>NW_005357559.1:905730-933708 GCF_000412655.1 Myotis brandtii
GGGGGGCCTCGGAGGCAGAGGGTACCCCCAAGGGGACCCAGTCTAGGCGGCTGCTGTCCAAAAAAGTTGGGAATTGGAGTGGATAATGGGGTAGATGGGGTACAGTTTGGGGACTGTTTTTTATTTTTCCGTTTTTTTTCTTTTTCAACTTTTGTAAATAAAATCGAAGAGTCTCTAAAGACACTTTCCGGACTGTCTGGTGCAGCCCAGGGCCCTGCTCGGCCCCTCACTCCTCCTCCTCTTCATCCTCTTCTTCCTCCTCATCCTCGTCCTCCGCCTTGTCTGCTGCGGTGCGGTGGCTGCTGCTTCGGGCACAGGCCCTCGGGGACTGCAGCCGCCGCCAGACCTTCATCCTTAGGCTCTTTCTTCCACTTCATGCGGCGGTTCTGGAACCAGATCTTGATCTGGCGCTCTGAGAGGCAGAGCGCGTGGGCGATCTCGATGCGGCGGCGCCGGGGCAGGTAGCGGTTGAAGTGGAACTCCTTCTCCAGCTCCAGCGTCTGGTAGCGCGTGTAGGTCTGGCGCCCCGCTTCCTATCAGGCCCTAAAGACCGCATCCAGGGGTAGATGCGGAAATTGGACCGGACCATGCAGCGCGCCCTCATCCACCTTGTCGCAGGCACCTTTGGCGAGGTCACTGCAGAGCCCGGGGATGTTTTGGTCGTAGGAGGCGCAGGGCAGGTTGCCGTAGGCGTAGGCGCCCAGGCCGTAGCCGAATGCGAAGGGGCTCTGGTACAGGGGGCTGTTGACATTGTACAAGCCTGTGGCACGGTGGATGCGAAGGCGCCGGCGCCCGCCCCGTAGCCGCTTCTCTGCGAGTTGGGCGCAAAGGAGCAAGAAGTAGGCTCGGCATTTTGGAACAGAGAAGCCCCCGCCGTATATTTGCTAAAAAGCGCGTTCACATAATACGAAGAACTCATAATTTTGACCTGTGATTTGTTGTCAGGCAGCTTTCAGTGTCGGTTTTACGAGGTAGTGATAGATGATAACATTACACCCCCTACCTTCTGTACCTTTTGATCAATAATTATGACCTATGCAAATATATAACAATGTATACATATCTGTATTAGTATATACTTTTTTATTGTAAATTTACACAGTTTTTTTTCTACCCATTCTATTTTCTTCTATAGTAACCTCACCTTTTCATGGGAAAGACAGTATGCATGAGATAATTGTAGACACCACTTTTGGGATAACACATCCCAAGGAAAAAACTTCAAGTCAACAGAAATATACAGCACACAATCAGAGCACTGGGAAGCTTCAGGTCCATTTAATCTGTGATGATTCCAGGTAGTTCTGGGTAAGGGTCTGGTTTCTCTTTTAAGCCACATTGGTACAGCTTATGCCAGGGGATTACTACTGATATTTCTGATACCTTTGTAATTAACTAGTGAGTAAGAACAGGAAAGGCGTAAAGGGAAGACCAGACATTATAGGTATGTTCCCCACAAAACACTGGGGGAGGGAACCATATAGGAAAAATAGATGCATGTCCAGTGAAGTTGGAGTGACACAGGGAAGGTAATTGTTTGTCAGTCACACCTGGGGACTGAGATGGTTAGCCAAAATGGGTGTTACCACTGTAAGGGCACAAAGATTGGAAACCCATAATCCCCTAAATAAAGGGGCTCGCTCTCCTGTGCTCTTGGGACTCGTGGCTCAGCATGCACTCTCTTGGTTCTCTTGCGTTAGCCTGTGTGCCCCCAGGCCATGCGGATCCCACACACAATGAATTAATGGACTATAGTTATCCTGATGCTGAACTGAACCTGGCTCCAATATGTAAAGGAAACTGACACTGGCTCTGATTTTAGCTCTACTGGAACCCCAGCTACACTTCTTCTTTGACTGGACTAAGGGAAATCGGGCTTTGGAAACACAAGGGTGTGATTCCATGGAAATAAAGCTTTCTACTATAGCATATCCTCCTATGAGAGTCTCAGAAAATTCCTTTTCTCAGGATCTTGTAAGAATCCCACACCCAGCACAGCAGGAGAAGATGAGGCGCCCTCCCCTCCCTTAGCACTTGTAGACATTGTCTTCACTAAAATTGTTGCTAGGAGCACCAATAAGTATATGTCACAGATAGCCCTGTCTTGGCTGTAAACATTACTTTCAAATGCTCATCTATTGCTTATAAAGGCTTTTTGCTCACCCATCCTTTTTCTCTTCTCTCACTGATTAGGAAATAGGGGAAAGGTAGACCGAGAGATTCATTTTTTTTTCTTTTTTTATTAGCAATATATTTTTCTTTAAAGCTATACATTATTATAACCTAAGATGCATGCTGGAGGAAAATTAGTAACCGTGGCCCACCTACAATTGGCTGAGAAGCCATTTGTAACCAGTGCCTTCAGAGTTGGAACAGAGCAGCTAACATCATCTGCGCAGGAAAAGGCCATACAGTAGTGCTCTGCAGTTCTTACAGATGGAGGGACATATGTGTGTGGAGGATGAATCAAAGTTCACAATAACGCCTCCACCACACTTTCACAGAGGCACTGAGAAAGAGAGCAGGCAGATGGCAAGATATATTCCCCAGAAGCATATGTGAAAGACTAGGCAGCAGGGAATGAGTGCTTTTGCTTTTCTAAGGGACAAACACGAAGCGAGCACTAGGAAAGCTCCAAGTCTGACATGACAGCGTGAGGAATTCCGCAGGCCCACTCCCAGCTACACTGGTGAAAACTGTTTAAAAACAACTTCGTAACATCTTTGGAAAGGCCAGTGTGGTTTTATAGCAAGTGAATACGTATTTATTCAAGTAAATCTACCCAAACTGGGTAAGAACTGCCAGAATCTGTGACCCATAAACAAAGGCCCATACCTGTCTCCCCCTTTCCCAGGGAGCAAGACAGAAACTCCACCTGAACTGGTAAAGCCAAGAATCCAGGGTCGGGTTTCTCTTCCTCAAGATCCCATCCAGAGGCCGGATGTCAGCATTTCTCAATCCGCTTTCAGCCGTGACCGAGGCTTTCCTCTGGCTGAGTGTGGCTGGAAGATGGACACTACCATCTCCCACTCATCCCCCACGTGTTAGATGGATGCTCTGCCTTAGGCAGGACCCTGCTGACAATACCGGGGACCCAAACATCCATGCTCCATCTCATGGGGTGGGCATTTCAAAACCAAGAGGGGCAAGTTGTGTTGCGCCCAGACTCTAAGATCCCCAAAGACAGACCACCAGGGAGCCATAACCAATGCAAGACACAAAAGAGTCTTTATTCAAGCCCAGGCTTGGCTCCTCCAGCCTCCTTACTGACGCAGCAGCAGGACGAGAGAGAGCCAGCCCCAAGAGAACAAAGATTATATAGGGCTAGTCATCTGGGTGGGCTTAGGTGAGTGATGTAAGTTACAGAGATTGGTCACTTTGGTCAGGGTTTTATTCCAGGGTTTTACAGCACAATGGTCAGGAAGTGACCAACACATTCCAGGGTTTGAGCCATCCCCCACTTCCTGATTGGTCAAGACTGATGCATAGGGAGTGTTCTGTGGTATAGCTTAATTTGGACCTTAGCTGCGTTCTTGGAGCTTCATTGGTCCGCTCAGCTGGTCAGGACATTTCTGGCATTCCTGCGGTTCGGTAGGGAGGTCAGGTTGAGGATCTAGCTTTACAAGGTGGAGAATAATCAGTCCTGCTTTGTCCTTTCAGTTGAGAAGACCTGCTGGTGCTGTCCCCACATGCACCAAGTGCTCAGTTCCCCAAGAGGGAATAGCACTCAGAGGAAAGCATGGCTTGTCAGTATCCCCAACTCCAGAGCCATGGCCCAAAGGTTTTACTCTAGGACAGTGGTTCTCAACCTTCCTAATGCCGTGACCCTTTAATACAGTTCCTCATGTTGTGGTGACCCCCAACCATAAAATTATTTTCGTTGCTACTTCATAACTGTAATTTTGCTACTGTTATGAATCATAATGTAAATATCTGATATGCAGGATGTATTTTCATTGTTACAAATTGAACATAATTAAAGCATAGTGATTAATCACAAAAACAATATGTAATTATACATGTGTTTTCCAATGGTCTTAGGCGACCCCTGTGAAAGGGTCATTAGATCCCCAAAGGGGTCGCCAACCCACAGGTTGAGAACCGCTGCTCTAGGAGAACAGTAGGGTGTAGAACAGAGAGCTCCACATCCCCTCCCAAAAGACTTGATTTCATTTACAATGTCCTGTGAAGTTCAAGCCTAAGGACATTTTCCATAACAGTGGAAGTTGTGATGAAAAGCAGCTGGGAGGAAACTGAGAGATCCATTGGCACAGAGATTGAGCTAATTTTCCAAGAGGAGAAGGGAGAGAGGAGAGAGGATGGGGGGAGAGGGAAGAGGGGAGAGGAAAGCCCACCAGGGAGGCCAGAAAAAAACCCCCTCAAACATTGCCCTCAGGGACTACTCTTTAAAGGAGATGAACTTTGTGCTGATCACTGCACAGCAATTTGTGCCCTAGGGTATTGCTGAAACCAATAGAGCAATCACCTGCAATTAATGCCCTTTAAGAGCTGAGTGTGGTTAGGGAAATAAAAGGGAAAAAAGCCCTACCAAACCCACCTCAATCCAGGGGTGACTTGAAATACCCAAAGCTATGCCCTATGAGAAGCGATATCAGAAGATGCTTAATAATATTGAAGCTCCTCAATATCCCATCACAGCTCTTCATTTATTTAGATCTTCTTTAGTTTCAGCATCACTTAACATGATGTTTATTTTTAAAACTTCAGTAAGGCTGCTATGAGGAAGATTGTACCAGGTTATAACACTAATAACATGCATTTGTTGTGTACTGAATCTTTAGCACATAGCAGTGTGTTTTGCTCATATTAGCCAAACAATATATTTGTTGGCTGATCTAAGTACTAACAGATTCAGAGTGCTTGCTGTGTGCCTCAAACTGGGCATTGTGTAAATTACCACATTTAACCCTCAGGCATATAGTATTTTGTAGGTAATCGTGGTGTTACATGCATACATAATCTAATAAATGGTCTGGCAGGAAGTAGATCTCATTCTCTTTCTTCCTTTCCATAAAAGTGAACAAAATGTGTGCCTCTGTTTGAGGGAGCTTTCAGAAATACCAACTTGACAAGTAATGTATTCATTAAGCATAAAGAAGGGAGGCATGGGGCCCAGAAATGGGTGGGAATTCTTGTTTGTTCTCATTGGCTTTTCTGAAGAAAACAACTTTTCATATTTGTTTGATACTAAAAATGGAAAGTAATACTATGGGAGGTAAATGCCATAGTTTATTTTTATGTAAAGTTTATGGTTATCATTCTTTTATAGTCTAACACTTACATTGAAATAGCAAAATCTGACAAAAGAATCTTTGAAGTTTAACAAATTGTAGCTCCCTTTTTCAGAAAAAAATATTTAAGGCAAAATCAATTAGTACACTTGCCTTTATAGCTTAAAGAAGCTCCATTTTAAAATGTAATATATTATACATATTAATGGTATTAACAAAATATTTTCTACATAATTCATGTTTATATTAAGCTAGTTTGCTGACTGAAGTTATATAACAAACCCTTTAAAAATAGCTATAGAAATATTAATTTCCATTTTTTTAGATATCCTCAAATCATATTTTCTCCCATGGCTGAAAATGTACTTTTCTTTTTGTTCTTTTACTCTTTCCATTCTTCTATTGAGACAGAAATTAACACTGTTTAATGACACTACAGAATTATGAAAAGGACCCAGTTATGGAAATTTTTAGCTATTTGGACTTTGTGGGGGTATTTGAACATTAATACTAACTTGTAGTTTGTTGTGAAAACAAAAGATACCAAGCAAATTCATTTAGTAAGTGTTCAGTAAAATGAGCCCAGATTTGACAAATTCTGTTTTAGTTTTCCAATATTAGGATAAAAAATAATAGCCCAGTGAATTTAATGCAATATCTCAGTCTAGGATATAACATAGTGAATTATTGTAAGTGCATGTTTGTTGGTATGCATGTCTATGTGAATTTTCATGATTGAATATTCTATTTTATTATCTATACCATTATTTTGATTACAGTTATGTAAGTTATCTAATGCCCTTGATAATCTGTTGAGTGTACATAATTCTATTTATAATATAGTATAGGTTAATCATTCTTTCCAAGTTATATTAGTTCTGTAAGTCTGAATAACTGTGGGAAACTTACCAACACATAAAATACTAATGGTGCTCATGAATATTAACACCCATTTTTTTATTTATGAGAAAAATGATTCTTATTAAAGAAAGTCCTAACCAAAATAAATGATAAAACTTTGCAATAGGAATATAACTAGTATCCTGACTTAAGATTGTGATCATTGCACTGCCTTGTAGAATTTAGACTTAGAAATAGTTTACAGTCTTTGTTTTCCTTTCTGAAAAGATCTGTCAGAAGGAGAGAAAAGATGGGTCAGAAATAAGAAACACAGGATCAAATTATCCAAGGTAGTGGTAACTGGTTATAAGGACACACATGAAATAAAGGAACAAAAGAAACCATGTCAGCAGTCACACAGCTTTGTCTTAACTAGAACAGGAGGGTGCATCCTCGTTTCAATATATAACAGGAAAGACCAGGAATCCCACGGTATTGTCAACCTGTCACCCATAAGAAAAAACATCTGCTTTCCCTTATTCTGGAAACTGTCATTCTCGGGACTGATGTTCTCATTACTCTGCTACTCTATCTACTTTAATGTTCTTATTTTTTCTTTTATGTATCTTCTTCTACAGTGACTACCATTCTTTAAAAAATTATCTCTCTCTGCCTTAAATTTGAACTCTTACCCAAGTAAGAAACTTATTAGCTCAATCAATCACCATTCAGTACAGACCCAGTAGAGAAGTAAAACACAGCATTCACATTCAGGGTCATCTCAAATATAAGAAACTCTCATTTTTTTCTAACCTCTAGGTGCATGCCTTTTGTTAGAGTGATCCATGAGCTGAGGCTAGTGAAGCATAATCACATGATGCAAAATGAGAACACTTTTTCTTACCTGTCAACACATGCAACCCCTTTGTATCAAAAGAAAATTAGGAGTATGGTAGACATTTAAGGGCCTCTTCAACTTCTCCCTGGACAGCACCAGCACTCACCTGTACTTGCTCCTTTCTGTAATTACATCATTTCTTGTATTACTAGTACTCATTCAACAGAAATGTTTGAGTACTGTCACTGTGCCTCCTTAACCTCATTTAGCTTACAATGTAGGGGAAGGACTTATGTATAACTGATTAAAAGGTAGATTATTCACCCACTATTATGCTACATTTAAAAATATATATGTAATGTTAGGATAGTGTATAAAAGGAAGAGGAAAGATTATTCTTGGTGAGAGATTTTTAAGGTGATTCCTGAAGAGTTAGTATGGGTTAGGTAGTTAAATTTTTAAGTGGGGCCAGATCACAGCAAAGGCCCTAAACTAGAAAGAAGAGTTGAAATATCAAAATTATTAAGAAAAACATGAAAGATAATGGTGAGAGAGACAGAGTACACATGAGGTATGATTGTCTGTTTGCAATTGTGTACAAGGTGCTGATAGGAAAGAGACTAGGTAGTCAGTCAGAAGCCATTTTGATCATGTAAAAGATTTAGAATTTTTTTTTAAAAAAAAACATCAGTAAGCCTTAAGAGAATTTCAAATAAGGTATAAACAGATTTGTACTTTAAAAATAAAAATGAAGAAATTGAATATTAATGAAATACTTCTATTTAATTGACAGTACAGATTCAAGCACCCCCATTTGTCCTGGCACCCTCACATGTTCTACCACTTGAGTGCTAGCAAACATATGCTCAAG
The DNA here is from genome assembly GCF_000412655.1 of Myotis brandtii. NCBI lineage: Eukaryota > Metazoa > Chordata > Mammalia > Chiroptera > Vespertilionidae > Myotis > Myotis brandtii. The sequence continues at coordinate 913,532 of NW_005357559.1, forward strand.
GGAGTGTTCCCAGGTAAAAAGTCACATACGAAAAAATCTTACCCAATGTTGTAACTTCTTTCACTATCAATCCCTCTTCATCTTCCTGATCTTCTAGTTTTCTAATTTTTATAAAATATTTTGCTCATAGTTTTTATCATTGCTAATTGTAGGTCAGTCTGATACAAATTATTTCATCATTACCAGAAGGAGAGATGCAGATTTAAACTTTCAAAAGACTCATCTGACTGCCATGTAATAAATGGTTTGAAGGGAACCAGTAATGAGTCACACAAAGCTGTTAAAAGGCTATGGAAATAATCTGTGAGAGATTTTTCAGTAACTTGGACTAATGTGGTGGTGGAGAAGATAATAAGTAGTGGACAAAGTTCAAATATACTTATTAATTGTGATTAACAAGATCACTTATTCACAAATACTACTGAGTTAAATAACTTAGTATTTCCAGAAACATAAGGACTAGTTACCTCCTTGAAAGGAAGACTCTCTTAGTACTTAAAATGCCTTTTTACCTGAGATCTATAATGGGATAGTGTTTGTAACATGCAACATTATACTATATTCCACTCTGAAAGAGACAAAATACATTACTGCCAATTCAACCTTAATATACCATTTGAGTTTAAGATGAATCCTAACGTTAGAGATATTAAAATCTGAGAAAATATTAAAATATCTTCTGAAATCAATGAAATATTGTATTTTATAAAAATGATTTTGAAAGTTCTCTAGTGGATATAGTACTTTCTCTTTCTTCCTAACAGAACCTGAGTTTTGTTCTAGAAACTTCAATCATGAGCCCCTTGACTCAGGGGAAGCTGATTTTGATTATCTTAAGTTAACCATGATGATCTCATCTCCATTTCCAGTGACTGAGGGACCCAAACTCAATCTAATCAATGAAAGACATTAGTCTGGGAGCTCTGGCTGATTTGGGGGTCCCTTTTACTAAACTGAACCAATCAAACTAAATGAAAGACTAATTTTTGATTGAAGGAAGAATTTTCACATCAACTGGATTTGTTCAAAGAATTATGTCACTCCCATTGCAGCCACCAACTACTTTGCAAATCAGAAGTGAAGCTAGGAGGAGGATCAAATCAACACAGAGAGATGGGTAGACAATAGGGAATCACAGAAAAGTAGAGTCTGTATTCTGTCCAAGCCAATGACTATATTACTTGTCAATTTTTTAAGTCAATTTGATTTAGAGTTTTGATTATTTGCATCTGAAAGCACCCTAAACCATATACGGTCCAAGTGAAAATCCAGCACCTCTAGGTTGGTGGTTTATTTGCTTCTGACATTTAAGAAAAAATTAATTGGGTGGCATTGATAATACAATTATATAGTGTTTAAGTATAAAATTCTAAGATACATCATCTGTATATTGCATTGTGTGCCCACCACCCAAAGCAAAATCTTCTTCCATCAGCATATATCTGACCCCATTTTCTTTTTACTACCCTCACCTCCTTCCCTCTGGCATTTTCAACTGACAACTATCCTCTGTCTCACTTGAACCTCCCAGAAGACAAAGGATCTGTCCTTTGTTCTCCTGAATACCATACCCTGATCTCATCCCAAATTTGCTGCTCCCACACTCTCTCATTCCTCAAACCAACTTTCCATGACTCTGGCTGACCTACTTATTTTTTCTGTTTCTCTGTCCATTGTTGACAGTTTACAACTGCTCTTCCTGTGACATAGCCTAGATGGGATTGCTCAACTGAAGTTATTTATTTTCTATATACTGGCAATAAATCATATGTGTAAAGGGCACAGACTAGGTGAATCATACCAGTTTGCTCTCACAGTTCTTTTTTCTTTCCCAGGGTAGATCCAGCAATTAAAGATAGCCTTTGTCAGAATTGTCCTTTTGATGTTATTCTTTTAGAAGTTTCAGAGAACACTTAACAGTATTAATACTCATGGTCTAAACTTTATCCATCTTTTCAGTCCATAATTGCTTTCATGACTAAGGGACAGTTCTGTTTCACTTTTCTGTTCAATTCTACATTGAACCACACTATTTTAACTCTTTATGGTCCTATTTTCTTCTTCTTTTTTTTCTTTTTTTACATTTTTTGTCTAAAGCTTTACATATGTCTCCTTTTTCCCCCAATTGACACCCCCCGCCCCAGCCATTCCCACCCCGGGTAAGCCCCCACTGCCCCAGTGTCTGTGTCCATTGGTTATGCTAATATGCATGCATACAAATCCTTTGGTTGCTCTCTAACCCCCTCATCTCCCCTGCCATTTGTCTCTGGATCTATTTTTGTTCATCAAATTATGTTGATCATTATATCCCACATATGAGTGAGATCACGTGATATTTATCTTTCTCTGACTGGCTTATTTTGCTTGGCATAATGCTCTCCAGTTCCATCCATGCTGTTGCAAATGGTAAAAGTTCCTTCTTTTTTTTTAATGAATATATATGCTTACAACCTATATTTTCAGAATGAAAATATTTTTTTAAAATATCTTTTTTATTGTTTTCTAATAACAGTATTTAACATCTATCATCTCCCCTCTTCCCTCACTCCTATGTGTGAAGGAATAACAGGTTTGCTTAAGCAGAAAAGGGAAGGCATCTGACAACTTAAGTTTTCATCTACTACCTTGTTTGACTTTGACTATATTTCAGAGAGGATCACAACTGAGAGAAGATGAGGGATATGCTTAAAATGTTGTGGAAACCAGAGTTAACATAATAATACAGATGTAAAAGGTAAAATCTCAGTCCATGATCTTAGACATGAAAGAAAATTATTTTTAATAATTCATTTTAAATTTCATTTCAACTTACTTTTTGCCAATATCTACACCCTCTTTTCTATTGGTCAGGTAGAGTATTAGGGGTAATAGAAGAAGAAGAAGTTGTTGGAGGGGCTCTGCCCTCATAGGAAATCTCCCCTGAACACTGTAAAACTTCTCAGGCCCATTTCATCTCCTGCTGCTAATACAGATCACTGCTGTTTCCCCCACACAACCAGACCCAATGCTATATCCACTATGTATACACTCCTCTTGGACTGTGTGCATGTGTATATATATGTTTATGTGAGTTATTCATTGTGTGTGTTTGGTGGAAGTTTTTGTTGGCAGATGGGGGGTAGAAAGGGTACAGAAGAAAATGCGTTGCTTTCCTGAACCATAGGCAAGGGAATTCTGACATTGTGCCAGGTAATCTTGTAACTAGACACATGAAAAAGTAATTCCTTAAGGGCACAGCTGAACTTAGTAACACATCACCTTTTTGGTTTCTTTGCCCTAAACTAGAAATATGGCTTCTGGTATTTTCAGACCCATGGGCTATATATACTCTCAAAATGCTCTTTTTATGACATAAATGTATATCCCCATTTCTTTAAGGCATTAGATACTTAAAGGCACAGGCTTTTGACACTCATAATATTTAGTTTCCTCAAAGCTATCCTTGGAATAAATTTCAAATGGCTACCTTACAAACTAAAACTTCCAGCATTCCAAGCATACTCTTTTTCTGCTGTTATGACTTTCCTGGAATAATAAACATAAAAATGTCTCAGCTGTTGCCTAAATAGGAGGTCACTAATTAACAGAAAGTAAAGGAAGAACGCACATTGATCATTGTAGCAAAATATTAATTCATTACACCATTATTGACCTCCAGATGGTTTGCTTACTCTCAGTATTTCTCTTTGGAATTTTCATATACACAAACACACAAAATTGAATTATTGAAGTGACATTGGTTAATAAAATTATACAGGTTTTAGGTATAAATTCTACAATACATCATCTGTATATTGCATTGTGTGCTTATCACCCCAAGTCAAGTCTCCTTCCATTTATACCCCCTTTACACTCCTCTACCACCCCCTGCAACTCCTTTCCTCTGGGAATCACCACACTATTATGAGTCTTTCTTTTTTTTTTTCTTTGCTTAATCCCTTCACTCTTCTCACCCAGCCATCAATCCCCTCCCCTCTGACAGCTGTCAGTCTATTCTTTTTATACATGAGTCTGTCTCCACTTGGTTTGTTAGTGTTGGTGAGGATGCAGAGAAAAGGGAACCCTCATGCCCTGTTGGTGGGAATGCATATTGGTACAGCCACTGTGGAAAGTAGTATGGAGTTACCTCCAAAAATTAAATATGTAATTGACTTATTTTTTTCCCTTTACTGATTAAGGTATTACATATGTGTCCTTATCCCCCCATTGTCCCCTCACATCCCCACTCATGCCCTCACACCCTTGGTGTCTGTGTCCATTGCTTAGGCTTATATGCATGCATACAAGTCCTTTGGTTGATGTCTCCGCCTTACCCCCACCCTCCCCTACCTTCCCTCTGTGGTTTGACGGTATGATCAATATTTCTCTGTCTCTGGATCTGTTTTTGTTAATCTAAGTTTATGTTGTTCATTATATTCCACAAATGAGTGAGATCATGTGATATTTATCTTTCTCTGACTGGCTTATTTTGCTTAGCATAATGCTCTCCAGTTCCATCCATGCTGTTATAAATGGTAAGAATTCCCTTTTTTTTTTTTTTTTACCACAGCATAGTATTCTATTGTGTAGATGTACCACAGTTTTTTAATCCACTGATCTGCTGATGGGCACTTCGACTATTTCCAAATCTTAGCTATGGTGAATTGTGCTGCTATGAACATAGAGGTGCATATATCCTTTCTGATTGATGTTTCTAGTTTCTTGGGATAGATTCCTAGAAGTGGGATCACTGGGTCAAATGGGAGTTCCATTTTTAGTTTTTTGAGGAAACTCCATACTGTTCTCCACAGTGGCTGCACCAGTCTGCATTCCAAACATCAGTGCACAAGGGTTCCTTTTTCTCCACATCCTTGCCAGCACTTGTCGTTTGTTGATTTGTTGATGATAGCCATTCTGACAGGTGTGAGATGGTACTGCACTGTTGTTTTCATTTGCATCTCTCAGATGGTTAGTGACTTTGAGCATGTTTTCATATGTATCTGGGCCTTCCTTATGTCCTCTTTAGAAAAGTATCTATTTAGGTCTGTTGCCCATTTTTTGATTGGGTTGTTTATCTTCCTTTTGTTAAGTTGTATGAGTTCCCTGTAAATGTTGGAGATTAAACCCTTATCAGTGATAACATTGGCAACACTTATGACCCATCAATTCCACTTCTGGAATATATCCGAAGAAACAGAAACACTAATTCAAAAGAATATATGCACCTGTATGTTCATTGCAGCATTATTTACAATAGCCAAGATTTGGAAGCAGCCCAGGTGCCTATTAGGAGATGAGTGAATAAAAAAGCTGTGGTACATTCACACAGTGGAATACTACTCAGCCATAAAAAAGAAGGAAATCTTTTGTGACAGCAAGAATGGTCCAGATTTCCAACTGCTCTTTTGCTCCTTATTTTCTAGAGATTAAATTCCAACATTTTTGTTTGGCATTCAGGTCCTAAAATACAACTTAATTTCCATCCTGGTTTCTCAGAAGATGTATGTAAATAAATACACATGTGGGTGAAAGGAGGTTTACGATTGTGAGTATGTACAACACAGAGTTAATAAACCTGCTTGTCTTTTCCGTACCAATAACTGTAAAATGACTTTTGCCCCATATGTACTCCCTCCTGACAGCTTGCTTGCTCTTTTTATGCATCTACCTAAAAGCCCCTACCCGTGATGTCTCCCATCAAATCCTTTTCTTCCCTGATGCCTTCTTCAGTCACACCAGCTTAAAATGCTCTCTGCCCACTGGAAACCACAGTAAGGCTTGGCCCCATCACTACCACAGCTCGGAGCTGTCATATGCCTGGGCTGCTTCTATTGTTCAGAGTTTTTACAGCTTATGAAGATAAGTATCTGAAGCACAGGTCCAGGTCTTCTCTCATCTCACTACTTATAACATGCTTTACACTGAATAGTCACTTGATGCATTTGGTAGATTTGTTTAAATAAAAAAAAAAACTAGAGAAAAATTCTCCATTTTTGTTCTCTAACTATGCTGGCCATTCAGTCAATTGTTTAAGCTATATAATTTCACTTTACATCTGTCATAAATATTTGACCATAGAACAAAGAATTTATAACCATTCACGCTACTGTTTCATTTGCTACTCCAATACAACAACAACAAAAATCACAGAATAAAAATAAATATATAGACTCTAACCCTCAAGAACTTCTAAAGACACACGTTTATGTTTGTATGCATGTGTTTAGTGTATAAAATTTTCACTGCATTTCCCTCTAAAAAAACATAAAATAGAATCATTCCCTAAGACAATTAATTGAGATAATAAAAGAAAAAAATAGAGGCTATGAGAAAATGGATATTCAAACCAGTTATGTTCTACTAGGAGTTATGTATCTGATCCATTTGTTGGTCAAATAAAATTTTCAAAGTTTACTAGTCTCTCTGCTTCTGTAGTAGCAGCTGTGCTTGAAAATCAGTTATCATTTTGATTAAAATTATTGCTCTACTCTCTCAGGACTTGGCAAACCTACTTACTTTCCTCAATCATGTTTAGAACTGTGGTGGCTTTAGGAAATGTTATGCTTATATGCTCCAGTCAAGACTTCCTCTGTTATGTCACTGAAATTCATCCTCTATATACATCCATTGTCATAAAAAGCAATAGATGGGGAAAGTCATATCCATTTAAATAATGTATCTATACAAAAGACTATATAAAGTCTTAAACAATATTCAGTTTTGAGGAATTTAAAAATGTTAATTTGACTTAGGCATCCAAACAATATAAGATGGCATGTTTTAAATGACTTCTAAATGTTACAATATGTAAATGTAAAAAATTCATCCCATTACGGATTACTTTGTATAATAAATGTATAGACATTGGGTGAAGGCAAGGTTCTAAAGAGGCTCTTTATTAATTATTCTTATTCCAGACACAATTAACATCATATTTTCATTGGAAGACAAGTAGGGAAAAGACTTCTTTAAATATTTGCTCATCTTTTTATCCATGGACTAGTTACTAGTTTGTTAACTTATTCCTTGCTTGCATCCCATTTGGATACTTAAAATGAATGGAATGGAACTTGTAATCCATCATGCAGAACTGTCTCCTCATGCATTCATGACTCACATGATTATCAGAGTTATCCTATGCGATAATCAGGGCTGGCACTGTAATTGTCATTTTACTGATGAAATGAGGAGCAGAGAGCTGACTTGATTCCCTGAAGATCACACAGTAAAACAGTGAGGATGGAGAGAACACAGGACCCCTAAAGGTACTCTTTCAATGTCATAACCAATTCTAAGTTATGAATATAAAGATGAGTTTAAATTGTCCCTTTTGGGCCTATTCTCCACTCTGGATTATTTGAGTTTCAGACAATCTGTTAAACTCTTCTGGAGATAATTCAGAGTGAGTATGGCAACAAAAAGGTATAAAATATAGTATCGTTCTCTATCAAACTGGCATCATTTCAACGCCACTCTCAACAATTGTTACCATATCTATATATCACAATGATTTTTATTTACATAATATTTTCTTCAGTATAGAAGTCATAGGTCAACTAAAACATGAATTGTGACGCAATTACTTATTGGTTCGGTGTTTCTGATAAATAATTTAACCTTTCTGAAACTAAGTATTCTTATATATTATTTTAAAATAATAAAATCTGCTTGGTGTGAATTGCTTATAAATAATATATGTCAAGTGCCTGGCACGTCGAATCTGCTCAATAATTGTCTTAATTTATTTTAGACTTTATGAACCTAAATCCATTAGTTCTTCTTAAAATGATATATTGGTTTTATTATGCTTATTACATATTCATTTCCTGACATTTAAAAGCCTCCCAACCTAGCCTTTCTTTCAAGTCTTCTTCATCCCCAATGTCTACTAAAATGCCATCATATTACACATGTTCCAATTCCCTCCCTCTACTTTAAATACTAATTCCTGATTTGTGGCATCCAACATATTTTATAACATGATATTTCTATAAATTCCAGACGCATCAACCACATTCACTCTTGCACATGTCTTCCCTCCAGCACATTCCTATTTTTCTATTTCAAGTAATTATCAGGTTTCAAACTAAGTTCTAATCTACAACAGAGTAATAGCACACTCATCCTGACTTTCTCTTCAGAAATGCTTTGAATATTCTTGGTACTTTAATCTTTCAAAAAATTTGAGACTCAAATTATCAATCTCCAAAAATACTGCTGTTGGAATTTTAATTGAAATATTATTGAATTTATAGGTGGATTTTGAGATGAATGAGTTCTTCATGATATTAACTACTATTATCCAGGATGGTATATGTCCCTATTAATTGTATTTATTACCTTAGTATAATTTAAAACTTTATCTTTGGAAGCCTTAAATATGTTTACTTAAATGCATTGAGATGTTCTGCTACTATTGCATGTAGGTTTTATGTTTATTCATTTGTTGTTGTTTTTTACTATCCAGTTATTTACTGTTGGTATATAGATATATAATTAATCTTATATCAATTCAGATTGCTAAATTCTCTTAGTATATTCAGTAATCTGTCTTCAAATTATTTTGAATGTTCTAATTAAATAATCATAACATCTACAGGTATCATTAGCTTGTATATCCTTCTTCCAAGGCTTATACTTTCAATCTTAGTATAAGACCCCGGCACAATGCTGAATAGAATGATGATAGCTTTGTCTTATCCAGGATTAACAAAAAAAACAGACACACAAGTAATTGTATCCACACAACCTATGTATCCAGTTTAATGAAAAAGAGTCTCATTTAGATGACATTTACTCAAGTTTTTTAAAAAATTATTGTTTAAATAATTATATAATAAGAGAGGAAAACAAACAAACACACAAGTAATTCATTTGTGGAGAAAATCCCAAGGAAGAGGAGCAGGAGAACGATGAGAGTAAAATGTATAAGGAGGGAAAGGGCGAGTAATTGATTGATTACCTCTATGACAAATGGGGCTTGCTATCATCAAGAATCAGGGGTCCTCAAACTTTGTAAACAGGGGGCCAGTTCACTGTCCCTCAGACCATTGGAGGGCCGGACTATAGTTTAAAAAAAAACTATGAACAAATTCCTATGCACACTGCACATATCTTATTTTGAAGTAAAAAAAAAAACAACGGGAACAAATACAATATTTGTATTTGCATGTGGCCCGCGGGCTGTAGTTTGAGGACCCCTGAGTCAAGATCATATAAGATGCCATGAAGACTACACTTCACAGATGTTCACTTAAAAGAGGGAAGAGAGGAGTACTTATCTTCTGGTTCAATCCCCCATTGTTCAAGAATTATCCATGAGTTATGGACTCATTCGCCCTTCCAGGCCTTACATGCATGAATAGTATTAAATTTTCACAGGTTTCTCAAGTCATTGTAGGAAAGACAGTGAAAATGTGTGAGGTAGCTGAGATAATGTTAGCTTATACCCATGTGGCTATAATGAGTGGCGTAAACGATGAGCCAAGAGGATGTGAGGCATGGCCTAAGTCCCTGATACAGTGAACATCTTTGTCTTAAAGAAAACAATCTAAGAGTCTCATTTGGATGACGTTTACTCAAGTTTTTTTTTAAAATTATTGTTTAAATAATTATATAATAAGAGAGGAATATGCTAATTAGCCATTACACCCTGAGGTGTAACGACCAAGCGCATCAAGACCAGATCACGGATCAGCAGGAGGGTGGGCCAGTGAGGATATAATAAGAGAGGAATATGCTAATTAGCCATTACACCCTGAGGTGTAAGACCAAGCCCATCAAGTCAGATCACAGATCAGCAGGAGGGTGGGCCAGTGAGGTGCAAGCAGCCTGCGGAGAGCTACAGGAGGAGGCAGGGCAGCAAGCTAAGAGGAGGGAAAGGGGGGAGCTACAGGAGGGCCTCAGAGACCTACTAGCTACAAGCCTGGGGGCAGAGAGCTACAGGACCAGGCAGGGCAGCAAGCAAGCAGGAGTCAGAGAGCTACAGGAGAGGGCAGGGAAACAAACTATGGAAACCAGATTTAATCACTCCCATTCCATGACATAAACCCTCACATCAGGTACTTATTCTTCATAGGAAGAGGATATATTTATTTTTAAACCTTAGGGTTTTGAAAAGAGAATGATGGGGAAGAATTTGCCTAATGTTAGTTAATCTCACTTTGTCATAGCATAAAACTTTTTCACTAGCTACCCATTTATTTCTATACACCTGAACCAACATATGGAGGCAAGCGTTATTTTGTCCCCAGGCAATGGCCAAGAAGAAGTTAGAACAAAACTCCAATATTTCCCAAGCTATTTTAATCTCGGTTATGCTTGACTGTCTTCTGTCTGATGTCAGTGTCCTCCATATACCAGTTTAAACCCTCTAGTCTCTTGGGGTGGGGTGGGGTGGGGTGGGGTGGTTGTCACAGATTTCTCTATTTTCCCTGCTCAGATTCCTCTGAAGCCCAACTTGAGGAAGAGAGTCAAAAGTCATGCCAGCTCAACCTTTTGGTGAGAGAAAGAGTGAGCAGGAAAGAGGAGGAGGAAAAAAAAGAGTCCACTGTACTCCAGTATGAACTCATCTTAATTAATTATATCCGCAATGACGCTATTTCTGATAGGCTGCACTCTTTCTAATAGGAAGTTAAGACTTCAACATATGTTAGGGGTCACAATTCAACCTATGTATCCAGTTTAACTTCCTCTGGATATTCTACTTGGGTATTTCTAGGGTGTGCTTCTCAGAACTGATTGCACATTCAAATTGCAGGCAGACATATAAAAAACACTAATACCTAAGCCTTACTCTAGAGCAATGGAATTAATTTTTTTCTGAATGGGGCCAGGGAAACCATATTTTTTAAAGCTCCCCTGAGCCCAATTAAATCTAAAAACAGAGAGAGAAGATATATATGAAACCCAATTAATCTCAATCATTGCTATCAACAGCTAATGCCTTGATGGATCTATCAACTCATTTTTACTACTTTGCAGTTGAACATATAAAATCTCTAGTGGTTCAAAGTCTTTGTATGCAAGAATAATTTGTATCTTCAATTTAATTAATAAAATTATGTGTACATTTATACAATTATATATACATATATTAACATGCTCATAATTATATATTTACATACAAACACACGAATACACACAGATATACACACACCCTCTTTTCTGCTATATAAACTTTAAGAGGCCAGGTATTTTTATCTGTTTAGTTCTATCCTGAACAGTGCCATATCTAAAGTGGGGAGGGGAAGTGGTGGGAATGGACAGCCTCCATAATTTTATAACTAACATTGTTTAGAATTCCTAGCACATTATAATAAAAGCAGACATTTAGTTGATTTTATTATTGTTTTTAGATTCTCTACTAACAATAAATCACTTATTGCTTGTACTTACCTCATTCCCATTTGCCACTGGTTCCTTGGCACCTCCTAGGTGCTCTATAAATGTTCATTGATTGAATGAATAAGTAAGCATAAGGTGCTCAATAAATGCTTGATGAAAGGATGGATAGACAGACAAGAGAGAGTAAGTGAACAAATGGACTAGTATTCTTGCCTGCATAAGTGAATGAGTGAACCTCTTCAATATATTTTGGTACTGTTTATTAGACTTAGGGATTCTGATGTATGATCCCAGAAGCCAGAGTAAGAGTTGTTTTAATAAGAGAAAAAAATCTAAATATGATAGCCTTTTCCAACTTAGAAGTCAGATCAAAGCATTAATATCAAGCGACCACAGGCAACTGACACAGGAGGAAAAGAAATTAGTATCGAGCAAGAAAATGTAGGAAAAGGCAATAGAAAAAGCAAACCCCAAGTCTGAGTACACATGGGAATAAAATCACAGTGTTTTTTCCCCTCAACAAGAAAGAAAACACATAAAAATGAATAAAAGGGAAAGGACAAATATTATAAATAGCGGCAAAAGCAGGAAAATGAAAGCAAGGGAAATGGAATAGCATGGTGAAGGAGAGGAAGAAATAGAATCCTCAAGGAAGAAATAAAGCAAGCTAGCAAAGAAGCAGACTGCAGGCCTCTGATTGTATTTCATTTATAACTGTTCATACATTTTATTATATTTCTCTGGCCGGAGTCCCACATCCCTTTATGTCTGAAGGAAGTGGGTGGCAGAAAAACGTTGCTCTGGGGACTTGAGATTTATTGCCTTGTACACTTAGTGTTAGGCTGGTTTTTTTTCCCCTTTAAATTACATGCCACTGTCATGTTCAAAATAAAAGCTTAAGATGGACTGCGGGCCCTGTATCATTGTAAGGACTGCTTTTATTAACAGTGAAAGCCTAATGCAAACATGTTTTTATTCTAAGCAAATCAGAAACCACTGAGGTGATACCAACTTCTATACTCATGTGATCAAAACCATGTCTCCAGTAAAGAATAGGGCATGGGTAATCTCCCTCAGTAAATGAAACATTCCACAGGAAATGTGCAAATACAGCCTTGAAAAGCCTGGTGTTTGAATCCAGACAGACCTGTATTTACATCGCGGTAACCTTGAGCAAGTTACTTAAATTATCTCAGCTTCAGTTTCCTTAGGTGTAAATAGGCATACTAGTAGTATTGAGCTTGTTATATTTCATATGAAGGTTAAATATTATAATGTTTATAAAGTTCTTAGCACAGTAACTGGCAAGTACTCTAAATAATGAGTAATTTTATTAATACATTTCTTTTTCATCCTAAGGTCTGCTTTAAGAAAAATTCTTCAAATCTTAAATTTTTATAAATGTACATTCAGATTTAAATCACCCAATGAAAGGGAAAATATGATTAGCTACTTCCTCTGTTCTTTATAGCTAATTAAGTGAAAAGTTGTATTGATTATATTTTCTTATTGTTTACATTCTTTTTAAGATTAAGGTGTAATTGATGTAAAACATTATATTAGTTATAGATGTATAACATAATGATTTGATATCTGTATATATTATGGAATGATCACCATAATAAATCTAGTTAACATCTATCATCAGATGTAGTTACAGAATTTTTGTGTGTGTCTATATTCTTGTCTGTATTCTTGTATATTCTTGATGCTCTGGCATTTGGGGGTCTTGATCCTGGAAAGACTGCCCCTCCTAAGGCTAGCTAAGTATAAAGCCATGACTTCTCTGGACATGTGTCTTGGATGAACAAACCAACCAACCCAGAGCCCACATCCTCAACCATCTCCTTTATTAAACTCTCACAACCAGGCCAGTATTTTTCTTGACTCAATAACCCCAGAGCCAGGTACCAGACAACTAGGGACTACCCATAGAGTCCAGAGCCTGCCAAAATTGTTTGAACTGTCTACTTTTAAAGCTTACTCAGCATCCCTATTCTGCCTGACCCATTTTTTCCCCTGGTAAAGACTCTGGGCCATGATCCTCCCTCCCCCACTCTGCCTTCTGAGCAATCCTGGACCTTCTCCAGGTGGCCCTGAATGGTATGCTGTGCCTCCTGTTTCTAGGAATCTGTAAGTAAAAACATCTCTTCATGATAGTCATTTCCATGTCTGCATGTCTTACTGTATATGATTAAAAGAAGTCCCAGGTATATTTCAACACAGAAGAAATTCTGTGTTGTCATTTTAATTATAGAGGCTATAAATTCTTTAATCAAAGAACCCAGAATGCAACAAATTCTCTGACAAATTTACTACTGTCTCATTCACATAAGCATTCTACCACCATTACTCCCAAATTTTCCTCATTGTGAAACCCATTGTAGCTCTCTATAGCACCTGCTCCCACGCTGAGACAGACCCAGTGGCTGCTAATGTGGAGAGCCCTGGCCTAGCTTCTGAATCACCTCTCTGCCTGGTTTGCAGATGTCTTTCACACAGAGCGTCTGCCATTTTCCTCAGTGATTCCCTCTCCTATTTGATATTCCTTTAAGTCTGCGGACAACTTTTTTAAGTTCTCGTTTTTAGAAATTTCACTTCCATTTTAGCCACTCAGTGAAAGAGCTTCAACCTAAAACATACAGTCTTCATACAGCTTTCATGCCCTAAGAACTTAAAATCCTCTACCCTGAAAACCTCTACGCTATATTTTTTTAAAATTTCTTTTCACTTCTAGTGAGAACTTCCTCTTATACTTTGAACAACTTGTGCCTCAATTTCTCACTTTTCTTGTAGTAAATACCATGTCTCTGTTTTGACTATAGATTTCCCCTCATCTGCCTCAATGTCATGATCAGCTATTATTGATCCAAGCACTTCAAAATCCAGAATTTTTCTATTCTAGGATTGTCTATCACTCTTGATGTGTTTGCCTCACTTCTAAGCCGCCAAGCATTTTTAAAGCACATTGACCTTATTTGGACAAAATCAAAGGCAGCCAACTAAACTGGGCTCCCGGTATCTTAGCGATAAATCATTTCTGGATGGCTCTCTCATTTACTTTGCACAGAAGCTGGCTCATAACTTTTCACACTTTTCAAATGTTCAATCTAATTTGTACCCCCTTTATCTTCAGCATCTATTCTTGTCTCATCTATTAAGGAGGGTCTAATTTTAGTCTTTAATTTTTTAGTACATATAATTATCAATATTCTCCTTTGCTTCCACTGTTTCAAAATCCACATTCCACTTAAATCCATTTCCCTCATCCTCTATGAGACCTATGTGCCACCTAAGACTCCTTCAGTGGCAAATAATAAAAATCAAATTTAACATTCAGTCAATAATAAGAATTCACAGATTTATTTCAATCAAAATCCCAAAGTTATAGCTGGTTTTAGGAATGTGCAGATACAGGGACTGAAGGTTGCCATGAGGACTCTCTTTCTTTCCATTTCCCACTATGGATTCTACTGCATTTACTTCATTTTCAGTTCCCAGATAGAGAACCCAAGAAATCCCAGGGTCACTTTAATCCATCACCAGATGGAGAAGAATAAGAGTCCACTTCTCCTGGTAGGACAAAGAAAAGCCCAATAATTGGGTCTCAGTGGTCCCTGATACCATAGTTTGAAGATCAGTCTCTCTCACCAGTTGAAAGAAGAGCATGAATAATCAGGTCTGGTCTATGAAACATGAAATTAGGGAGAACAGGGGATAAAAGAAGTATGAATTCAACTCTACCACAATCACAAAGACCAAGAATAAAAAGGTAGATTTTCAAACTAAAATTGGGAAAGAAGTGGGTAAAATAACACTAGATGACCAACAGACAACTATTAACCATGACACTTGGCTCTATCAACTTCTTCCTCTTTATATATGTTCTTTTATTTCTTTCATTTATAAAGGACCACATTGTAGGAAAAAAAGGCATTAAAATATGTCTTTCTTTGACCTACTTTCTTAGTATAATCCTTTTTTTCACCTCAAAACTTTTTACAAATGTCAATGTCATTGTCTGCTTTTGAATCACTAGTGTGTCCCTAAACTATGGCATTTTGATTTCTTCATTCTTCAACCTAAAACTAATAATAGCAAGTGTTATTAATGAATTGATAATTGTCATATATATATATATATAATACTTTCCATTTGGGCTTTATCATCATATCTGTTTCTTGAACTTCTCCCTTCCTTAGCCTCCAAAACATTGAAATGCCTCACATCACCTAACAGCTATCTGATAACTTTTCCTATTTCTCTTATTAGCATAGTTTTCACCTTTCAAAACTTTAAATGTAATAAGTAATGTAGTAGAGTATTTTTCTCTTTTCCTATAGTCTCTTCATCTATTCTCTAAAGCTTCAAATATCACTTCTCTGTTATGCATCAACACCCAAATTATGTCTCATGTTTTCCATTTACCCTTTCAAATTTCCAAATACTATTTAACATCTACCTTCTTAATTGTCTCTGTCATGTCAAACTCAACTTATGCTTAAATCAAACTTATTATATTATTCCCAGGGGTAATTTTATTTTTTCTATTGTTATTGGTGACATTATTATCATTGGTGATGCTATTATCATTTTAATTATATAGGCTATAAATTATTTAATTAAAGAACACAGAGTGCAACATATTCTCTGAAAAGGCAAGCACTCAAAAATGTTTGTTAAATTTAATTATTTATTCTATACTTTTAATACTCTCGCATCCATTATTTTGTCAAGTTTTCTACATCCTGTAGCTATAATATCACTTATATTTATCACTATTATTCCACTCCATATATATTTTCATATTTCCAAGCTTCCTCAGACCTCAGTTTAATGTCTTTCATGATCTCCAACCTTATATGTCATACCATTTTTAATCAGTACTCTACAGCCTAAATAATGTTTGAACAATGAGGTTATAATTATAACATACCCCTATCCAATAAGACGTACACCATCAAATCCTTCAGTTCTATCACTTATCACATAAAGTCCAGTAATAATATTCTAATATGTAAGCCTCAATATGATAATTACTACTATTCTCCTAAGAATATTGGACAATTTATTATTTCCCAAATACTATATTCTCAAATTACTTGATCATTCTTTGTTTTCTTTCCTTTCTTATATATCCATGAGTGAAAACTTCATTTTTAGCTCAGAAAATTTTGTTCAGACCTCTGTTAAAGTAGTTACTCTATTCTACATTTTGTTTTAGATATATTTGAACATACATTATATACTCTCCTTGATTTCCATCCTTTTGAGGGCAGCGGCCATTTCTGATTTATTATTGTATCCCCATAGCTTCTGGTTTCTAATACCCCCATTTTGCAATATCACTGTGTTGCTTTACATTTTTACTAGAGGCCCAGTGCATGAAAATTCGTGCACTTGCGGGGGGTGGGGGAGTCCCTCAGCCAGGCCTGCCCACTCTCACAGTCCGGGAGCCCTCAGAGGATGTCTCATGGGGAGTGGGCCTAAGCTGCAGTCTGTTCTCCCTCTGCAGGAGGCTACCAGGCTGACCAGGGGAAGGCGCCACTCCCATCACCACGCTGTTGCTGCCACTGCCAGCCACAGCAGCTGTGAGGCCTGAGCCCTGGGCCTCGCAGCCGCCAGGGCTCATGGCTGCCTGAGCCCTGGGTCACACAGCCCCCAGGGCTCAAGGCTG
Organism: Myotis brandtii; assembly: GCF_000412655.1. Taxonomy (NCBI): domain Eukaryota; kingdom Metazoa; phylum Chordata; class Mammalia; order Chiroptera; family Vespertilionidae; genus Myotis; species Myotis brandtii. Next base: position 930,534 of record NW_005357559.1, read on the forward strand.
CCATGAGCCCGGGGCCTCACAGCCACCAGGGCTCATGGCTTCTGTGTGCCCCTGGCCTCGCAGCTTTGTCCAGATGGACTTCCAGATGGACGTCTGGAAGACATCGACCTTAATTAGCTTATTACCCTTTTATTAGTATAGATGCTTTCTTAAAAATACTAATATTAAGTAATGTTGTATTGTCTACCTCATCTTTTGTTTCATTTTATTATTATGAAATCTAGTCATTATTCACTTTTCCCCAATTAAAATGTGGAATAATTATATGTATAATGCTTTCACTATTATTTCATGTAAAATTTCATGTTTCTCCCTAGAGAATTTTACTTTCTTTAACACAACAGTTAATGGAGGAGCACATGTATACCTGAAGCTTCTATGAGATACTAGTCTTCATGTCTCAGCAATGCCATGCTAGCAGTTTGGTCACACAACTCATATGTCTCTAGCCACACAATATAGTAAGTAATTATTGGCAGGATCCTGATGAATGAAGCTCAAGTGGTTAAGGTCAATTGCCTCAGCTTCAGTTAAACAAGCTGGGCTGCTTTCCATTCTGCTTGCTCAACAGAGAAGGATTTTCTTCCAAAATTAAACATGAAGTGGTGACATTCAGAGGAAGGCTCCCCAGAGCTACTCTCTGAGAAATATCTCACACAGGACCCAAAACCATCCCTTAGTCTTCCTCTTTTCCTGATGGGACAGTGCCAAACATCTCCTGAAAATCAGGGTTCAGGATGCCAATAAAGATACCTAGTGTTAAGGACATAGATTAAGTATGATTTCAGACACCACGTATGGTAGGATCAGGGTCTTTCTGTTTTGGTCAGTAGTGAGTACATCCAAGTAAATCTATGCTTTATCCAAAGTTATATTCACAGAGTACGAAGTGCCTGCCACGGAGTAGGTATAAATAAGTTGTTTTGGGATTGATCAAATGAATAAGAATTAATAAACAAATGAGTGGATTGCTCAGGGCCTGATAGGACTGAAGTGAAATAGCTAACTGCATTTACAGGAGTTGGGAAATGCAAGGGTAGGAGACAAGACCACATATTTGCTCTGGTAATTTTCTGCAGGAAACCATTAGCATGATCTTGAACATTCATTCTTGGGTAGAAGGAAGTAAAAGGAAGTTTACAAAGCAAACTAAAAATAGTCCCAAAGTTTCTTTAAGCAACATTTTTATCATTTCAACTTATTAATCAAACAAGTTGACAGACAATCCTATATAATAATGAGGTATTATGCAAATTAACCCTCATGCCCTCACAAGATGGCTGCCTTCGACCAGTCCAGCAGGGGGGTTAGTGAGGGACGACCAAACAACTGAACAAGTAGGCTGCGTGGGGCAACCAGGCTGGTAGGGGGGTTAGTGAGGGACGACCAAACAACTGAACAAGTAGGCTGCGTGGGGCAACCAGGCTGGTAGGGGGGTTAGTGAGGGACGACCAAACAACTGAACAAGTAGGCTGCGTGGGGCAACCAGGCTGGTAGGGGGGTTAGTGAGGGACGACCAAACAACTGAACAAGTAGGCTGCGTGGGGCAACCAGGCTGGTAGGGGGGTTAGTGAGGGACGACCAAACAACTGAACAAGTAGGCTGCGTGGGGCAACCAGGCTGGTAGGGGGGTTAGTGAGGGACGACCAAACAACTGAACAAGTAGGCTGCGTGGGGCAACCAGGCTGGTAGGGGGGTTAGTGAGGGACGACGGGGGGGCAGTTAGGGGCGATCAGACTGGCATGCAGAGGCAGTGAGGGGCAATCAGGCCAGCGGCAGGGCGGGGGGCAGTTAGGGCGACCAGGCAGGCAGGCATGTGAGCGAGTAGGAGCCAGCGGTCCAGATTGTGAGAGGGATGTCCAACTGTTGGTTTAAACTGGCAGTCGGACATCCCCCGAGGGGTCCCGGATTGGAGAGGGTGCAGGCTGTGCTGAGGGGACCCCCCCCCCAACACACGAATTTCATGCAACAGGCCTCTAGTGAATTTATAATGCCTTAAAATACTATACTATACTATATCCTCAGGATTTTCACATTGTCCTCTATAGTTCTATTTTTAATATTAAAGTTGCAATAGCCCTGGCCGGTGTGGCTCAGTTGGTTGAGCTTTGTTTCATGCACCAAAACGTGTCTGCTTTGATTCCCAATCAGGGCACATGCCTGGGTTGCATGCTCAATCCCAGGAGGGGGTGTGCAGGAGGCAGCCAATCAATGTTTCTCTCTCACATGGATGTTTCTCTCTCCCTCTCACTTCCTCTCTCTCTAAAATCAATAAATACACATTTTTTTTATAAAAGAAAGTTGCAATAGCTATAACTTTTTTCTGCTGCATGTTTCTTTTTCAGTTCTCTTTTGTGCATACAAAAGAGTATAATTAACACATTGCGTACTGCATAGAAATCTCTAAGACATACACCAGGGACCACACATTTTTGGGCAAACTGCACATTATTTAAATCATCATAATGCACTTTAGGTGTTGTTTTTCAATAATTATAACATTTTTATTTACAAAAACAATTAAACAATTAAAGTTCCTAGTACTTTTTTAACGTATGGTACTGCGTAAAACATTTTCCTCTATGAAGAGGGACCAAACAAAATTTACATAAGTATCTAGATTCACTCCTTTTTCCATGGGCATGAAAAACGAGAACACTCATGAGCGGTCCTTAACAGATGTTGCGTGAAACACGAGAAAACTCCTGAGCGGTACGAAATGTGTTAAGATATTAAAATATTTAAAAGTAATAAAGCATACAACTATATATCTGTACCCCTACTTTAGAAATAAAAATACTTTCAATACTTCAAGCCCTATGTTCATCTTTATAATTGTCCCATGCTGTATATTACCCTGCAACAGAGGTAACCTTGTCCCAAGTATGTTTACTATGTCCTTGTTTTTCTTTACAGTTGTGTATGTGTGTTTCTGTATATCTGTTTATGTATATGTATATTTAAGAGATGAGTCTGCATGTATCTATCTACACTAATAAAAGAGAAACATGGTAATTAGCGTACGACCGCTACCCTTCCCATTGGCTAATCAGCATATCCTTATGCAAATTAACTGTCAGCCAAGATGGCGGCCGGCAGCCATGCACTGAAGCGAGCAGGGAGGCTTGCTTGCTCCAGTGACTGCAGACTCCAACGTTCCCCACCTGACTTGCCG
>NW_005357559.1:934074-982962 GCF_000412655.1 Myotis brandtii
TTAACACATTGCGTACCACATAGAAATCTCTAAGACATACGCCAGGGACCGCACATTTTTGGGCAAACTGCACATTATTTAAATCATCATAATGCACTTTAGGTGTTGTTTTTCAATAATTATAACATTTTTATTTACAAAAACAATTAAACAATTAAAGTTCCTAGTACTTTTTTAACGTATGGTACTGCGTAAAACATTTTCCTCTATGAAGAGGGACCAAACAAAATTTACATAAGTATCTAGATTCACTCCTTTTTCCATGGGCATGAAAAACGAGAACACTCATGAGCGGTCCTTAACAGATGTTGCGTGAAACACGAGAAAACTCCTGAGCGGTACGAAATGTGTTAAGATATTAAAATATTTAAAAGTAATAAAGCATACAACTATATATCTGTACCCCTACTTTAGAAATAAAAATACTTTCAATACTTCAAGCCCTATGTTCATCTTTATAATTGTCCCATGCTGTATATTACCCTGCAACAGAGGTAACCTTGTCCCAAGTATGTTTACTATGTCCTTGTTTTTCTTTACAGTTGTGTATGTGTGTTTCTGTGTATCTGTTTATGTATATGTATATTTAAGAGATGAGTCTGCATGTATCTATGCATATATATTTATGTAATATTTTGAACTTTAAATAAATATCCTCTATAATAAAGATGTAATATGCAAATGGTTGTTACGCCGTGAAGCGTAACGACTGACCACATAACGACCGGATCACAGATCAGCAGGAGGGTGGGGCGGCAAGCTAGAGCTACAGGAGGGCAGCAAGCTATGAGCGGGGGTGGGGGCAAAGGGAGCTACAGGAGGGTGGCAGTGAGTTACTGGCGAGATACTGGCACATGATTCATGTGCAAGGCTACTAGTCTGTAATAATAAAAGGCCTGTGGCCGTGACGCTGTAACATGTAACCATCAAACAACCAGTCACCAGGAAGTCCACAGACCAGAACACCGCGGCCCCAGCAGGGACCTGCATCCCGATCAGGGGCATGGCCAGCCTGCAAACCAGTGGTGCCCCAAGCTCAGGCCAGCCTTGCCCCCCATTGGGGACCCGTACCCCAATCCAGGGGCGTGGCTGGCCTGCAAACCATCAGCACCCCAAGCCCAGGCTGGCCTCTCCCCCAAGTGGAATCGGCAGTTGGTCAGCTTGCTGTTAGGGGCCTGACATCCAGGAATCCCATTCACCCACACCCAGGACCAAGACATCAGGGCGGCAGGAAATTAGTCAAGCACTCTGAAAGTGTTTTTACTCTTAATGTCATATACAGGGAGATATTAGAGTAAGTTTAATCAATTTATCAGTCATTGTTTGTATCAATGTTGTTTTTATATCATGTGTTTGTTGTTATATCATGTTGTTGTTTATTTATTAATAAATTTATATATTACTTTCATATACATTTTTCTAATTTTCTTTACTCTCTGACACTTCTATTATAGAGAAAGGGCAAATAGTGATATTAAAATATTTCTTCTAATTAATTCCCTTTCAATGTGCACGAATTCGTGCACTGGGCCACTAGTAATTATGTAATACTAGAGGCCTGGTACACGAATTCGTGCATGGGTGTGGTCCATCGGCCTGGCTGGCAATCGGGGCTGTCTCACCCACTCCCGATCGGGGCCAGCCGACTCAGGGGAGGGACCGTGGGAGGTTGGCTGTGGGAGCGTACTAACCACCAGGGGGCAGCTCCTGCATTGAGCGTCTTCCCCCTGGTGGTCAGTGTGCATCATAGCTACTGGCCAGTCATCTGATCATAAAGGTCGCTTAGGCTTTTATATAGATTGATAGATTCTCCTGTGAAATGATTTTTCATACTCAAAAAACATGAGAATTTATCCACATTAAAGTGTGAATCCACAGTTTGTTAATTTTCTCTGAAGTATGGTATTTCATTAGGTGAATATGCTACTATCTGTTTTTCCCTATTGAACATCTGCATTGATTCTGATATTTTTCTTTTAATGAAAAAAAGATGGCACTAAACACACTGTCCATGAGTGTGTTTCTGAACCTGTTCAAGGACTGGGTCACCAGTGTGCACAGTGGACAATACCAGGGAAGCTGCATTTCTGGAGGGGCCCATGAACAACCCTGAAGCTTGATATCCTCACTTGCGTTCCTCAGAACTCTCTTGGCTCTTTATGGTTCTTGCCTCTTCTACACGTATTTTAACATTGCTGTATCAATATGGCGAAAAACATCTGTTGGGATTTGATTGAAAATTGATTGACCCCATTAACCAATTTCAGGGGAATTTGCATATTTCTATTATGTTTTCTTATCCAAAACAGTATATATCTCTCTATGTAGATCTTACTTCATGCATTTGAGAACTTTCATAAATCTTTCAATACAAGTTTTACAAGCCTTATATATTACATTGATTCATCTGTACACAATATTTTTATTTCTATTACAAATGACATAATTTTGTATCTACTGATTACTTGTTGCTATAGTGTAGAAATGCAAACTTCATTTGCATATCTAACATCCTTATTAAATCTTACGAATTCAAATACATTTCTATTGTGTACTTTTAATTTTTATTTGTAAGCATTTTATATACTTTTCCAATCATTTAATCCTTTTATTATTATTATTATTATTATTATTATTATTATTTGCTTTACTTTACTGGCAAAACCTTATAGGAATTGTTTCCATTTTAATTTAAACTGATTTTATGCATTTACAAAGTTTTTCTTGCCTCCTTTTGGGTAGATTGAGGTTTTGAACTTATTTGTCCATGTTTTTTACCCTCAACCCCCCCTCATCACATAAATACACACTTTCCAAATAAAGATGTTATATCTGAAATTTGTATACTTTGGATGATTTTCCCAGAAATTATTTCATGTATATTTTGATTAACATTTATAATCAATCAGTATATTTATCCTCTTCTTAAATAACATAAATTACTTAGAACAATTTAACTATTCTCTTAACTTTTGTGCTTTCTTTGTTCAGTATTTCTCTTTTGACTGTTTTTAGTAAACCAAAATTGCATTCTTGATTATCTTTTTAGCTTAGCAACTAATTCAGCAATTCTTGATCTATGTCCAGTCTTCCTTTTAACCCTTCCATGGGGCATTTCATTTCATTAAAATATTATATTTAGTTATTTTTAAATTATTTTGGTGATATGCTTTGAATGCTAATCATATTTTGCTAAAGATGTAAGATATTTCTCATGTAGTTATTCTAACATCAATGTGTATATGAATTCTAACTTTACATTTCCTAATTTCTTCTGATTCTACTTGTTGTATCATGTGTTTGGGTATTTTTTATTTTGAGATCATATGCAATGAAACTTTGTGTGATTTGAGGTCTTGGTTGTGGGCTAATTTCTTAGAGAAGATTTACCTTATTTCTATGAGGTTCCTTGGACTCTTATCATCCAGGACTATTTTAAATTAAATCCTTAGTCTATTTTTTCCCTGGACATATAGGTAGTTTTACTCCATATTTCAAACCTTTGTTAGATTTTACCTTTTTGTTTCATTTTCTTTTCTCTTTGAAGACATACATTCCTTTGTTATCTCATATTTCTTGCTGTTTGTTTCTCTAGTCCAAAATTTCACTTAAAACTGTTGGCTTTCACGGTTTTGATTTTATTCAGCACTCTCTAAAAATGAATCCTGTCTTTTTAAAGCCAAATGCTGATGATTATCAGATCCCTGTAGGCAGCCATCTGCTTTGGGGCTTGCTTACTTCTTGGATTTATGCTTTCCTCATATTTTTGACTCTAGATGATTCCCTTTTTATCTTATCTATTATTCATGCACTATAGTTATTCATTTTTAATTCTATTTAAGGAAAGGCCTTACAGTGAGAAGTGCTCAGGATGTGAGAAAAATGGAGAGGTTATCTGAAATATACTGGTTGTGAGAAAGAATAGGCTGATGAAATAAAAGGTTTGCATAGGTCAGCAAGGCCAGATGATAGGGCATTGAAGTACACGAAACACAAATGGATTTTATTCTTTTGGCTGAAGGAAGCCATGGTTGATTTTTAAGCTCTCATAAGGCTACACTTCTTCATTCTTCTACTTTTCTGGTTGGTTAACATTTTTATTTTGTCCTTGTGAAATTTATGCCACTTTTCTTTAAAGTCAATGCTAGGTAGATCTTAGGCAGGAATCACTTCAGTACTACACAAGCCTTGTATATTTGAGAGGGCCATGTTGTCTGTGCTCCTATTCAATATAGGCCAAACAAAAACAGTGTCAGGCTGTCCAAATGGTATTGCTCAGTGGTTGAACATCATCTTATAAATCAAGAGGTCACCTGGTTCGATTCTTGGTCAGGATACATGCCCAGGTTGTGGGCTCAATCCCCAGTTAGGGGTGTGCAGAGGCAGCTGATTGATGTTTCTATCTTTCATCAGTGTTTCTATCTCTTTATCCATTTCCCTTCCTCTCTCTCTCAAATCAATAAAAAAGCATTTTTTTTAAAAGCAGTGTCAAGCTGATAGGCACTGATGTGTTCAGGCATCAATTACAGGTAGTTTTAATTGGAGTGTAATGGAGCATAATAATGGTAATAATTCTAACTCATAGAAGTTGGAAAAATAATAAAATTTAGTTATGCTTAACATCCAATATGGACCATGGATAGGCCAGTGATTAGACCCTTCAAGAAATGATACACTAGGTATAAAAGCAGGTAGAGTGATATATGAAATTGTTGTTCTAGCACTATGCTAAAATATATCAATCTGTTTTGTGGATATAGTTACTCACGATTATTATAGAACCAGTATTCTATCTCTGGGCTTAAATTTTTACTTCTTGTGCATGCAATCTGTTTCTTAAGTTTCAAAGATAGAATTTTTCCACTCAAGAACTCCAGTCTTTATATTTCAGTTTCTATAAAGTGTTCTGCAAATAGCAACTCTGTTATTTTTCTTCAAAGTACCATTCTTGCATTTCTTATTTGCCAGATGAAAATATTGAAAAAGTTGAGGATGATATGACTTAGAAAACTTGATAACTTGAAACTTTCTACACTTTGAAGAATGGCAGCAGAGAATTATACAGAAACATATATTCTATCCCTACTGTCACAGAAGATGTATATTAAGTCTGTATAACAGGATAGTTCTCTGTTAAAGTCTATTTAATAACACCTCCCATTTTTTATATACAGTATAATGTCTGTTAGCTGTCAAAATAAAAATTGTGTTATTAGATAAAATATATTTTAAACAATTATTCCAATTATAGTATTTTTCCAGCACTTTTAAGATATCAAAATTTATTTTGTTATCTAATTTAATATCCTTTGTCATATTTAGTTAATAATATGTGGGAAGGCAGACACTAGATTATATATTTGGGAGGACAGAAGCTCATGGGTTCATTATGTCTGAGATTTCTACGTGTCCTAATAGTATAATTCTAAAGCCAAAATTATGAATATTTTGAACAAAGTCACTATTTTAGCTATCAGCCTGGTTAGTTGCTTCAGCTGAAGGTACTAGATGAATAGTTCATTGTGGGAGAGGAGTTGGACATCCAAAGGGTGATATCAGAAATTCAAGGGGAGCATATGTAATTTTAAAAAGCATGTCCAAAATTATTATTGTTTCAATTTGGTTTTAAATACAATCAATTTAAATAACATAAAATGAGGGTCAAAATTTAATATACACCAAACTTATACTTTAATCATTAAAAGCATGGATCAATCTAAAGATATTAATTAGTAACTTCCCTTGAATAATTCTAATATAGTTACCTATACCATAGTTCCTTGCAAAATTTTACTTTCTGTAGATATAGACCTAGAGAAAAGATGTATAATGTACTGTGGAGATATTCAATAAGGTATAAAATCCTACATCTATCTGAAACAATTCTATCACAATGATTCTCTTTTTTTCTCTGTTTAAATTTTCGTCAGGGGGACTACTTTGTTTGAGCTTTAATCTATATGATATCAACAGTAGTGTCAATTTGCCACTGATCAAATTTGATTCATGTAGATACAAATCAGGTAGTCCAAACACTAGAATCTCTTTCTCTATAAGTTATTTGCATGTACATAATATTTTTATCTTCAAGGGAAGTAATAAACACTGACTAATTAAGCTCTGGGAAGGCATTATGAAATGGCAGCTTATGCCTTCAGATATCATAGGGATTACTGACTCAGTAGAATAGAGGAAACAAGACTGTACAATTATAGAATCCGAGTTTAAGTTGGAAAGGGACTTATGACACACGGCTCATTTTACATATATTAAAGTTTTTATATATGTTTTCTTTACTGAGTTAGGTCCACATTCCAGAATCTTCATCTTAAATTGTACTAAGGGAAATGGTTGAAATGGAGAGGAATCTCAACTTTCTACTCTTCCTTTGTTTGTCTGCTGTTCTTGAAAGGAATGAGAGGACAGATGGAGGTGAAATATACATATTAAGAATGAAAGAAATTATGTTAGAAAAAACAAAGACATGCTATTTGTCAAATGTATGGTTGGGGTAGCAATGAGGTGCTATGTAAAATCTTGATATTTGTTAAACACTGCAATCCACAATATCTTCTGTGAAAACACATCTATACAGATCAGAGTAGACTTCCAAATAGTAAAGATCAAATCCTGTCAGAGAAATACTAACCACATGAGAGCTGATATAATTATATTAATATCTGACAAAGCAAAAGTGTTTATCTTAAAATTTAATGATTATAACATGAGGAGAAATTTTTCAAAGAAATAATAAAAGAAACTTTACAAATTTGATGATAAATATTAATCTACACATAAAAGAAGCTCAACAGCAGCCAAGTAGGATAAATATCAGAAGAAACATAGCCAAACATATTACAAGCAGAAAAGTCGAAAGCTAAAAGCAAAGAGAAAATGTTGAAGGTGGCAAGAGAAAAATGACTCTTCATCTACAAGAGAAACCCAATAAGAAATTCAGCTGATTTCTTACCTGGCACAATGAAAGCAAGAAGGAGGTAGATTGACATATTCAGAGTGTGGAATGAAAAGAAAATACTACCAACCAAAAATATTATATCCTGCAAAACATATTTTAAATATTAAGGTGGGATAAAGACATTTCTAGATAACATTTTACTAATAAAAGGTCTTCAGCATGTGAAACTGCATCCTGCATCCAGTGAAAATATACTTCAGAAATGATGGAAAGCCCTATCCAGTTTGGCTCAATAAATAGAGCATAGGCCTGTGGACTGAAAGGTCCCAGGTTCGATTGCAGTCAAGGGCACATGCCCAGGTTGTGGGCTCGATTCCCAGTAGGGGGTGTGCAGGAGGCAGCCAATCAATGATTCTTTCTCATCATTGATGTTTCAATCTCCCTCTCCCTCTCCCTTCCTCTCTGTGAAATCAATACAAATAAATTTAAAAATTTTTGTAAAAAAGAAATGATGGAGAAAGCAAGATGTTCCTTGACGCTTTAGTCACAAAGTCAAGACTAAGACTTTTTTCACCAGCAGATATATCTGCTCTCCACCACCACCTATAACTAAGGAAGTACTTTAAACTGAAAGAAAGCAATATAGAAAAGAATCTTGAAACATCAAGAAGGAAGGAGAAACACAGTAAAAGCTATATGTAGGCAAATACAATAGATTTTCTTTATTCTTTTGAGTTAACTAAATAATGTTTGATGTTTAAAGCAAAAATTATACTACTTAATACTATTGGATGTAGTTTTGATGCAGGTAGAGAAAATATTTAACAAAATTTAGCTATAAATGAGTGAGGGTAAATGGAGGAAAGGGAGATAATATTTCTACACTTTAGTAATGTAACAATACCAATAGAAATAAAAACTTACGTTGTGATATCTTAGGTATAAGTAATAGAATATAAAAATCAACCTATTTCATTTTATCCTACAGATTTGAATGAATTATTGATAGGGGGAAAAAAAGAATAGCTATTCTGCTGAGCAACTCAAAAGGGCCTAAGTAAAATTGTGACATCATTAATAATTACTTTTTTCTTCTTTTCATGTTTAGTATCCCACCCTACTGTCCTTATTAGTATGTCACAGAGTATTCTGAAATGAGTTTCATTTCCAGAAAATGTTACAGCTTCACTACAAATTTATCTGTTCCTTCAAATATCATTGAAATTCCCTGCTCTCTAATAGGGAGCTTAAACAACTGTCTAAGTCAAGTGAGAGTTCATAATAATAGACTTTAAACAATACTCTGCCCAGTCCAGATAACACTTGCCCTTTAAATAGCATCTTTGATGTTTAAGAAAACTGGAATTTAAATGTGCAAGTTAGAAGAAATCCTAAAAGTAGCTTATTACTTTAATCTATAATGAAAGTTGGCCCTTAAAAAGTAGAAATCTTTCTTGAAAACAATTGTAGGCATATAGAAAGAAAAAACAAAAGGATCTCTGATTCATGAATCACTTATTACTAAACCACCTGTGAATAATTCTAAGAACTTAAGAGTGAAAATAATAATCTTATAAATATATACAAAATTCAGTGTAGTAATATGTTGTCCAAAGGGATCTCATATGTATTAATTTGCATCAAACTAAAAGCATATGCACACATTTTTAAAGCAACATACTTTTAACAGCAGATAGATCTCATTAGGGCAGAAAATCCTAGGCAAACTAAATCCATGAGTATATATTTTTAGGTACATTTCCTTGCTTTAGATAGGTTCTTGTCTCAAAACTTGTCCATATTGGTAAGATCCTTGAGGAGAAAATTTTAATGTATGGCTAAGTACATGCTAAATAAATTAATGAGCATATAGTGGACAAATGAACATAGGATAGAGGAGATGTGGATAATCCCTAGTGACCAAAATTTTGAAGGACATACCTAGCCAAAATGCTGGCAACAAATATTTTTAAGTGCCTCACCTTGCTATGCTCTTTGGTTAGAGAAGAATGGTACCCAACTTCTCTCCTTAGGAAACTCACTTTCTAAGAGGACACTAACTTTGTTCTAACACTGTGGATCCCCCCATCACAGAAACCATAGCTCCTCACAACCTTCTTACACTTCCTTTCACTATTTGAGAGTAGTTCTGAAAAGCAGTCCTGCTAGTTGCTGCTGAGACTGGCCATCTGCAGGCAAGCCTGTGTCACTGGGTTCGGAGCAAATAGAAACTGAAGGAGGATGGTAGAGGGCTTGCACCTGCTAACAACTAAAGGCCTCAGTTTTAAGGGAGAAGACTTTGTACTGTAGGTTGTGGTTCACTGACTCTACAGTGTGGTCTTAGGTTTTCCTCACACACTAGGAAGGAGATAGAGAATTGCTGGATAGAAGAGTAAAAAGTAATATGTCATTGGTCGAGTGAGAGTTGGGGGATGGGATGTTTGGTTTACATCCTTTCTAAGCCTAAGCATATGACAAGAACATTAAACACCCACATACCTGGACTATTTTTAACCAAGTACAAATAATAAGCCAACAGTATAAAGTCTTTTGAAAAAGAATGCTCTTCTCCTTCCGAGATGGCTTCATGGAGATATAGATGTTATGCAATTATCACTATGGTAACCCTGTATCTAACAGCAAAAATCATCATATCGCTTATTTCTAACATTCACTTGTCTTTTTTGAGCAAGAATTCTGATCAAGATATCCTTTTGAAGCACTACCAGAACCCTTAAATTCTTATTTATGTTACTTAATATTTTTTCCTCTCCCCCCACAATATATTAAAGTTAAAGCCAAAGTAATGATTGCATAAAATATAAACATTAAATTTTCAAGTAGATGAGTTATCTATTTTGAAATTTCCCTCAATCTTGCAAAGAGCAGTCAAGTGTTGATGTTCATAACTGTTAAAACAATGTTTAATCCAATATTAAACAGCTATCAGTTTCAGGAATGTGAACATTGATAAATCAAAGAAATACCATTATATGTATTTTTGCTGCAGCTGGCCAATGTGGCACCGATACAGATGAATTGAGAGACACTGCAAATGGAAACATCAATCTATACTCACATGTCTTGTCAGCTGAGTCTAGCATTCATATGATACACTCAGGGAAAACTGTGATCCTTGAATATTGTCTCCAGATGCAATCGTTATAGCATGTCTTTTCTATTATTATATAGAGAATGTAAATATTCAGGTAGGATCATTTACAATGGGATCAGGAAACCCTTTCAAACTTATCTATGTCCATGGACTTTTCTACTCTTCATCCATTGGTCCAAGAACCCAATTCCCTTCCTTAAAACTCAGCTGGATAGAAGAGTAGAAAGTAACATGTCATTTGTTGAGTGAGAATTGGGAAATGGGATGTTTGCAACTTAATAGCCTAAAACAACTAACATTCATTATCTCACAATTTCTGTGGGTCAGGTAGCTGACTCGACTGAATGCCTCTGACTCATGCTTTTTTACAATAGTATCCATGATAGTAAGATGTCAGCGGGCCTGTCATCATCTCATGGCTCAGCGGGACCAAGTATCTGCTTCCAAGACCTCTTACATGGCTGTTGACAGTCTTTAGGTCTTCACTGGTTGTTGGACAGATAATTCAGTTCCTTGCCACATGGATCTTGCTATATGACTATTCACAATACAGTGGCTTGTCTCCCAAGAATGTGGGGAGTGAGAGAGGCAGATTGAGAGATTGGAAGATGAGAGATGGAGAGAGGGAGGGGGAGAGGTGGGTGTGAGGGAGAGAGGGAAACCAGAAGCCATGGTCTTTTTGTAACTAGATTTCAAAGTGATATTCCATAATTTTTGCCATGTTCTATTTGTTGGAAGAGAAGCAATAAACCCAGCCCACCCTCAAGAGGAGAAGGTTACCCACAGCTGTGGATACCTGAAAGCAAGAACTATTGAGAGCCAATTTAGAGGCTACCTACCCAGGTAAATACTGGGATTGCAAATATGAACAGACATCCCATTCTAAATTATGTCTATCAAAGGAAATTAAGAGTGAGAATTTACTAAGGAAATTACATAATGTGTTCTGATGCTTAAATAGAAATGATTTAGCAGTAATCTGGTATTCATTTGAATCTTGCTGTCACCATCCTCAGTACACTCAGTGAAGTTGGCTAGGATTTGATGTTTGCATATAGTACGTGATTCTCAGGAACAGAGAAAATTATGTTTCAGAGACTGATGTGTGGCTAGTAAAATAATTTGAGTCAAAATTGTCTTGGATTCTAAAGATCCCTAATCTCTGGATATAAAATCTAATTTAATTCTCTATCTGGTTGAGTGAGCAGCTACAGAAAAGATGAGCATGAAGTAATAAGGGAGGAAGCATAAATGTGCCCACTTAGCCAAAGGAGTCCAAGCAACATACTGAATCCATAAGGCTACTAATGCCACAGATTAATCATCTTTTCATTCTATCCCTAAAGCTCTGGAATTTCTCTTTTAATTTCCATTCTAGTTTTCCCAAAGAATTATACCCTATTAGCTTTTGGTTTTGACTTCTAGGCAGATGTTCATTGGAGCTACCAGAAAATAGTTAAGAAAGTTTGGATTCATTTTTTAAAAACTATATCTAATCTGCATTTATCTCCTATGCTAATGAGTTGGAGAGAAGTTATAGATTAGTCATCTGCGGGTTAACCTCCCCCTTTCAGAGTTATGAAAAGGTCCAGAAGGTTTTACTTAGTCCTAAACATTCAGGAAATCTCCTCTAGCCTGCATCCATGCTGGTGACCATTTTATATGTTCATTTTAACAAGCTGCATATTTCCTTGAAAATTAACTGTCCTTGTGAAAATCTAAACCTGGACTTTGAGACCTGGACCAAGGCAGGAGGTCCCAGTGAATAAGATGAAGTCTCCCTGAGTGTACCACTCAGCGATTTCCTTCTAAGAAGCTCCTGTTCTAAGGATCAACAAGTTTCAGCAGCAGGGGACATGGCCTGCTCAGGACTCTTAATCTCCCTTTCCAAACCCAAGGGTAATGTTTACCTCCATGATTGACCCATCTCCTGCTCCTCCACTACCATGATTCTGGTCTTTCCCACATAAATGCTTTTTTACTTTAGAACAAAGTAAATATAACCTCCTCAAATATATTGCTTTATTCAAAGCATCACTGGTTTCAGTTGGGAAGAACAGGAAGATAAAAATGACCATCTTTATTTTTTTCTATAGCAATATAAACAAAACATAAATGAATCCTTTAAAACATTGTGCTATCGCATATTAAATGAAGTACTGCATCCTGAACACTTACCATTAAGTATCACGTTTTTCAGTAAATTATGCAAGATTCAGGTTAATATCTACCTAAAACAGTCACACCCTCATCTGCTGGGGTAACAGAAAGCCTTGCTTATCCCTGAATCTAAGGCACCCAAAAGTCGTTGAACCTCTTCGAAAGTAAGTCACCCATAAAGTCTGGGCTGCCTCTCAAACAGGCCAAAACACTTTGGGAAAGAAAGAAATAGCAATGAGAATTAGAGAGAAATGTAAAAGAGACTCTTACATTGCTTTGGCACTGGCTCAAAATTGGGGGCATGCCCAGCATTTTGCTTTTTCCCATTATAGTTTAAAATAAATCCATAAATATGCCTTATAGCATAATTCTGTCAGAAATATATGTTGCCATTAGTTAACCTTATAAATATTCCTTCATGGGCCAGCAAGAAAATCAATCATATTTGTTACTCTAGCACTGGTTAATTACAATAAAGTTTATCAAATAAAAGCATGTTAATTCCAACCTAGGCCGAGGTATTCATGCCTTCCAATATTGCTCTACAGCCCATATCACAATGCATTATAATTATTGCTCAGCCATCCTTTTGTTTTATTATTGTGCATTCTGCTAGGCTATAAAGGCAGCAAACATACTTTGAGCATCATAGAAATACCAGTGCCTAATTAATAGCAGCTATATAATAAATATTCCTTAAGAAATGACTGAGACAGGGAATGTGAAATATAAAGGCTTAGGAAGAGAGGGTGTAACAAGTCTGCTCATTCAAGGCTTCTACATGCTACACTAAGGGCAAGAAAATGTAGTTGCTAATCAGATATTTATTCCCTGCCCCTCCCATTTTTAACTTTATAAATTATTCTGTATTTGTGACAGATATAATTATATCCTATGCAGAGTAGTTATTTTTATGAGTTTTAGAATTAATATGGGGCTGGATTCAGGTTCTATATCCTGCATTTACTAAATATTTGACTTTTGGGAAGTTACTTAACCACATTATGTCTCATTATTCTTACTTCTAAAATGTGAATTTTAATGGGAAATAATTCATAGGACTGTCCCAAGAATTCAAAAGACAATTTTTAAAACAGCAGTTAGCATAGTCCATGAAATAGGATAAGGCTTCAATATATAATTAAATAGTAGCTACAAGAATACTTTTATTTTGCTTTGCAGCCATGGACATAGGCTGTTTATACTGCCCAGTTCTTCCAAGAAAACAGTAAAGCTCCAATAAGAGATGGAAGTGCCAGCAGCAGGGCAAAGACAAAAAAACAAACAGACTCGTATTGGTCATTCTGCTCTTATATTTCTGGATGGCCTGGGGAGCCATTAACAAAAGGGAAACCCCATATGGAATGAAGAGGCCCTATCCAATAACCTGGCTGACTGGGGAATAAGGTATGATGGTATTCTCCACTCACTATGACTCAAGTTCAGGGTTTATTATAGTAACACATCCCTAGCCCAATCTATAATCTCGTCATTAGTGTCAGAATAAAAATAAAATCAACTGTCATTCTCTGAAGACCTACTATGTTCGTTCGAGGCTCAACTCTGCAAGATGAATTTGTTACTTTCAACTTCACTGAGAGAACCAATACTAAGGAGGTTATGTAATGTTCCCAAAGTCACACATATGATCAGTAACAAAGTGAGGATGGAAACTAAATCTTCCTGCCACCAAAGTCTAGTCTGTGCTTTCAATTGTCCTATCACTTGGCTCATGAATATCACAAGAAGAAAATAACATTCTCATGTACCAAAAATAAAGTTTGTTTCTCTCATTTGCATATACTTAAGCATCTCTGTGGGTTTTGCTTCATAATTATGTATGTAAAGTTAATCGCTGTAAAAAGGTTAGCTTAGTTAATTGGGACATCCTCTAAGATAACTCCTCATATGCAAAATGGGTGTCACCTTCTAGCTATGTCTAGTTGCTTCCCATTTTTTAAATTATCATGCACTGATTTTATCTTAGCATATGTAGATTTTTCTGTTAGAATCTACATTGTGGACATGTCTATTTTTTTTTTCTTTTTTAAACCTCAGGACAAGTGTCTCAGTAGAGCTTTCTAAGAACTCCTTACTCCACTCCTTCGCCTACTCACCCCACTTTATACAGGTGTCAACTACACCATTTCCTGTGTTTCATAGTAATTTTTAACCTGTTTTTCTCTCACTTTGCCACACTAGACTGTGATCTGCTTCAGAGAAAGTTTCCTCTTTCCTAGATCTTCTCAATGCTCATCACAGTGCCTGACATGTAGCCTAACCTAAATAAATATCACTGAATAAATCATCAGCTTCATTTTCTCCTACTCTTACTAATGGCTTCTCAAAAGTTCAATAAACTATACACACTTCAACATTCTGTGCCATTCTCTAATGTATGACATAAGTCTGTGACATTGTCTCATACCTGGCCTGAGTCATGTGGAAGGCCTCGGTTCTCTAACATAAATCAACATCTCACTTCTATGATTCACGGAAGTACAAGGTTCTGTTAAAAAGCCCCTTTGAAATAAGTACCATCTTATTTTCTTTTAATAACCTGTCACCAAAGGAAGTTATCATACTAGCCTTCGTTTTTCAAAAGCTTCCTGATAGTATTGATTTAAGGATGACCAGATGGCTTCCTACAAATGAACTCCAGGTAGAATCGTATTAGTTTATTTTTAATCATCCCTCTTCAAAATATGTTTCATTTTCCTTTTACAGGACAAGAATTGAATCAATTCCAGACTGTCTGGAGCCAGTAGAACTCAGAGAAATATTGACTACCGGGAAATAATTTTGATGTACTGTATATGTATATATTAAATATATATGTATACACATTTAATTACATACAATGTGATTTTAATTGTCAATAATTATTAAAAATCAACCTAATGCCATGAAGATAATATATTTTGGTCACTAATAATTAAGCCTGGCTCTACAGAGGTGTTCCTAGAACAAGATTATTATGGCTAATACTAACATGTGAAGTGTTATCCTCCCAGGGTAGCCTGAAAAATTAGTAAGCATATACTTGCTCAAGCATTTAAGAGCATTTATGCATCTAGCTAGTCCTTTCTTTCTTCATTCATTCAAGAAATCCTGGAGATATTCTGATCACTGGAATTACAAAAACACACAACATGCAAATCTGAACATGATGGCAGTATATGGGGGGATGTATGCACATGTAGAAACACCTACAGTGATGTGTGAATAAATGCTTATGTAGTCACCTGCAGGCAGAGCCGTGTCATGCCAGCCCAGGAAGGGTAATATCTCCCAAAGGTTTTCAGGGCAGAAGTGGTATAAATTATCTCGTGTATTTTCTCTGTCATTTGTGTGCGGCTCCGCTTCCAGTTCCTGAACCCTGATCCACGCGGGACGTGGAAGGAAACACTCAACAAATACTAACATGTGAAGTGTTATCCTCCCAGGGTAGCCTGAAAAATTAGTAAGCATATACTTGCTCAAGCATTTAAGAGCATTTATGCATCTAGCTAGTCCTTTCTTTCTTCATTCATTCAAGAAATCCTGGAGATATTCTGATCACTGGAATTACAAAAACACACAACATGCAAATCTGAACATGATGGCAGTATATGGGGGGATGTATGCACATGTAGAAACACCTACAGTGATGTGTGAATAAATGCTTATGTAGTCACCTGCAGGCAGAGCCGTGTCATGCCAGCCCAGGAAGGGTAATATCTCCCAAAGGTTTTCAGGGCAGAAGTGGTATTTGAACAAAAAAGATTATTCAAATGTGATTCCCTTCTAAATTCCAATGCTTGATAGTTGCTGAAGCTATACATGAGGTAAGTAATTATATTTTGGAATCAGAGTTAAGAGTTCTGGAATAGAGAGGTCAGAAAAGAAACATATCCCAGGGAAGGGGGCATTCTCTCCTTTGTAAAAAAGGAGAAGTCATCCAGGCAAGTAGGTGGGAAATAACATTCTAAGCCAAATGATAACTCACCTGGGAGAGAAAAGCAAGGTGTCTGGGAAGCTTCTAGCCTTTAGACTTACGTGGTGCCCCACAGACTGGTTCTTTCTGCCCTGTGTCACCTAACATTATCTCTGCTGCGTTGCACAGAGAATACTGCAGCTAGGGCTGACTATGGGAACAGCAAAGAACTGGAAGTTATTTCTGGCATTTCTTACCTGGTTGAGTTTGGGCAAATGACAATTTTTCTAAGTTTCTCAGTCTGCAAGATGGGAATAAAGATCACCAGCATTTATTTTAAAAGTGGTTACATTTATTTAAAAATATAACTTATGTGGAAGGGACAATGAATATTCCAAAGCTTACTTATGTTTTCTGGATTCAAAAATGAAGAATTGGAGCTAGTGAAAATGTCCAATAAAAGGGGAGGGGAGAGTAATGAGTAATCAGTGAAGAAATGTGTAAATTATATTCTGGGACATTACATATACTCTAATATTTGCAACACTACTATTTAAATATCTTCACATTTCTAACATGTCATAGACAGTGACTGGGGCCCTGTATTTCATTGTATCTATAAGTGACTATAACAGAATAGGCTGACAAAGAAATTGACCCTAAAATTTAGTTTTTCTTTGAATTCATTCTATTTTGTCCTCCCTAGTTGGTAACAGGGCTTCTTAAATATCACGCTAGGCTTGTTAGACAATAATAAAAACCAAGTTATCAAGTGACAGAATAGGCTGACAAAGCAATTGACCCTAAAATTTAGTTTTTCTTTGAATTCATTCTATTTTGTCCTCCCTAGTTGGTAACAGGGCTTCTTAAATATCACGCTAGGCTTGTCAGACAATAATAAAAACCAAGTTATTCACACATCATTTGGCACTTGTTGAAAGGAAACCCAGATGCTTTTGACTGATTCATTCTTAATTTTGTATTTGATAATATTTGTTTATCTTGATCCAGGAACAATAGGAAATTTTTAAATTACTACTTGTTTCAATAAAGGGAATGTTAATGTTGGCCAATACCAAAACCACACAAGGCATAGCCTATTTCTAGAGATATCTTGTTCTTTGTTAGAAAATTAGCCAATAGATAAGTATATAAATACGTGAATAAATAAATACATGAGAGGGAGAATTAAAGAGATTCTATGTTCTTAAATAAATTTAAAGAGAGTGAAAAAATCACTAGAAGTTGTAAAAAGCTCAACAATATCAAAAGATGTGTTTATTTCCCATGGGAATTGGGTTTATAAATACCAGTGACGGCAATACTATTTTAAAATCAGGTGCAGAGCTGCAGAAAGTGTTTTTAAAGGATTGGGGACATTAAAATATATTGCCATTTGTAAAATTTGAGCCTGGTGACCTGACATAGTCCATTAAATTAATCCAAGTTTCAGTCAAATGCTGTCGCTGGTGGAGTCTGTTGAGACTGCATTTCCATCTCCCCCTCCACTGGAGAACCCTTTCTCCTCCTAGTGTTCACTTGGCCTGATGGGGCCCCTGGGATGAGTGAGTTGGTCTTACTTTTTTTAAAATATATTTTTATTGATTTCAGAGAGGAAGGGAGCGGGAGCAGGAGATAGAAACATCAATAATAAGAGAGAACCATTGATCGGCTCTTTCCTGCACATCCCCTACTAGGGATAGAGCCCACAACTGGGCATGTGCCCTTAATTGGAATCGAACCCAGGACCCTTCAGTCCACAGGCGGATGCTCAATCCACTGAGCCAAACTGGCTAGGAATGGTTTTACTTAATATTGTATTTCTACTCCTCCTCATAGCAAGAAATGTGATAGACATTGAAATGGTTTCACTAAGTATTTTAAAGAATCCCTCATCATAAATGCTCCTCTCTGAAATTCTGTCTACACAGAAAATCTTTGAGCCAGAAGAGAATGCTACAAAGAAAATTGGTAACTATTAAAGCAACTTTTCTTAAATGTAATTGGGACTCTGAGATTAATATTTGATTCTGAGCTCTGTGTTTTCTTTATCTTTTAGAAACAAAGTATAAAATGCTCTTTATCTATATTATAAAAAGCCAGTGGCAAGCCAGTGGCCATAATGGCATAACACTGAAACGACCAAACAACCAGTCACCAGGAGGTACATTGATGGGTCTTGCGGAGCATTGGGTCTAGGTCTCATGGTGTGGTGCAGCAGGAGTCAGTTTGGGTCCCGCTGGCACAGGGGGGCCTGGGTCTCGCGTGATTTCATGCGCTGGGCTTCTAGTTTGTATAATAATGGTCACTAGTATTTAATAATCTGCTCTTATGTGCCAGGTAACATGCTTTGCTTTAAGTGAAGTAGCTCATGTAATTTTCTCAGGAGTCCTATGAAATACATATATTATCCCCATTATCCAAATAAGCAATGTGAGAATGAAAGTTCAAGTAAGTTGAGCCTAGTGCCATGGTTAACACTTGATGGATAGTTTAGAACTTCTGACTTCAAAACCAATGTGAACCCATAGGCTTTGCTGCCTCCATCAGCCTTGTTACTGTGTCATTGGTCTGTCCATCCTATTGGCTTGAGGTTAATAAAAGCATTCTCAGGTCAGACAGGAATACCAAGATTCAAAGAATACCAGTAGCAATCATTGTGCTTTCTCTTAAGTTCATAACATGATTTTTTCTAAAATTCTTGCAGACTAATTCACAAGTGAACTTCAAAAAGAACTCTCTCCAAATCTACCAGCAAAGACTTAGATAGGTTCATAGGATTATCCTTCCTTTCTACCAGGAGTTTGTAGACTATCTAAAATAGTTGTGCCTAAATTTCCTGCCCCACAATCCAGAAATAGTTGTGTTTTGTGTTTTGTTTTGTTTTTTTTCCTGAAATATATTGATCTGATGTTTCTATATTCCTGACTTTTATAAGCTGCAGAGATCTCAGTTGCAGCACCCAAGAACTCTTTGTAAATAAAAACACATTGTAGGTAAAAATGCATTGTAGATAAATAAAAAAAGCTAAGAACTTGCCTCTTGTTATATATGTCTAGCCAAACCTAAGGTTGAAAAATCACTCACTCGACCTAGGATATCATAGCTTTTACTTTGAATGATATCAAATTAGGAAATTCCATTTCTCAGAACTCCAGTCTCTATTTGTCTGCATTAATAATGACCATATGTAGAGTTCTTCTCAACTCTGCCTGTTTATCGTCTGCATTAATAATGGCCATATGTAGAGTTCTTCTCAACTCTGCCTGTTTATCTCGTTTAATCCTCAAGAGAACTTCATGAGTGTGATGATTCCCATTACACAGAAGAAGATTCTACAGCAAAAGCTACTCCATGTCTCACTTATGGTTAAATAGCTGAGACTTGGTTCTCTTAATCCTCTCACTGTAAAGCACATGATGGCAACCACTGCTATTGCACTCTCTACCTCTGCCACTTGACTCTTTCAATATTTTAATTAAGAAAACATGTATATGTATACTTACAATTTTCTTATAAAACGCTTTAGTGCTTCATGCAATTTAAAAAAAATTATATTTTATTTGTCTTGATGACATAATGATCAAACAACTTAGCTCATTAATATTCATTTGGATGAAATTGGCTGGAAATTACCTTGAGTTAAAATTATTGAATTTGAAGTTAAAAATGTCCTTTCCTTATTTCACTTTGCATTCTGTAGAGTTGATACAGATTCACATAAATTAAGGGAAAGCCCGGAGTCCCACCCACAGTGCTGACAGAGGGAAGACAGAGGAATGGCCCCTGTCCCTTTGCATTATCACAATTACCTTTGAAAATGTTGCTTTTAGGCATGTTGACAAAGCCCAGACATTGTCAGTGGCTTTTTACTTCCAGACATGCAGGCTGCAGAGGTCTACTGAGACTGGACCATATTTGTTACAGAAAGGGAAGGACATTTCACACTCCTTAAAACTACTAACAGACACCCAAGCCACTGACATAAATGCTTTGCCAAAGAGGACTCATTAATCCTCCTTTTGAAAGATGTTTAAGAAAACTGAATGCAGGAGTTCTGTATACATATGATGCCTAATGTACCTATAGAGCAGGAGTTAGTAAGTTGTTCATTGAGAATTCTGACCATATTTCTATTAGGAAGGAAAATGATTTCCAAGATGAAAGACTATGTTTCTCACAAAAAAAAAAAAAAGGTTTTTTTTGTTGTTTAAATATTGAGTTAAGACCTTTTCTCCTGGGGCTATTTTTGTAGGTCTGATATTTCCTTAAGATTCCAGAGCCATCTTTTCCACTCTGAAACATATATTTCAATGCCTCCTACAAATCAACATGTCCAAAGCTAAATATCAGATTTTGTCTCAAAGCAGCAACTTTTCTTATAGCCTGTATTGATCCTATAGAACCACCATTCTTCAGAAATATAAGCTATTTTAATTATTCCTATTCCTTTTTGTCTCCAATCAATTTTTCCTTTCAAAATATACATGTTGATTTCCTAATATGTGCCCCACATGGTTATATGGCTATTTTGGCATATAGCAGTGGGGGTGGCGGGGAAGGAACAGACTTCTGAATTGCTTACCTAATTGAAAATATGGTGGTTGAATTAGTGAGACATTCAAGAAATAAAATATGGCCCTAGATGGTTTGGCTCAGTGGATAGAACATCAGCCCAAGGACTGAAGGGTCCTGGGTTCAATTCCAGTCAAGGGCACATTCCGTGGCTCAGCGCCAGTTAGGGCGCGAGCGAGAGGCAATCAATCAGTGTGTTTCTCTCACATCGATGTTTCTCTGTCTGTCTCGCCTCCTCCCTTTCACTCTCTCTAGAATAGAAAAAAAATATTCTTGGATGAGGATTAACAAAAAATAAAACTAAATAAATAAAATATGTAGAATGCCAGTTGATGGTAAAAGCCACAGAGAACAACCAAGCATGAAAAGAGGATAAGTGAGCTAAAGAAGAGAGTACAGGCCTAGATGAGGTCTGGCCTGGATATCAAAGGCTCCCAGTGGTAACTACTATAAACTGGATTAAAAGAGTGAGTTTGTTCTGTTGGTCAAAAGATGGTAGTAGTGAGGCATGCATATTGGGGAGGAGAGAGCAGTAGTGGTCTTGAGTTGTGCACAGACATTCAGCATCCTTTTCAGACTTGCCAATGGTGACTTGTGAAGCCAGTGATTTGAATCTATCTGATTTATTCAGAGCAAGTACAGGCCAGAGACTCCCTCATGACTTCAGAAGCCAGAGGCCAGGCATGGCTGTCAGGGGTTGGGGTGGGGTAGGCACATCTGGTCATATTTCATAGTCACCAACTCATTTAATTCTATGTCCCTTACCACAGTTACTTTACAATCCCAATGTCCAGGTTCAGAAAAATGACTCCTAGTTGTTCTTTTAGTTTTTAAACTAGAATGAGGTAAATAACTCAATTATGAATTATCCTTCTGCACTGAAACTGTCCCTTCTTTGTATAATACATCTGTATATATAAAAGCCTAAGCGACCAAACGACCATTGACCATTTGCTATGATGCACTCTGACCACCAGGGGACAGATGCTCAACACACAGGATTGGGCTCTCTCCTGTCTGGATCGAGCCTGTGGGGATCGAGCCCAAATCAGCTATCTGACATCCCCCAAGGGGTCCTGGATTTCAAGAGGGACCCTACTTGTGCATGAGTCCATGCACTAGGCCTCTAGTTGATTATAGTATCTTCAACAAGAATGGTGTGTTGCTCAACTTTTTATTCTGTGTGTCTTGACTTAGAGTAAAAGTAAGTGAGTATTAGTTGGACTTACCTCCTGGAATAGGCAGTAGTGCTGCCCTCTGAATTTTCAGCAGTTAGACCCCCTATTATATTATTCCACATAAACCACATTCCAAACATGTTGAACTGACTTCTGTTCCCCACATACAGTCAGATACGTATATTTTAAACTCTGTATTTTGTTCAAGTTCTTCTCTGTGTCTGGCACATCATCTTTCTCACTTGCAATATGTCATTTTTATTTACTTTTATAAACCGATTGCAATATTTTTTTCCTATAGTGTTTTCTTAATATCTATTCCATTCATCTATGTCAGTGATGGCGAACCTATGACACGCGTGTCAGAGGTGACACGCGAACTCATTTTTTTGGTTGATTTTTCTTTGTTAAATGGCATTTAAATATATAAAATAAATATCAAAAATATAAATCTTTGTTTTACTATGGTTGCAAATATCAAAAAATTTCTATATGTGACACGGCACCAGAGTTAAGTTAGGGTTTTTCAAAATGCTGACACGCCAAGCTCAAAAGGTTCGCCATCACTGATCTATGTAGTTAACCATTTCCTCCCTGGGCTCCCACAGACTGATGGAGAACTTATTCCATCACACTGCAATCAGTTGTTTACATAATCGTTGTACCTAGAGAGCACCATTTTTTCTTTATCAGAAAATCTTTTTTTTTTTTTCCTATTCCTGCTAGGTCTCACAGGAACCAGTCCATTTTAAGATGGCTAGGACAAGTGAAATCCCAAGAAAGAAGAAAGAGAGGAAGAAATAGTAGGGTTAGGATTTCTTAGTTTGGACTGCCTTACAGGGAAACAGAATCTCTTTTGATTTTCCCCTTTTAACCTTTTGAAGGACTTGGAGGAAGGAAGGTACTATTGGAGAAGATTTTGAATAAAATTTGATTTCTGACTCAGGAATGTAGAGTGATTTTTTCCTTCCATTGTTACTTAATTGTCATTTAAAACCACATCATTTTCATTCTAACAGTAGAGAAAAGAGTCAAGGGCATGTATGGATCACAAGGGAAATTTGAAAAAAATTGAATATTTGGATAGGTAAATATTTTTAGGATTTATTTTATGAGGAAAAATATATGGACTGAGTTAAAAATTAAATAGTTACTTTTTGAATCATTAGTAGACATTAAATTTTGTTATCCATTTCCTTATAGTTTCAAATAAATTAATGAAAAATCTAATAAAATGGAGAGAGATGTCCCAGGTAAGTGGCTTCCAGAAGGCCTATTATTTTCATAAAAAGAGCATTATACTAACATATACACATACAGAAACACATTTCAAAATAGAACAGTTATGTAATCTGACATCTGTACCCATGGCAACATTCAAGCAAACTGCCAGCTTCTTGGATAAAGCCAGAATCTATAGTGATACCCCTAAAATATTCTATTTAGGTCTGTTCCTAGAGTTAAACCAGTTAAATATTTTATAAACCATATGATTTCACTCATCTGTAGGATATAAAACTGAAAGCAATAAGTGAACAGACAAGAAAAACAAACAAACAAAATCTCATAGACACAATAGTATGGTGGTTACCAGAAGGAAGGGGGGTGGGGAGGAATAATGGGTAAAGGGGGTCAGATATGGTGATGGAAGAAGATTTGACTTTGAGTGGTGAGCACACAATGCAATGTTTAGATGATGTATCATAGAATTGTACACTCAAAATTTTAGTAACCAATGTCACCCAATAAATTTTAATTAAAAAAAAACAAAAAAACCTGTTGTCCTTATCATTGTAGTTGCCATTTTCTAGGTGATACAAGAAGTTTTAATAATTACTTTGCAAATATTTCACAAATCTGTGCTAGCAGAACTTAACAACTCTCTGTTCCTGTCAAAAATATCCCATATTTTCAATTTCCTCAGCTGTTTTCACAGGTTCTGTTCTTCCTTCCCTAATTCTGCATTCCTTAGTCTATGCTATAGAGTTACTGTCCATCAGAATTAAAAGCCAGTCAGCACTTTTTGAATAATTACTGCATGCTAGGATCTACAAAGTCCTTTGCAGATATCAGTACATCATATTATCTGGTGGAAATGGCTTTGGTGGGCTAATTTAAGACAGAGATTCTGGTTCGATTCTCCTTGTCCATTCTTAAAGTTTCAAATTAAAATATTTTTATGACAAGATTTTAATGATCTGTACAAAATTATTCCTAAGCTGCTATATACCATATACCTGAAGAAGCTCGACATGTGGCATAAATGTGTGAGAGAGACTATATTTAAGGTAATGAGAAAAGAGGGACTAAGGTAAACTGGAAGGTATGCACTTCACATACAGGCATTGAAACTCAAATACGTTACTATTTTTCAACTATTGTATAGGTTATAACAGGTCTAATTGTTTCCAAATTTTTAATAAGAGTTTATGTTTATTATTATAATAAAGCAATATGAGATTTTTAATTAAATATTTCACTTTAGAACAGTTATAGATTTACAGAAAATTTCAAGGATAAGTACAGAGAGTCCCTGTATAACTAAGTTTACACGATTGTCAACACCTTATATTAGTATCACATATTTATCAAAAGTAAGGAACTATTTCACTTATTAACTAAAGTGCATGCTTTGTTCAGATTTATTCAGTTGTTATTAATGTCCTTTTTTTTTTCTAAGATCCTGTGAGGATACATATAGTAGTCATGTCTCCTTAGACCCCTGAGACTAAGGTTATTTCTCAGTTGATGTATTATGCTCTTAGGTCATTTATATCCCTTCGGCTTTTCTGCCTTTTTACTGAAGGAGGTTAAACTTTACAGCTATAATATTGTCTATTTTTCATTTCAGTCCTATCTGTTTTTGTCTCAGGCATTTTAATGTTCTGTTGTTATGTGCAGTAGTGAGTTTAATGGTGGCCCCCAAAAGTTATATCCATATCCTGGAACCTGGGAATGTGACATTATCTGGGAAAAGGGTCTTTCAGATGTTATTAACCTAAGGATCTCCAGATGACCTCATCCTGGATTATCCAGGTAGGTACTAAATTCAAAGACAAGTGACTTTGTAAAAGACACGAGGAGAAAAAAAAATGCATGAAGAAGAGGAAAAAGCCATGGGAAGGTAAGTGCAGAAAGCCAAGGAATACCTGGAGGCACAAACCACGGAACACCTAAACCACAAGAAACTAGAAGAGGTTTTTATTTTGATGTAGTTTCATTTGTTTATTTTCTCCTTAGTTTCCATTGTCCCAGGAATTGTATGGGTAAAGACATTGCTACAACATAGGTCTGATATTTTGCTGCCTATGGATTCTTCTAAGATTTTTATGGTTTCACATTTATTTTTAAGTCCTTTATCCATTTTGAGTTTATTTTTGTGAATGATGTAAATGGGTGGTCTAGTTTCACTTTTTTGCATGTATCTGTCCAATTTTCCCAACAGCATTTATTGAAGAGACTGTCTGGACCCATTGTATGCTCTTGTCTCCTTTGTCAAATATTAATTGAGCATATGGCTTGGGTCGATTTCTGGGTTCTCTGTTTGGTTTCATTGGTCTATATGTCTGTGCTTGTGCCAGTACCAGGCAGTTTTGAGAACAGTGGCTTTGTAATATAGCTTGATATCTGGTATTGTGATCCCTCCAACTTTGTTCTTCTTTCTCAGGATTGCTACCCCTCTGTTCATAGCAGCACAATTTACAATAGCTAAGATTTGGAAACAGTTTAAATGCCCATCAGCAGATGAGTGGATTAAAAAATGGTGGTACATCTACACAATGGACTACGCTGTTGTAAAAAAGAAGGCACTCTTACCATTTACAACAGCATGGATGAACCTGGAGAGCATTATGCTAAGCAAAATATGCTAGTTGGAGAAAGATAAATATCACATGATCTCACTCATTTGTGTAATATAACAACATAACCTGATGAACTAGAATGGATCCAGAGACATAGAAGCATCGAACAGACCATCCAACCTCAGAGGGAAGGTGGCGGGGGGAGGGGGGAGGTAAGAGAGATCAACCAAAGGACTTGTATGCATGCATATAGGCATAAACCATAGACCAGTGGTTCTCAACCTTCCTAATGCCATGACCCTTCAATACAGTTCCTCATGTTGTGGTGACCCCAATCCATAAAATTATTTTCGTTGCTACTTCATAACTGTAATTTTGCTACTGTTATGAATCATAATGTAAATATCTGATATGCAGGATGTATTTTCATTGTTACAAATTGAACATAATTAAAGCATAGTGATTAATCACAAAAACAATATGTAAAGGGGTCACGACCCACAGGTTGAGAACAGCCAGCAACTGGGGAAGGAAGGCCCCGATCGGCCCTGATCACTGGCCAGGCTTAGGGACCCTACCTATGCATGAATTTCATGCACCAGACCTCTAGTCTCTTATATTACCTGGTATTTCTACAGTCTCAGGTGTAACTTTTCTCATTTCCTTTCTAATTTTGTTTATTTGATCCCTCTCTGTTTTTTTCTTGGTTAGTCTAAGGGTTTTGTCAAATTTTCTTATATTTTCAAAGAACCAGATATTAGTTTTATTGATATTTTCAGTATTCTTCTTAATCTCTATTTCATTTATTTCCACTCTGATCTTTATTATTTTCTCTCTTCTACTAACTTTGGGCTTTGTTTGTTCTTCCTTTAGGTGTAAGATTAAATTGTTTATTTGAGATTTTTCTTGTTTCATGAGGTTGTGAGTTCCATTGTTTTGACTTTAAGCTCAGTGACCCACACTTCTGCTTCATCCAAGTAGTTTTTGAACCCCTTTAGTGTTGTTTTGATGTTGTTAAGATATTGTATTCCTTAGTTCTGTAAATTCTATTTGGAACTTCCTTATATTTTCTATCTCTTTGTTGAAAATCTCACTATGCTCACCCATTCTTCTCTCGAGTTTGTTGAGTATTTTTATAACCATTAGTTTGAACTCTTTATTAGGTGGATTGCTTGTCTTCACTTCATTAAAGTCTTTTTCTGAGATTTCTTTTTTCCTTCATTTGCTACACATTCCTTTCTATCCTCATTTTGCCAGGCTTCCTGTGATTGTTTCTATGTATTAGGCAAATTGACTATGTCTCCTAATCTTGAAGGAGAGACCCTGTGTAGGAGACATTCATATGAGATACCAAAGCACAATTCCCATCTGGTAGGGCTTGGCACTTAAGGAATATTTCTTGTGTGGGCTTACCTGCTTTCCTACTTGGTGTGCCCTAGCTGCAGTGTGCAGGTGGGTGTGGTTCTTGCCTGACCTGGCTTTGTGGTACATGAGTATAGCTGTGACATGGTCAGATGGTGAGAGGACTCTTGCCTGGCCTGGCTATTTAGTGCACAATTGAGGTATGGCCCAGCTGTGAGTAGGGCTCTCTCTCAGCCTGGCTTTGTGATGTGCAGCTGAGGCATGGGTGTGGGGAGATTCTTAGTGAGGTGCTCTCATTGAGTCTAGCAGATTAGAGAGAGAGTTCTGTAACAGTATGGCCAGCTGACGTTGGTAAGGTAGATGAGATTACAAAACAGGCACCCATCAGTGTTTTTGAGAGAGCCCAACTGTTTCCTGGCTCTCTGGCAGATCATTTAAAATTAGTACGTGGGTTTCCTTGGCATATGTCTAGGCACTTTTCAAAATTGTGTTTTTGTTATGGGTCCCAGGGTGAGTGATTCTACACAAGAGCCCCTTAAGAACAGGTTCTCCTTTCCTTTCAGGTCTATTATTTCGTAAATGTAATCCTCTTTGGTTTTCAAACCCAGGCATTTTAGGGGCACCTATCTCCTGTGCAAGATCTAATGCCGGAAGCCAGTCCATCCTTGCTGCTTGACACAGTTGCTGCAGGAAAGAAACATCTGCACAGCATATGTTTCAAGGGACCTGGCGTATATAGCATACTGTTCTCAATATGTTTGCTCTCCTTAGCGCTATGTGTTTTAACCAAGGTCACCTCTCCGAGAAAGGTTGTTTCCCCAGGTAGGGATTTTTCCCTGAAGTTCGGGAGGGGATAAAACCCCTTAACTAAGTGCCAGGCGGGTAGTTAATCACTTTAACTACAAACAATCATGCTTAAGCTACATAATCTTTCCTCCCTGGAATGGAGATAAGAAACGCCCTAACCTTTGCAATAGAAATTGACAGGATTAAAATCAACTGGTATAAATACAGATGTAACAAGACAATAAACACCAGAACTTGGCTGGAGATCCTAGACAGAACTTGGCTGGAGAACTTGGCTAGAGATCCTGGCTAGGCTGCTGATCAACTGAACGCTGTCTCGGTGTCATTCCTTCTTCGCCGACTCCGTCCACACCTTTGGGGACCCCTGGACCTGCTGGGGTTGGACCCCAGCAATCTAAGGGTTGGGGTGCCTGATTTAGAGCACAAGCCCTTTGTTCCTGAGGGAAAAGTTTCATATTTTTGTGATCCCTCCAAATTGTGGATCTCTACACTTGAGGTGTTTGGGAGTTTTGTTTTTTGTTTGTCTGTTTGTTTTTGGTGAGACTGCATCTCTACCTCTTCTACCCATCTAAGATGCTACCCTTTATCTTTTATTGTGGAGTCACTGTTCATCCAGTTTTCAGATAAATTATTCCACATATAGTTGTAGATTTGTTGTATCTGTGGGAGGAGGTGAGTTCAGGATCTTCCTATACTGCTTCCAATATCTTGAACCACTCTCCTGAAACTGCCATTTTAATAGCAAGGACTATGCTGATAAACTCAAACAAGTAATCTGTTATTAAAAAAACATTTGTTCTTTTCACATAAATATGAAATATTCCCTAAATTATTAATAAGATACAGCATCATTGCACATTTTAGGAAGGCTAGCCAGGGATAATGCACAGTCTATGACTTCCACATGTACCCACCAAGGAATGCAATTAGTTTCCATGGCCTTGGTCAAGCAATTGAGCCAGCCTGCCACATAGCCCCTGATAAAATATAAGCCAATATCATATGGATATCTGGTCAGAACTACCTGAATAATTTTTCAATCTCTATGTTTCTGTAATAATGGGGTGAGTCTATTGCATTGAAACTTGAGTAAAGTTAAAAAGAAAAAACACACACCAATAAACTGCATTTAGTTCTGCACACCAATTGTGTAAGTACAAGGTGAAAAGTTCAGAGCTAAGCACAAAAACATAGAAAAAAAATCTAGGGTATTTAGATGGTAAAAGTTGTTAATCCATCAATCCTATGATGTAATTGACCAGATTAAAATATAGAAGCAAGCCAGTTGGAAACAGAGGCATGGAATTTAAGTAACTTGTCTCAAATCACAAATACATCACTATGGCTGAAAATAGAGCCATATCTGACTCCAAATCTATGGGTTATTTCCTTTTCCTGAATACATTTATTCACTCTAATGAGGGAATTCAAAACCATGAGACAAGAGAAATAAATTATTGGAAGAACTATATAGATGCTTCCCCTTGGGATTAGAAGACATGGAGAATAGTGAAGACAAGGAAAAGTCATGATTCTATGATTCAAATATCTGATGATCCATTAATGACACAGAAGGTAATAAAAGAGGAACAAATTGGTAGAATTGAAGAATAGTAAGCCATCTACTGAGCCAGAAAATTTTAAAGAAATAAGTGGGCTACCTGTGAGGTAAGAGTTTCATGACAAGAACGGTGCTTAGGTAGAGATTAAATACTTGCCAACAGAATTATTAAAAAGGGAGTTTGAATATTGTGAAATGACCAGAGTATAGGATATTAAAGTCTAACTCTCAGAGTTTTTATAAGTGTATAATACTCTAGAAGCATACATATAATATAGGAATATCCCTGGACTAACCTGTCAGGACTTTTGTCTTTGCTCCTTCCCTTAATTCAAGTTAACCACAGAATGGCTACCCAGACACAGAGGAAAGAAAGAAACAAGGAAAGAATCACTTCAGCAATGCATCTTCAATTTCACTATTACATGACACCATTGTCTATGATACTCGGTTTCCTAAGAGATGCTCAGTGACATGATTTAGGCAAGTGCATCAGATTACTCATCTCAATACCTGCTCTATGTCCTACTTCCCCTGAGGATCAAATAGCAGCTTATCATTGGTCTAATAATACTCTGCCCTGAGGTCTCTTACCTCTGCTTCCCTCGATTACTGATTGGCTGCATGACCCTGATCAAGTTACAACTGTCTCATGGGTGTGCTGAGCAGTGCTAGTAGTCTTTCAATCTAATTTACTGTAGGAATAAAGTAACTCAGGAATGATCTATAGAGCGGTGGCAATGCCCAGGAGACTTGGTGAACTCTAGAGCAAGGTGTTTGCAGCAAAAGAGATATCCAGCTCAGGAATTTAACATCCAACTCAGAAAATAAAAATGTAAATATTTATTTTATGTATATAAATTAGGGAATCTTGATATGCATTGCAGGGAGCTAAATGACCAAAAATATCCATATAGGGTATTTTCATGGTCTTGGATCATGGAAGTATTTCATGTAGACACAGTAATGTAAATGGAGTCCTGGAGTTCTGATGGAAGTACTGTCCAGAGTGGGATAAGGTTATATAATAATAGTTCTATACCAGGCACTATCATAGCCTATTTGCATGTATTATTACCAATATTCCTCATTATGACCATAGAAGGTATGTACAATTACCTCCACTGTACATAAGGGGAAATTTTTATCAATGATAAATAATGATTTGCTCTAGTCCAGCTCTTTTTAATAATGCTTTTTTGAGGATATGACTTAACTTCATTTAATATGAAATTGTTAATATGATATGTGTGTGATGGTAATGCATATCTTTTATTGCATGTTGTCATGATAATGCTGGTAAAGCATTGTAACACAGCAAAACACTTAATATGAAATTGTTAATATAATATGATGGTAATGCATATCTTTTATTGCATGTTATCATGATAATGCTGGTAAAGCATTGTAACACAGCAAAATACCATGACAACATAACCTGCAATAAGACAAATTTGGTAAAATGTGATTTGCAACCAACTGACCATCATGCTCTTTCTTTCACCTAACCTAAGCTCTCAAAAGGATGCAGACTAAGGTTCTTCTAACTAATGGGAATGGGGTTGGTATAAAGGAAGTACATGGGAAGGGATAGTGACAAAACAAGAGGAGGGGAAATCAGGCTGAGAATCGGGTACCCCATGTCATAAAGCAAGGAGGGAAATTGTGGGTCCCTGTTTCACCAGTAATCTCTCAGTTTAGTCTCCCCAAAAAGAGTCAGAAAAATGTATCAACCAATCAGAAAGTTCCTGAAAGTCCCAGACTCAGAATTATCCCTGTCATTATTTAAGCTACAGCTAAAAAACATCACCAGAGTACACTAAACAGTGCCTGGAACTGGGGCATATTTGGACCACTGCAGCTACCCTAGAATTCCCAGTCACCACCTGTGCAGGTTTAATACAGTTATTTCACTAACCCCCTTATAGTCAATCCTTCATTTTACTTAAATGAGATCTTGGGGACAAAAATCTATCAAATAATGACTGGTTTTTTAAAAAAATAATAACCACTATGATATACTGAGATCCTCTGTAGCTATCACTGTCTTAATCCTTATTCTTGTATTAGCTCATTTAATAATACTAATCCTGTGCCATTGGTACCATTAACATGTACCATTTATAGATAATAAAATTAAGACTTAGGGAGGTTAAGCTAAAGCCAATCCAGAATGTAACATAGTGTTTCAATTATATAGTAATATAACAAACCACCCCACAGCTTAATAGCTGAAAAACATCAGCTGATTACTTTGCTCACAATTATTGGTTGGAGATTTGTCTGGACACGATTGGAGCAACATCATAATGTTGGAGGCCTCCATTGGGGGTGCTTAAGTAGTTTGAGGTGGATGAGATAGCCTGAATGAAGCATATGTCTGATGTTTGAATTCTGGCTGTTATCTGGGTTCTCTGGTATTTCCCCACAAGCTTCTCTGCATGGTGATCCTCAGAATTATCCCTGTCATTATTTAAGCTACAGCTAAAAAACATCACCAGAGTACACTAAACAGTGCCTGGAACTGGGGCATATTTGGACCACTGCAGCTACCCTAGATTTCCCAATCACCACCTGTGCAGGTTTACTACAGTTATTTCACTAACCCCCTTATAGTCAATCCTTTATTTTATTCAAATGATATTTGGGGACAAAAATCTATCAAATAATGACTTTTTAAAAAATAGTAACCACTATCATATACTGAGATCCTCTGTAGCTATCACTGTCTTAATCCTTATTCTTGTATTAGCTCATTTAATAATACTAATCCTGTGCCATTGGTACCATTAACATGTACCATTTATAGATAATAAAATTAAGACTTAGGGAGGTTAAGCTAAAGCCAATCCAGAATGTAACATAGTGTTTCAATTATATAGTAATATAACAAACCACCCCACAGCTTAATAGCTGAAAAACATCAGCTGATTACTTTGCTCACAATTATTGGTTGGAGATTTGTCTGGACACGATTGGAGCAACATCATAATGTTGGAGGCCTCCATTGGGGGTGCTTAAGTAGTTTGAGGTGGATGAGATAGCCTGAATGAAGCATATGTCTGATGTTTGAATTCTGGCTGTTATCTGGGTTCTCTGGTATTTCCCCACAAGCTTCTCTGCATGGTGATCTAACGCTTGCTAGAGAAAAGATTCTGAAAGATAAGTCCACTGGGAACATACTTATTAAGCCTCTGCTTGCATCATGTTTGTTAGCATCTAATTGACCACAAGTCACATGAAAAAGCACTGTCTCTGCAGGAGAGAACTAAACAAAGTCTAGTAGGTAAGAAAAAAGGATACAGCTATTTAGGGGCTAGGAGATCCATCAGGAGAAACAAGTATACCAGACTTGTGAGTACAGGTATATTACAGGTATGTGTCAGGTAAGATAAAAAAGAAAAATAATTCATAGAACTATAGGACTTCAAATAGAAACCGTATAACTAGTCTAGCCCTTCATTCTACACATAAATAAGTTGTGGCCATAATAGGAAAAGGAGCCCATCTAAAGATACAGAGCTAATTATTGGCAAACACTAGACTCAGAATGCATATCACACCAAAATCCAAAGCAGAAGCTCTAATAGAGAAGTTGCAGCACATGGTCACATTGTAGAATGTAAGAGTGCATGGGTTGGATGAAGTGCAAGAGGACTGGAAAGATTCAAATGGTAAAGAGTCTAAAAGTCCAGTGCTGAGAAGTTCAAGTAGTCCGCTTGAGAACCCATTAGACTTGCAATGCCCCCTTGCCTGCTGTGACCAGGGCGCAAAGACACGGCCCTCTTCCATGTCACTGGCCCGTGAGATTATTGGGAGTGCTTGCATTCCACTCTTTGTCTACAGATCTTTGAGCCTCTAGAGAGCAAAAGGCTGCCCATGTTCAAACAGAGCAAAGAAAAATTAAGTTTGTAATAAAGGCTTTTGGGTTATAAAAATGATGATATACATATAGTGCCTTAAAATCACTAGGGGACCAATATGTCTAGAGTATTTGTTATGTAGCAAATTTTGTATTATTTGTACTATTTCATAGAGCTTTTATTTAATCACCTTAAAACTATAAGATGGATGCGTTTTTAATCCTTTCTTTTCCACAAAGAAAACTAAGTGTGAAATGGCTAAATGACTTGCCTAATGTCACATCTAGCATTTAAAATTTGACCATTATCCTTGTGCTACTCTTTTTTTTTTTTTATGTAATGAAAGCATAATCACATGGAAAGCAGGATAGTGTGTTTAAAACCCACGGGGTTTGAATGCAGGGTCAGACATTTATCTCTAACTTGGTCTTGAGGAAATAGTGATAACCTTCTGAGTCTGGGTACTTTCCCTTGCAGAATGGGGGACTAGACAAGATTCTATCTAACATGCAGTTCACCTCCAAAAACGCTTCCAGCTTTCATTGGCAATTGAAAAAGCAATGCTATTCAATGCACTGCCATCTGGTGTTCATTAATGAGATTACTGGATGGTTCTGGCTAAATTAAAAAAAAAAAAAATCAGTTAACTCCATAATACATAATAAATATAAACTATTTACCAAAAATTTAGCTCATTGTGAATTTCATGTACTTCCTTGTATAATTTCTATAAAGTAGGTGTTAAAATATCAAGAGCATTACTCTAACTGAATGGTTGTGCAATGTTGCATTCAGGAGTAGACACTACCGTCATACACAAATGGGGTTGATTCTACCTGAACACTTCATCTTCAAAATAAATCAGTAATAGGTACCATCACATTTCTATGTAATTAGTGTTAAGTACATTTTAATCCCACGTAGCTCCATGTATTTGAATAGTAACCAGCACTATTATATTTGAACTGTGTAATTACACACCAAATCTCTGTGGCAGAAAACGTACAATTATGAAGTTCTCTACAATATCAGAAAAAAACAACAACTATGTGTTGCTGAGGGAAATGACAATGGGATTATGCTGCCTGTGATCCCACATCTCTTAGCTCAGTGCCCACCTATCTTTCTATATAGTGTAATTAGGCATGGGGTTGGGTTGGAAGACAAACCATATCTAATATATTAACAGCAACTCTTATACATAAATAGTTAAAGAGTATTCCACAAAGTTCATGCTAGCCGTTTTCCTTGCACATAATACAAGTAATTTGCCACTCACATGGAATAACACTATTCTATTTTTCCCCTTTTAATAAAAGATTATAAAAACATTTCCCCAAGTCACTCAAAATGCATTTTGCTATTAGTATTATACAGGTTTTCTAGATTCAAGAAATACAATGGCACAGGGGAGTTAAAGTGAATGAGGTATGCTCAATAAGTAGGAATGCAAACGGAATATGAGCTAAAGGTTACATTTATTGTTTGCTCTCTCAATAGATGGAAAGCTTGACAATGACATTAATAAAGACATAGCTAAATATAGTTTTTTTAAATTCTGAAGCACTTAAATATAAAGTTCCTCATTTAAATTTGTTTAAAAATTAACTGAATATCTATGGAAATTTAGAGAAGTCTTTGTAACAACTCACAAAAAAACTTAGTGGAATAGAAGCTTCACATGAGCCAATGAGATGATGTGCTTAAGAAAACCACCTTGGGTAATTTGTGAGTATAATGTCTAAACCTCAGCAAATAGCAGTCCCATAATGCTTTGGTTGGAAGAATGAATGTTCTAGAAAAGATAGGGGGAATGAGATTCCTTAAAAAGCAGCTAGAATAACTCATTTTTTTTTTTTGGCCTGGGCTTAGAGGGAATTCATATAACAAACAAGAGGTTTCAGATCATTAAACGTAACATATAAAGGCAAAAGAATGCAATATAGAAGACTGGGAAAGCAAAAACTATTTGAGATTAGATGGAGAAGGGACATCTTTTCTGAGAAAGTAAGAATTGAGCTGAAAGCTAAAGCATGAGTAAGAGGCAGATTTGCAGGAGTCTCACAGAATAATTTTCAGGCAGAGGCAAACACAAGTGCAAAGTCCCAGGGGCCACATAATGAAAGAAAACCAAAGAATGTGAAGCAAAATGAAAAAGAAGATTGTTAGCAGTGACCACTTTAATACTGGGTATGGAAACCAGATAAACATTTTGGGTTCAAAAAAATGCTAGCATTGTTTGGGAACTAAACTGGGAAAGGCTGAATGAATTAGAATATCCAAATTTTGTCTCATACTATAGGCTTTGTTTAAAAGTGTATTTTGTCAAATATAGGTATAGCTACCCCAGCTTTTTGTTCATTTCCATTTGCATGAAATACCTTTTCCATTGCTTTAATTTTAGTCTGTGCGTAGATTTTGTTCTGGGTTGAGTCTCTTATAGACAGCATTTATATGGGTCTAGTTTTCTTATCCATTCAGCTACCCTATGTCCTTTGATTGGACATTTTAGCCATTTACATTTAAAGTGAATCTTGATAAGTATGTATTTATTGCCATTTTATTCTTTTAACTATGTTCCTCTATTTTTGTTTGTTTGTTTGTTGTTTTTTATGTTCTTTCTCTTAAAAAAAAGATCCTTTAACATTTCTTGTGGTACTGGTTTGGTGGAAATGAACTCCTTCAGTTTTCCTTTTCTGGGAAGCTCTTTACTTCTTCAATTTTAAATTAATGCCTTGCTGAGAAAAGTAGTCTTAGTTATACATCATTACTTTTCATCAGCTTGTTTGTTTGTTTGTTGTTTATCTTCTTTCTCTTGAAAAAAGATCCTTTAACATTTCTTGTGATACTGGTTTGGTGGAAATGTACTCCTTCAGTTTTTCTTTTCTGGGAAGCTCTTTACTTCTCCTTCAATTTTAAATTAATGCCTTGCTGGGAAAAGTAGTCTTAGTTATACATCATTACTTTTCATCACTTTAAATATCTCATGCCAATCCTTTCTTGTGTTAAGTGTTTCTGTTGAAAAATCATCTGTCAGTCTTATGGGCATGCCTTTGTAGGTAACTACAGTCTTTCTCTTGCTGCTTTTAAGATCCTCTCTTTGTCTTTTGCCTTTGCCATTTTAATTATGATGGTTCTTGGTGTGGGCCCTTTGGGTTATGTGGGCACTCCTGTTGTAATTGAGTCTTGATTGCTATTGGCCCGTTCATGCCTGGTATCAAGTCTCCAGCTGACTGACTATGAGGATCAACCCTGACCAGAGTGTATGAGCTGCTGTGCATGTGCAGACTACATGAAGCGAAATTCACTGGAGCAAAGTTTGGTGCCTGCTGAGATCTGTCTTAGGATTTACCACTTGTGAAGCTTATTGGATCCTGCTCTGGTGTTGTTTGAAGCTCACCACTGAGTGTGATGGTTTGGGGGCCTCTTGGAAGGGACTTTGGTGGAGGCCAATGTCAGACACTGCCTGTGACTTGCCTCAGGAAACCTGTTTGGAGCTGCAAAGTGATCCACAGCCTATGGCTGCCTGTGTCGGGCCTGAGTGTGCTTGGGAAGGATCAAGCTGTACACCAAGGCTGGCTTTTACCAACTTGGCCCAGGGGCAGGTCAGCAAAAGTCCCAAGGCACATTGTGATCTGTCTCCGCCTGTGTCTGCCTGCTGGCTGCCTGGTAAGCTCAGTCACGGACACATCATCTTATAGTGCTCAAGTTGCATGAAGCAGGCTTTTAGTGAAGTAAGCAGGTAGGAGTAAGTGGTACTCTCCATATCAGTACAGGTTCAAACTCAGTGTCAGAGCTGGGTCTGAGGCCATTCAGCAAATGCCCCAAGGTATACCAAGTCTAGCTGCCACCCACTGGGTGCTTGAATACCTATGTGATGTGGCAGGGTCTCAGGGATTCATCAGGGTGAGGCCTGCAGAGGTCATCAGGCCCAAACACACCAAGATTTGGCTGTGTGAAGGGAGGGCTCTGCATGATCATTCATGTGAGGAAAAAATGTCCCCTGTTCTAGAGCCCCACAACTCAGATTCCACTTGGAGCTAGATGTCAGCAGGGCAGGGAGTCAATAGGATGGGG
Source organism: Myotis brandtii (assembly GCF_000412655.1). Lineage (NCBI taxonomy): Eukaryota > Metazoa > Chordata > Mammalia > Chiroptera > Vespertilionidae > Myotis > Myotis brandtii. The sequence continues at coordinate 971,408 of NW_005357559.1, forward strand.
CTCATGGAACTCCTGTGAAGGGGTGGTGTCCGTCAGCCTTGGGGGCAGGTGGAGGGAGAGGCCTCCTCCACAGAGCCACACAAGTTAGTCTGTCCTGGATTCTTCCCAGACCTCAGCAGGTGGAACTAACAAGAGTTTGTACAGTGGGGCCATTGGGAGCCCAGAGATTGGGACTAGTGGATCTCAGGTTTATGGGAAAGTAGGGGAAATAGCCGCCTCCCAAAAGCCACACAATTCAGTCACTGACATCCCCTGAGTCTTCCCAGACCTCTATACCCCTACCCAGGCAGCTGACTTCTCAGCAGGGCTCAAGCTCTGCAGGGTGGGGCAATAGGGCATCCAGCGGGTGGAGCTATTGCATTCCCCAAGGCTGATGCCATATGGAAGGGAATGCCCCACTCAAAAAAGAAGGCATCTGTGGTGTGAGAAAATAACTCAGTTCAGGGATCCTGGAAATTGTCCCTTCAGCTCTCTCTCCAGAGCCCAAAATCCCAGTTTTTCCTTATGCAATGTTAGTCTGCTTTGTTCTCCCTCCACCTGTTTGTTGGCCCTGCAAGAGGGCACCCATGTCACTAACAGACTCCTGTCTCTCCCTGATGGACAGAATACCTGCTGATTTTCACAGCTAGATAGTATGTGGGCACCTCTTCCCAACTCTGTTGCTCTGCACTGTGCCACCCAGCTTGGGGTTCAGACCCCACACTTCTCAGCTGCACCCATGGAAGCACGGCCAGCCATTTTCACAACCCCACCCTTTGTACCAGTGTTGATGTGGCTTCTTCTGTAAATCCTTGGTTATAAGACTTCTCTTCAGCTAGTCTTTTGTTGATTATTCATGTTGATAGCTCTATATTTTAGTTGTAAATTTAGTTTGGTCCTAGGAGAAGGTGAGTGTAACATCTACCTACTCCATTGCCATCTTAGATCCCTGCTTTCTGATTTAGGAGACAGAGAGAGAGAGAGAGAGAGAGAGAGAGAGAGAGAAAGCACTTTTGTGGTTAGCAGATTCATGGTTTGAGGGGCAAAACAATGTTGACTCTGTTCAATAGAGAGTTGGAGAAAATCTATGCATGAATGTTTTCCACCCATGATCTTAGAAGAACATAGGAGTTCAGCCCACATTGGAGTGCCCTTTTTAGAGAATAGTATTATTTCCTAGGTTTTACTAATCTGAAAGTTATTTTTTATTATGCTAAAGTATGTATAACAAAATTTACAGAATAAAAATTTTTAAATTGGTAAAAAAAGTAAAATAAAATTTACCATTTTATCCATGTTAAGTATACAATACAGTAGCATTAAGTACATTCACAATATGGTAGGACCATCTTTCCATCTTCAGACTTTTTTTTCATCTTGCAAAACTGAAACTCCATACCCATTAAACAATAAACTTCCCATGCCAGAAACTTTTAACCCTCACCATTGGAGTAGCAAATAATTAGAACACATACAGAATAATCAACCATAGAAGGCATGCTATCCTGAGGCTCAAAATAAGATCTTATTCAGGAGGGAATACAGGATATACGTTCAGCAGAAGAGCACACACTTTTTGGTTTAGAGAGACGAATTAAGATCAATTTACTCCTTGTCTTCCTTGTTGTGCACAATTGTATAGAGAAACAGGAGGATCAGCCCATAAAAGCATGTGCATCATTTTCTGGCTATGAAGAGCCCAGTGTTTTTCTCTACCTTGCTCACTGGCCTGCTGATGGCCAGATGGCACAATCCATTACAAAAAGGCACATCTCTCTTCCAGGAAGTTGCTTGTTATTACATGAAATACATGCATTTCACTGAATCCTATAATAGAAAACTACAACTTCTCTGAAGTTCCTCTCTTAAAATAAATCCAAAGGGTAAGAGAGCATAACAGACTGGAAGAAAATAGAGGAAAAAGGGTTATTATATTTATAAAATGGCACTATGTTAGAATATATATGTTATCTCCATTATTAGCCATATTAGGCTTTGTAACTTTTGTGTTTTCATTATAACTTTATAGGTAGTAAGGTAAAAATCTTCAGCCCTTCAATTTTCCCAAGGCTACTTGTCTATTAGTGTTGGGGTTCAAACTGACTCCACAGCTCTTTCCATTTGCTCTGAGGTCTGAAGAAAGCTGTCTGGGGGTGGTGGAGAACTTCTAGCACATTCCTCACCTCTGGAGGATCATGTCACTGGTGCATATATGACATCAATTTAAACACGAAGGACATGCTGTTCACTGACCTCATTAGGGACAAAACTTGATGGTTTCTTCAAATGTGCTCTAAGCTCCCAATTCTATGAAATGCATGATAAGTACCATGTCAGTAATGTAAGCACATTCTAGTTTTAGATGCATAAAATGTACACAACCGAGTTGGCTTTTTCAACATATTTCATAAAATTTTTACTATTGAAAATTCAACTTGTGCAAATTAGCATATCCAACTTCAGGCAAAAATAAATCAGCATTGGCTGATTTGGGCACTATGCATTGCATTACCATAGTACTTGATCTACTTATTTGTCACTCTGCTAGGCAATCCAACTCTCTTGTCAACATCCTGGGGGAAGAATGGTGTGTTCCAGGATTTATGTGTATATGTGTGTTTGCAATAGAAGATAAAGGTAAGAACTGAGACAGACTTGGAGAGAAGCCTGTCTTCCCAGAGAGAATTGAGAACTATCTGATTCTTGACCATGAAATTTCCCTCCAGACAAGAAGAGCATTTAAACCCTGGAATCATACAAGGTTGCAAGAAACTTGCCTGGATAACAGCCAATGATTTGGGGGTGAGACAATCTCTAAGACATTAAGTCAGAGCAAAAGTATTCTTTTCACGAAAGAACAGGAAAGAAAGTCAGATGGTCTGGTTTCAATACTTCGTAAGATGTTCTTTTTTTTTTTTTTTTGGAGGGGAAAGGTGATATAAGGAAATTTAGATTTCAGATAAAGATCTATTACTGACAGGGAATTTAAAGGTAAATCCCTTTCTAATAAAAAAGATGAAGCATATATTATTGTAGGGTAAATGCTGAGCTAAGCATAAATAATACCTGAGGTTTTATTCCAAAGATTTTTTTTAAAAGTAGCTATTTTATACATGTGGACACATTCTCGTAAAATTCTAGTCAAAATCCCTAGCCTTATCCATTGTAATACTTTTTAAGTAAAACTTATTGACTATTATTTGTATCTAAGTTGAGTGGAAGTGGATATGAGATGGTTTAAATAAACTCTTGAGTTGTTGATCAAAGGAAATTGTTTAATGGTGTCACACTGAATGTGTAATGTCATCTTACACAAGGACATTTTAAGGCCAGTCCTCAGTCAGAAATTCTATCATTTCACCAATGGAGAATAGTAAAATAATGTCCTCTTTTTTACTAATAAAAATTATATATACTTAAAGTATATATTGTGGATAAAAAAGGAACCATCGGAGAACCTCGCTATGCTGATCAGCTGAACGCTGTCTCCATGTCCTTCATTCTTCGCCGACTCTGTCCACACCTTTGGGAACCCTGGACCTGCTGGGGCTGGACCCCAACAGCATGATCTGAAGCTGTCTACTGTGTGCACTAATTCTGGGTCCTCCCTGGAGGTGCAAAGTCAGCCACTGCCTGTGCTCTCCCTGAGCCCACTGAGCATGAGCTACTGAGTAATATGCAGATGGCTGCTACTTGTGATGGGTTAGGAGGTGCCCAAGGGAGGCCAACATGTGAACCTGCTAGTTCTGGTCCTGGAGCCACTTAGTAAGAGGTATAGAGCATCCTGAGGCCAGCTACTGCTTATTTGAGAGATTTTAGAAAAGTCTGAAACATGAGGCAAGAGAGGCCTATTGTATGGAAAAGCCACTAGAAATGGCTTGGGTGAGCCTGCAAGTTGGGTGAGACAGGGTCTAAGGGAATCACCAGGACTAGAGAACAGTGTGAGACAGGTTGATAGAAGCTCAGATATGGAGCCTTTCTGTTGCTGCTGTGATGGGGAGGGCTCAGCAAAGGAACAATGGCTTCTGCCAGCACTTCTGTCTGGGAGAAAGCTGCCCCCACCCCACAGCTCTTGTCCTATATAATAAGAGAGAAATATGCAAATTAAGCTGGGACATCATGACCAGCTCAGGAGGCTGCGTCACGACCAGCTCAGAGCACGCTCCCAGCCCCAGAGGACACACACCACACACTAGGGCTGGGGGTGGGCTCTGAGCAGCTGCGGCGCAGCTTGGAGCCTGTCCCCAGCCCCAGCACACCCAGCTCTGAGGCCATTCCCACCAGGGGTTTGCAGGCAGGCACACCAAGCAGCCTGCCCTGGGAGCAAGGCCCTGGTGGGAGTGCAGTGTCACTCAGCTCCGAGGCCACTCCCGCCCAGGGGGGCGTGCTTTGAGCCACCGCAGCCAGTGAGCCTAAGCTGTCAGTAGGACATTCTCTGAGGGCTCCCAGACTGTGAGAGGGGGCAGGCTGGGCCGAGGAACACCCACCCAGTGCACGAATTTCATGCACCGGACCTCAACTATATATATAATGACTGAGGCTTCCTGCCAAGATGGTGGCATAGGTAGATGCAGTACTTGTATCCTCCCACAACCATATCACATTGCTGCTGCCCATCTGGAAGCAAAGATGAGGAAGGAATAAAAGGTAGAGAGTAGGCAGGATGATAGACACGGATGGGGGGATAGAAAGTAAATGAATCTTCTACTTTTTGAGTTATAAGCACAAGGGTAAGAGAAAAAAAATTTCCAATGATCTTCCTTTTGTTCCAGTTTCCCAATTACTGGTTTCCCTTCTTACTTTATCAAGGAATTTATTGAATTTAGAATTATCTTTTTCAGGATCTTTAAAAAAATTTTATTCATTGATTTCAGAGAGAGATGGAGGGAAACACAGAAGGGAGCTACTCAGCCAAGGCTAGAATTATTACTTTTTTCTTAAGGGAAGCAATTGCATAGGGCCATTTTACACTTTTGAATGTACTTACTGTTAGGTTTGACCAAATAATTGAATTGATATTCTTCCCCTGGGAACTGACCTTTAGGCCACTTCACAATGGACATTCCCTTTCACATTCCACTTGCTAAGACTATTATCTCTCCTCTTGGGACCTTCCCAGTATCTAGACCTACCCAGAGAATTCTCCACCCAGAAAAAGCCCACCTAGAATCCTTTAAAACCTATGACTCCCCATCTCTGGGTCCTGGCTCCATTTTGGGCTTCACCCCACCTGGTTTTCATGTATACCTACCATTAAATTCTTAATACCTACCACTTTGACCTTGTGTATTCCTCCTTTGGTGACCCTAATATTTGGTGCCAAAATGGGGATGGGGAGCCATCACCCTGGTTTTGGTCACTTTGAGTTTGCTAGTTGGAGAGCAGTAGGTAGCAGCAGCTCAACCTGGGGTTACCTCCAAATCCTACTTGAGTGACTGGACTACTTAGGCTTCAATTAGTCCTCCCTCCCTTATGGACCCTTCTGAACCAGCAAAGGAGGATGCCAGATCAGGAACCTGTCCTTCTCCATTGCTGACCCTCCATCCCACACCTGCCAATCTTCTCTAGGTGAGTGACGTTCCACAAATTCTCTTGTCTCAAGTCTTCTGCCCACTTACTCTCACTCTAAAAAGTCCCTCATCTCGAAAGTTCTAGTGTGAGGCCAGAAGACTTCAGCCATTCAGCTTTGGGCCCTTCTGGATTGGGGACACCCAGGTGATTTGTTTAGCAGTGGGGACGCCTGCCCTAAACAGTCAGCTTTGGATTTGTGATCTGTCACTCACCCTTCTCTCTTGTGAGCCACACTACATTCCCTCTGCACATTAATGGGGGAGATCATGCCCAAGCACCTCATTTACTTTTGTAACACTGTTTAGCCACAATATAAACTAAATAATAAGTCTCAATGGCCTGAAAATGGCACTTTCAATTTTAACACATTGCATGATTTAGATCAGGGGTCCTCAAACTACGGCCTGCGGGCCACATGCGGCCCGCGGAAAATATTTATCCGGCCCGCAGGGTGTTTTTGCCGCAGCTGCCTGTTGCTTAGCAGCCGACTCGTCCCAGGCCCGCAGTGCGCATGTATGGAATGTGCGCCGCACTCTCTGACTCCCCTCCTTCTCTCTGTCTCTCAACTCCTCCTCTCAGTCTCAGAATGAAACATCTGAAATCTCTAACCAGATCTAGACTAACTGATGCACACTTGCATCACTTGTTATGACTGGCAGTGACAAATATGGAACTGGACATTGACCATCTCATTAGCCAAAAGCAGGCCCATAGTTTCCATTGAAATACTGGTAAGTTTGTTGATTTAACTTTACTTGTCCTTGATTTTAAATATTGTATTTGTTCCCGTTTTGTTTTTTTACTTCAAAATAAGATATGTGCAGTGTGCATAGGAATTTGTTCATAGTTTTTTTTTTTAAACTATAGTCCGGCCCTCCAAGCCCCCTGTTTAAAAAGTTTGAGGACCCCTGATTTAGATCATTGCTGTCACTGCAATGGAAAATGGTTAGAGATTCCCTATATCTGGGCCTTTTCACCCTCCAGTCTCAAACCTCTGTCAGTCCTGCTCTACCTATCAGATACTACTCGTTCACACAAATAGCATACCCCTAACACTTCTGATTCTGAATCTACTTTTGACCCAGCAGACCACCAACCTCTACCTCCTTAAGCGCCTCCTCCCTCCCCTGCAGTAGATTCCCAAAACCCAGGCCCTCCTAACCAGCAACCACCCTCCCCCCCATCACCTGGCTCCTGAGAGCCCAAATCCCAAGAATGAGAGCTCCAATACAGACTTTTCCCCACCTAACACTTGCTATGGGGCCACCCAAAGACTGCCTTCCTCAACAGCCACTCTATTCCCACACCGGTTCTACCCCTGAGGGAGGTAGCAGGTACTGTGAATACTGTCTGGGTACACATCCCATTTTCCATGTTCAACCTCGCACAGATTGAGAGGCGTCTCAGGTCTCAGGTCTTTTCCCACTGACCTGACCACCTTTATCAAGGAATTTGAGAACTGACCCAGTCCTGTGACTTGACCTAGCACGACATCTATGTTATTCTGTCCTCCCCTCTAACCCCAGAGGAGAAGGAGTGCATCTGAGTAGCAAGCAGCTCAGGAACATGCTAATGCCCTCCATAGACAGGATGTGGTGGTTAACCTGATTGGCACTGATGCGATTCCCTGAACTGATTGGAGATGAGACTATCACGTGGTAGTCAACTATGACAAACTTAGTAAATCACTCAGGATCCTAATGAAAACCCAGCTAGCTCTCTTCTCCCACCTCAGGGAGGCTTTACAGAAATTTACCACCTTAGACCCCCACATCCTCAGAGGGAATGCCTTTTGAACACCCTTTTTATATCCCAATCAGCCCCCAACATATACCACAAACTTGGAAAAATAGATACAGGTCCACAAACCCCTCAAAAAGACCTTGTTGATCTGGCCTTTCAGGTCTTTAATAATAGAGATGAGGAGACCCAAGTCCAAAAACAAAGGCAAGATCAGGCCAAGGCTGAGGCCCAGAAGGAGGCCTTCCAGCTCCTAGCCACTGCTCTCGTGAACCCCAGACGAAGTACCTGTCTTCCAACCAAGGGTAAGTCAGAGGCTAAAACCTGCTCTGGGCCCATACTTCAAATGCAACAAGGAAGGACACTGGGCCAAATCCTACCCAAACCCGAGACCCCCCACCTGGGCCCTGCCCAAGGTGTGGAAGGGAAGACCACTGGAAATTAGACTATAGTCTGGCTTCTCCAGATTGGACCTCAGCAAAGCCACCATCTCAGACCTCCTGGGACTGGCCACTGAAGACTGAAGCTGCCCAGACCCTGACAAGGCCCCACAGACTTACATCACCAGGACAGAGCCTTGGGTAATGATTGTGGTGACAGGTGAGCAGAACTCCTTTTAATTGACACTAGGGACACTTATTCTGCCCTCCCTAAATTCCTTGGGACCCTTGTCCCCTTCTTAGTCTCTATTATGAAGGTTGATGGACTAGTCTCACAGCCATTAGCCACCTCACCTCTACACTGAATCTTACTAAATACCCCTTTTATCCACTCTTTTCTCGTTCTATCTCAGTGCCCAACCACCAGAGCTAATAGGCATCCCCTGATAAAGCCCAGTTTTCCCAAACCACAGTCATCTACCTTAGTTTCACTTTCACCCCACAAAGCTGAGCCATATATTAGACCGTAAATGCCTTACCTCCTCCATGACTATCTCCTCCTCTAGATAAGAAATACTCTTTTTGTTCTCAGGCTCGCTGGGTACTTTTGCCTCTGGGTTCCCAACTTTAGTCTTCTCGCAAAGCCCCTCTATGACACAGCAAAGGGACCCCTCACTGAGTCTTTAGATCCCAAGGCCAGCATTCTCACCCCTTTAAGGCTCTGAAAACTGCTTCTCACCCCCCTTACCAAAGAACAACCTTCTTTACTGCAAAACTGCAAATGCTTACTATCAGAAGCTGAACTCATTATTACCCAAACCTTAGCATGTTATCTCTAAGGAAAAATGTGGCAGTTTTAAATTCAAGTGGCTGGAGGCCTGGAAACTGCAGTCCCAGAACAGGCTGTGGGGCTTGTTCCCTTCTCCCCCCACCTTTTCTTCAGCTTCATAGGCCTATTCATAAATTTCCAAAGTCTTTGGTAACTTAAAGGTTTTGGAGCATTGCTGAGTTAAATGATAAACATTTAAATATTTTAAAATAACATAAAATACTGTAACATTGATTGCTAGACAAGTTTTAAACTCCCCTGCTCATAGCTTTGATTACACATGGTCTCTTGTACTTTGTTGAAGGTATCTTTTCTTGAAAGTAAGAGAGTGTTTAAAGTGTGTTCATAAATGTAAATACTGGTTGTTTACTTTTTGGCTATTTGTGAATGGATAGAAGGTTTGTGAAAGTTGCAGAAAAGTTTGTCCAGTGAGTCATGACCTGATGACCCTGACTTCCAAAGGGACCCCTTTTCTCCTAGAAAGCTAAAGCAACCCTGCCCAGGCTCTCTCCTGTTACTTATGTCCTTAAATTGGAGCCTAGAATTCTTTATTTTTACTGCTCATTCACAGTCTTTGACACTATAATTGAAAGCCTCAACAGGTCTTCCTGCTTAGTATTTAGGAACTTCTCTCCCCTTTTCTAGCCTTCTTAAAAATCATACACTGCAAAGGACACCACATCAGGAATGATCCCATAATATGGGGAAATAACAGAACAGACCAGGAGGCCAAGGCAGCAGCTCAGAGGAAGCCTCCATCTCCCAAACTCTTAGTTATAGCTCAAAAAACACCCAGAGGGACTTCAGTGCTATTAGCTCTTGGGGTCACTCAGGAAGATCCACGGTTAAAATTTCAGGGAAGTCCTAACTGGTTTTGCTCAGTGGATAGAGCATCGGCCTGCGGACTCAAGGGTCCCAGGTTCGATTCCAGTCAAGGGCATGTACCTTGGTTGCAGGCACATCCCCAGTGGGGAGTGTGCAGGAGGCAGCTGAATCGATGTTTCTCTCTCATCAATGTTTTGGACTCTCTATCCCTCTCCCTTCCTCTCTGTAAAAAATCAATAAAATATATTTAAAAAAAAAATTTTTTTCAGGGAAAGTAATCCTTCCCCAGAGACGGGCCTGAAATATCTTACAGGCCATGCACAATTCCATACACATAGGATACAGACTACTTTTACAATTCCTAAAACCCCTCATCACATGTCCTAGACCCCCTACTGCAAGATATCACCAAAACCTGTTCTATCTCCCCAAGAACAGGTGAGACCACTTTCTTTCCCCACTCATCAGGCAAGGGGCCAAATCCCTGGACAAGACTGGCAAATTGACTTCACTCACATGCCCCTTATTAAAAGAACCAAAAATCTCTTAACCCTAGTAGATACCTTCTCAGGCTGGGTAGAAGCTTCCCCCACTATATCTGAAAACTCTCTACTACTGCTCAAACTCTCATTTAGCATATCATTCCCAGATTCATCCTCACCTCATTACAATCAGATAATGGACCTGCTTTCATATCTCAAATAACTCAACAGGTTATATCTCCTCTACTCTGAACATCCAGTGGATCTTATACACCCCTACTGGCCCCAACCTTCAGGCAAGGTAGAAAAAGTGAATCCCTTAATTAAGTCTCACCTAACTAAATTAACTCTTGAATCTAAAGAACCTCAAACTACTCTCCTACCTCTAGCCCTAAGTACATCAGGGCAACCCCCCGTGCACCCTCCTTTCTTAGTCCCTTTGAACTCATGTATGGAAGACCCTTCTTATTAGAAAACTTCCCTTCCACAGAGACCCCTCTAGGAGATTATGTCCCCATTTTAAATCTCATCTGACAGTTACTGAGAGAACATGCTGATCATGTCCTCCCTCAACCTTTTACTGGAGACATCCTTCCCTACTCCTCTACAGCCAGGGACCTGGGTCCTCCTAAAGGAAAATCCATTTGTCAAATAATTTACATGGCAAGGCCCTTATCATGTACTCCTAACTACCCCAACTGTGCTAAACTATTGGGCATACCCCATGGTTCCACCTTTCCATATTAAAACCCATCCCAGGAACACCTTTATCACATGAGCTGGAGTCCCTTAAGTATTATAGCCACCAGATCAGGCCCACCAAACTCCACCTTACCTACATCCCAGAAGAAGAGGACAAATGAGTGAACAATCCTGCATGTGTCACCTTTGTATTGACCCTAATAACTCTGACCTCCCTGAAAGCTTACCTCCTCTCCCAATGCAAACCCTCCAGGTCCTAGCTACTGCCCCCTCTCCCTTTGCATCAGGACTCTCACCTTTCTATGGGGCTCCCTTCTACAAGGGGACTTCAATTACCCATGGGATGATATTTCCTTCTTTCTAGATCCCAAACATACCCTTTCCACCCCTTGGGACAATCCCAACCTTGGAAATGGGGATTAGCTCTCCTTCTAATCCTATCCCAACCCTCCTCTCCTACACCCATAAAGAACTTTCTCACCTTCACTCATCTAGAACCAACACTTAACCTTACCCAGACCAATCCAGCCTTAGCCAGGGATTGCTGACTCTGCCTTTCTCTCTCCTCTTCAGTATATACCACTATCCCTATACCAATCAAGAGATGGAATCAGGCAAAAATCACTCTCACTTATAAAAAGGAAAAGGGAACTATATTTCTCAAAAAGGCAGACACCCTCTAGGTAATTATCCTACAGCCCAGGCAAATCAAGCCTCCCTTCTTTTCTGTACTTATATTCAATCTCTTGCTAAGGTAACTCCTTTCTCCATCCCAGTCACAGGTCCTATCACTCTACACCAAGCATGTCAAACTCGCGGCCCACAGGCCACATGCAGTCCACAACAAATATTTTTGCAGCCCAGCCAATATAACTGTATGTAAGAAACGTTTTAATAAAAATTTCATTACTTAATTTTTACAATATCCTGTTATACATAATTATTAATAACGAACTACAATATTTGCTAATGACTGATTACTATAATCGTGTTGCATTCATTTCTCTTATGCACAGGCGCACCATTTCTCTCCACTAATACTAGCAG
>NW_005357559.1:985102-999152 GCF_000412655.1 Myotis brandtii
TCCTCCTCATCTGAACCCATGTCTTCAAACTTGGGTTTCTCCTCATCATCTTTATCTTCCGCATCTTTCTCCCCTTTCTCTTCCTCTGCTTCATCATTGATTTCTTTCTCTCATTCCTTCTTCAAATAAAGGGTTGATGGTATTACCTATAAACTGTGAGTGCTTCTGCACCAATTCTTTGACCTCCCTCCCTCTAACTACTCCATCTGGTCATCTTTAAGGTGGAAGATTACTTTGGTACCCAGGCCATAGTCAGCTCACACAGTGAAGGAACCCTCAGCAGAGGACTCCCAGGCATACTGCTCATCATCATTGTGCTTTGTGAACACAACCACTTTCTCCACCACCAGGTAGGCAGAACAAAAGCCAACACCAAACTCTCCAATAATGGAGATGTCTGCACCAGCCTGAAGAGCCTCTATAAATGCTTTTGTTCCAGACTTGGCAATGGTTCCCAGATGATTTATAAGATCAGCTTTCGTTATGCCAATGTCTGTGTCCACCAAAGTGAGTGTGAATTCCTGGGGTTTGCAGATGATGTAAATTTTCAGCTCTTTACCACTGTCCAACTTGGAAGTGGCAGTCAGGCTCTCATAGTATATCTTGTCCAATGCATCAGAAGCATTACTAATCAATCCCAAAGGAAAATTTCCCAGTTGGAGTAAAAAGTACTGGTGATGAGAGACATGAGTTAGGCAAGTCTCCACATCCTCCTCCCGATAATGCATTTCCTCAGGCATCATGAAGATGAAGGATGCAAGTACTAGAGCACAGGGTGGGTAGAGACTGTGTTCAGCTCACACAATGTGCAACCAGAATGCTCAGGGGTGACTCTGTACATTGTTTTTTTAGACTTACAGTCATTGTACAGTTAATAGTCTACCATATAGTATAAATATAAGTTCTATATGCACTGATGCACTGGGAAAGAAAAAAATTGTGACTCACTTTATTGTGACATTTGCTTTATTGCAGTGGTATGAAACTGTACATGCAATACCTCTGAGGTATAACTACATATTAGATCTCTAGACATATTCATCCTATATGACTGTAAATTTGTCCCCTTTGAATAACATCTCCCCATTTACCCCACATCCCTACCCTGGGAACCATTGTTTTACTTCATGTATTTAACTTTTTTAGATTCCATTTAAATGAGATTATGTAGTGTTTTGTTTTGTTTTCCCTTTCTGTGTCTAGCTTATTTCACTTAGCATAATGTCCTTCAGTTTTAGCCATGTTGGTATAAGTTGCAGAATCTCCTTTTTTTAAGGCTGAATAATATGCCATTGTGACATATATAATCTAAAAACTTCCTTATCCATTTATCCTAAGTATCTATAGGTTTTTTTCTATATCTTGGCTATTGTGTATAATGCTGCAAAGAACATGGGAGTGCAGATCTCTTTGAAGTACTGTTTTCATTTCCTTCAGGTATATACCCAGCAGAGGGCGTGGTGGATCATATGATAATTCTAGTTTTAATTTTACTCTTTTTATCACAGCTGGAGCAGAATATAAAGAAAACATAAAATAGTTTGAAGAACAGAGAGGCACAATAAGCCATAGCATCTCATGAACAAGATGAAAAAAACAAACAAACAATTTCTGAAGCAATAATTTATAGAAGGCATTTTGCAAAGCCCATTAGAGAGAAGTAGATTTCCTTCCACCACAGCACTAATAAAAGTCGAAGGAAGTGAATAGAGAATGACCACATGGTTTTTGATATGAAAGTGTGGCATTTCAGCAAAAAACTCTATTAGGTAAATACAGTTTAGGAATATGCAAGGGACTCGGCAGAAACTGAAGGAAGAGAAAAGAATAAGGACCAGAACAGAACAGAGAAAATTCTGTAAACCACATTGGCTAACTCCTTTTATATTGAGGAAAAATTGGAAACTTATACTCTGAACTCATTAAACATTTATTGTTCATGTTATACAACCATGTTTGCTATGACTAAATAGGAAACAATTTGTAGCTTTCACTCCATAATTTGGACTCTTTCCAAAGATATTCTTTGGTAAACTTCATGAAGATCCAGAGCAAAGATGAAACTTCTATTTTGAAAGACAGCAGGATCAGAAAAAGCAGAATCTAACATATCAGTTAAGATTGTTGTGATCTGAGTAGGCAAGAAATTTAAGGATTCTTCCTAAATTAATATGGCAAATAAAGGTTATATCTGCCAGAATTTAAACAATGCACCTTTGGAAATATGAAAAATATAGTGTAAGGTCCTAGCCTTTGAGGTTCTTTTATAACCCAGAAAGGAGTTGACAAATGTCATGTAAGCATTTTTCCTGATCACTTATCTATATTTCATCTGAAAGCTCACAATTTCTTTTTTCTTTAGGCCTTTCTTATCTATCGTAACCTTTCCTCTCCATGTCACTCTTCTGTTCTTCAAAAATCTTCCTTTCATATTCATTGAAACTAATGCAGTAAGCAGCTTGAAGCACTGACATGTATGGACAAAAGACTAGCTGCCTACATTCTTATAATTCCACTTTTTTAAAAGCATGTTTCACTTATACCACACAATAAAAGACCTCCTCTGTATTCATAGAAATAATTTCAATTTCTTCTAAGTTGTTCAGTTCTTCCTGATTGATATAGTTTTCCTTAATCTTCTTTGTTTTATTTTTGTTATCCTTAGCACTATCATCCTCCTCATCTGAACCCATGTCTTCAAACTTGGGTTTCTCCTCATCATCTTTATCTTCTGCATCTTTCTCCCCTTTCTCTTCCTCTGCTTCATCATTGATTTCTTTCTCTCATTCCTTCTTCAAATAAAGGGTGATGGTATAACCTATAAACTGTGAGTGCTTCTGCACCAATTCTTTGACCTCCCTCCCTCTAACTACTCCATCTGGTCATCTTTAAGGTGGAAGATTACTTTGGTACCCAGGCCATAGTCAGCTCGCACAGTGAAGGAACCCTCAGCAGAGGACTCCCAGGCATACTGCCCATGATCATTGTGCTTTGTGAACACAACCACTTTCTCCACCACCAGGTAGGCAGAACAAAAGCCAACACCAAACTCTCCAATAATGGAGATGTCTGAACTAGCCTGAGGAGCCTCTATAAATGCTTTTGTTCCAGACTTGGCAATGGTTCCCAGATGATTTATAAGATCAGCTTTGGCTATGCCAATGTCTGTGTCCACCAAAGTGTGTGTGAATTCCTGGGGTTTGCAGATGATGTAAATTTTCAGCTCTTTACCACTGTCCAACTTGGAAGTGGCAGTCAGGCTCTCATAGTATATCTTGTCCAATGCATCAGAAGCATTACTAATCAATCCCAAAGGAAAATTTCCCAGTTGGAGTAAAAAGTACTGGTGATGAGAGACATGAGTTAGGCAAGTCTCCACATCCTCCTCCCGATAATGCATTTCCTCAGGCATCATGAAGATGAAGGATGCAAGTACTAGAGCACAGGGTGGGTAGAGACTGTGTTCAGCTCACACAATGTGCAACCAGAATGCTCAGGGGTGACTCTGTACATTGTTTTTTTAGACTTACAGTCATTGTACAGTTAATAGTCTACCATATAGTATAAATATAAGTTCTATATGCACTGATGCACTGGGAAAGAAAAAAATTGTGACTCACTTTATTGTGACATTTGCTTTATTGCAGTGGTATGAAACTGTACATGCAATACCTCTGAGGTATAACTACATATTAGATCTCTAGACATATTCATCCTATATGACTGTAAATTTGTCCCCTTTGGATAACATCTCTCCATTTACCCCCCCTCCCTACCCTGGGAACGATTGTTTTACTTCATGTATTTAACTTTTTTAGATTCCATTTAAGTGAGATTATGTAGTGTTTTGTTTTGTTTTCCCTTTCTGTGTCTAGCTTATTTCACTTAGCATAATGTCCTTCAGTTTTAGCCATGTTGGTGTAAATTGCAGAATCTCCTTTTTTAAGGCTGAATAATATGCCATTGTGTTATATATAATCTCAAAACTTCTTTATCCATTTATCCTAAGTATCTATAGGTTTTTTTCTATATCTTGGCTATTGTGTATAATGCTGCAAAGAACATGGGAGTGCAGATCTCTTTGAAGTACTGTTTTCATTTCCTTCAGGTATATACCCAGCAGAGGGCGTGGTGGATCATATGATAATTCTAGTTTTAGTTTTACTCTTTTTATCACAGCTGGAGCAGAATACAAAGAAAACATAAAATAGTTTGAAGAACAGAGAGGCACAATAAGCCATAGCATCTCATGAACAAGATGAAAAAAACAAACAAACAATTTCTGAAGCAATAATTTATAGAAGGCATTTTGCAAAGCCCATTAGAGAGAAGTAGATTTCCTTCCACCACAGCACTAATAAAAGTCGAAGGAAGTGAATAGAGAATGACCACATGGTTTTTGATATGAAAGTGTGGCATTTCAGCAAAAAATCTCTATTAGGTAAATACAGTTTAGGAGTATGCAAGGGACTCAGCAGAAACTGAAGGAAGAGAAAAGAATAAGGACCAGAACAGAACAGAGAAAATTCTGTAAACCACATTGGCTAACTCCTTTTATATTGAGGAAAAATTGGAAACTTATACTCTGAACTCATTAAACATTTATTGTTCATGTTATACAACCATGTTTGCTATGACTAAATAGGAAACAATTTGTAGCTTTCACTCCATAATTTGGACTCTTTCCAAAGATATTCTTTGGTAAACTTCATGAAGATCCAGAGCAAAGATGAAACTTCTATTTTGAAAGACAGCAGGATCAGAAAAAGCAGAATCTAACATATCAGTTAAGATTGTTGTGATCTGAGTAGGCAAGAAATTTAAGGATTCTTCCTAAATTAATATGGCAAATAAAGGTTATATCTGCCAGAATTTAAACAATGCACCTTTGGAAATATGAAAAATATAGTGTAAGGTCCTAGCCTTTGAAGTACTTTTATAACCCAGAAAGGAGTTGACAAATGTCATGTAAGCATTTTTCCTGATCACTTATCTATATTTCATCTGAAAGCTCACAATTTCTTTTTTCTTTAGGCCTTTCTTATCTATCGTAACCTTTCCTCTCCATGTCACTCTTCTGTTCTTCAAAAATCTTCCTTTCATATTCATTGAAACTAATGCAGTAAGCAGCTTGAAGCACTGACATGTATGGACAAAAGACTAGCTGCCTACATTCTTATAATTCCACTTTTTTAAAAGCATGTTTCACTTATACCACACAATAAAAGACCTCCTCTGTATTCATAGAAATAATTTCAATTTCTTCTAACGTTTTTGTTGTTGTTAATCCTCACCCAATTGATTTTTTTTTTCAGAGAGAGTGGGAGGGAGGGAGGGGAAGAGGAAAGGAAAGAGAGAAAGAAAGAGAGAAACATCAACCTGCAACCCAGGTACTCGACCCTTTGGTGAGTGGGCAGATGCTTCAACCACTGAGCAACATGGGCCAGGGCTCTTCTTTCTAACTGCTTGTCAAAGGTAGTCTGTTATCTGCTAGAGAATATGTTGTATTTTAAAGCAGTATGGATAGAAACAAACTGCAAACTGATTTTACGTAAGAAAGGTATTTATATAGCTGGTAAAATTTAGTAAGAAAGAACTTTGTAGAGGGGGTAATCTGAGTGATTGCTTCTGGATAATGATACAAATTTAATAAGATAATAAGACATTTTAAGGTACTGGGGTGTGAATTGAGGAAGGGATATTAGGCAAACTGGTGCAAATGCTCAAGAACGGGAATATGCAGAAAGATGTTTCAAAATTGTTCAAAGAATATGATGAAAAGAATGAAAGGAAAAAGTGGTATAAAATGTTGACCCTAATCAGCAAGTGTAAAGGAGGCAGTGGCTTGAACAAAGCTGTGCTCTGAGGACAGGAATCTGGCACAGGGCTTACTGTCAATTGGAGGCAAGTGATCGGAAAGAAGTCTAGATATGCACCTAAGCTACCATGGACATAATAGGAATGACAGAGAAGAGGTCAAATCCATACAACTGGAAACTCGGGGCTTCAGAGAGAAGGAGAAGTGAGAAATATGGAGTCAAAGGATATACTGTTCTGA
Source organism: Myotis brandtii (assembly GCF_000412655.1). Taxonomy (NCBI): domain Eukaryota; kingdom Metazoa; phylum Chordata; class Mammalia; order Chiroptera; family Vespertilionidae; genus Myotis; species Myotis brandtii. The sequence continues at coordinate 991,161 of NW_005357559.1, forward strand.
AACTGGATGCCTAAATGAATAGCAACCAAGGGATAGAAAAGAGCTACTTCATTTGATTTAGTCATGTTGTACGTGAGGACTATTATCGATATCCAATTTATAGTAAAACCTTTTAATAAGCAAATTTCCCTCTATTTCAGAATTTATAATAATAAAACATCTGAGCTACTATAACTTTCTAAATACTTAATTCTTGAAGAAAACATATTCTATTGTGATAGCAAGAATCACAAGACTTCAAGCAGTCTGGAAAATGTTCAAGATCAAACTCACAGTAATGCTTCAAAATTCCTCTGCAACTTGCCATCATGGGTGATGAACTCTGGAAAAGAAAGACTGACTAGACTTTTCTTCAGCACCTACTAGTTGAGTAAAGTTGAGTCAACTATTTAACATCCTTGATTCTTAGATTTCATATTTGTAAAGTGAGATGTGTATGTAATGATTAGTGGGATATGTCCACCCCTTTACACAGAGTTATAAGAATCAAGTGAAATAAAATCAAATGTCCCTAAAGGTGTCTCTAAGCTATAAGGCACTATAAATTATGTGGCACTGAGGCACGGGCGTTTTTGTTGTTGTTAATCCTCACCCAATTGATTTTTTTTTTCAGAGAGAGTGGGAGGGAGGGAGGGGAAGAGGAAAGGAAAGAGAGAAAGAAAGAGAGAAACATCAACCTGCAACCCAGGTACTCGACCCTTTGGTGAGTGGGCAGATGCTTCAACCACTGAGCAACATGGGCCAGGGCTCTTCTTTCTAACTGCTTGTCAAAGGTAGTCTGTTATCTGCTAGAGAATATGTTGTATTTTTAAGCAGTATGGATAGAAACAAACTGCAAACTGATTTTACGTAAGAAAGGTATTTATATAGCTGGTAAAATTTAGTAAGAAAGAACTTTGTAGAGGGGGTAATCTGAGTGATTGCTTCTGGATAATGATACAAATTTAATAAGATAATAAGACATTTTAAGGTATTGGGGTGTGAATTGAGGAAGGGATATTAGGCAAACTGGTGCAAATGCTCAAGAACGGGAATATGCAGAAAGATGTTTCAAAATTGTTCAAAGAATATGATGAAAAGAATGAAAAAAAGTGGTATAAAATGTTGACCTTAATCAGCAAGTGTAAAGGAGGCAGTGGCTTGAACAAAGCTGTGCTCTGAGGACATGAATCTGGCACAGGGCTTACTGTCAATTGGAGGCAAGTGATCGGAAAGAAGTCTAGATATGCACCTAAGCTACCATGGACATAATAGGAATGACAGAGAAGAGGTCAAATCCATACAACTGGAAACTCGGGGCTTCAGAGAGAAGGAGAAGTGAGAAATATGGAGTCAAAGGATATACTGTTCTGAAACTGGATGCCTAAATGAATAGCAACCAAGGGATAGAAAAGAGCTACTTCATTTGATTTAGTCATGTTGTACGTGAGGACTATTATCGATATCCAATTTATAGTAAAACCTTTTAATAAGCAAATTTCCCTCTATTTCAGAATTTATAATAATAAAACATCTGAGCTACTATAACTTTCTAAATACTTAATTCTTGAAGAAAACATATTCTATTGTGATAGCAAGAATCACAAGACTTCAAGCAGTCTGGAAAATGTTCAAGATCAAACTCACAGTAATGCTTCAAAATTCCTCTGCAACTTGCCATCATGGGTGATGAACTCTGGAAAAGAAAGACTGACTAGACTTTTCTTCAGCACCTACTAGTTGAGTAAAGTTGAGTCAACTATTTAACATCCTTGATTCTTAGATTTCATATTTGTAAAGTGAGATGTGTATGTAATGATTAGTGGGATATGTCCACCCCTTTACACAGAGTTATAAGAATCAAGTGAAATAAAATCAAATGTCCCTAAAGGTGTCTCTAAGCTATAAGGCACTATAAATTATGTGGCACTGAGGCACGGGTAGTAAATATGAATTGCTAGCAAATACTCTTAGTTGTAACTGATATAATGACTAAAACTATCTCTACTAAATCAACTATGGCTACTTCTGGCACTACTGCCACTATTGAGGCTATTTTTTAACCAATGGGATCTTCACCATTCATTTAAAAGAGAAGGTCAATTGGTCATCTGATTATCTCCATCTCTTCCAGAACCATTATAAAAGAAAGGTAAAGAAATGAAATTGGCATAAATCAACAGAGATGGAACATAATATGGCAACTGATTGCAAACAAAAAAAAAGAAAAATGGAAAGCAGATCAAACAGCAGTCACTGACTTTATAATTATGAAGAAGATACAGCATACATTCAGGAGAAGAGGATGCGAGTGATTTTCCCTGAAAAACTCCAGAGATTTATAAGACCTAGATAAAGGTAAAGAGTGGGAATGAAAAAAGAGAGATCATTTGAAAACAATTACACTGAATATATGACCACCCATTTCTCGTACCAATGCAAAGAATATCAGCAATTACATGTCTACTCTACAGGCAGAATTTTTAAGCATTCTCCTAGAGAAATTTATCTAGAAGCACAAGATTCAAAATCAGCACACATGAGGAAAGGTGCAGGTGAGGCACATACTTTAAAACAAGGAAGTAAAATGAACATTTGTACACTAAGTGATCAGATATATGCCCCTGCTGGGAACCTAAACAACAGTGACTGTCAATCCTTCCCTGGGAGGGCTATTGGAAACATCATCTCCAGATAATCTGAAAATCCTCAGAGCAATGATATGTCCACATTCATATTGTGGAAGAGTGCCCTAGCAAAAAAGCCAGTTGCCCACCCAATTACCATATTAATTAGTTCCTTATTCTTTGGTTCATCAGTATACAAAGGGCTTCTAAACTGATATTTTAATGCGCCTATTTTATATAAAAAGGAACAAGTAAACATCACCTGACACTTGAGAAAAGACTACAACATGTATGGCTGAGAAAATGTAGAGAAATGATATGTCAGTCTTAAGGAAAGAGAGATAACTCTAAAAACATTTAAATATTTACTCTCCACAATGAAGTGTTAATGTATGCAAAATTTTTAAATGCTATGAAAAGGAAAATAATAAACAGAAAAAACTCTTGCAAGTTAAAGCATTGTAAGAAAATAGTTCAACTAGAAGTTATAAAGGTAAATTTAAGGAAGTCTTTTAGAAAAAAATGAAAATATGTACAGTTGGAAAATATGAAGTAAAAGTTACTTACAGAATCAATCTAAAATGAATAATTTCTGACTAAAAGGTTCCAGAAAGCACAGATGGACAAGATAAATGAAAGAAATTACCCAAGAAAAGTTCTAGAATAAAGTACACAAATCTACAGACTGCCTGATACAATCAATGAAAAAGTCAAAAAAAAATATATTTACTCTCCACAAGGAAGTGTTAATGCATGCAAAATTTTTAAATGCTATGAAAAGGAAAATAATAAACAGAAAAAACTCTTGCAAGTTAAAGCATTGTAAGAAAATAGTTCAACTAGAAGTTATAAAGGTAAATTTAAGAAAGTCTTTTAGAAAAAAATGAAAATACGTACAGTTGGAAAATACAAAGTAAAAGTTACTTATAGAATCAATCTAAAATGAATAATTTCTGACCAAAAGGTTCCAGAAAGCACAGATGGACAAGATAAATGAAAGAAATTACCCAAGAAAAGTTCTAGATTCTAGAATAAAGTACACAAATCTACAGACTGCCTGATACAATCAATGAAAAAGTCAAAGCCCAAGGCCAATTATCATGAAATTTCCAAATATCAGTGCTAAAGGGAAGATTGTAAAGTCTTCTAAACAGAGGGAACAGTGCCACATACATAAGATACTTATGATTTCAGATTTCCTAATAGAAACTACGGAGTCTAGAAAATAATTGTCTTCAAAATTCTGAAGGCAAAAATCTCCATCCTTAAATATTGTGCCAAACCAAAATATCCACTCATTTTGTGGGTACAATATTTCTCGTTTTTTTTTAATGAAATGACTTGTAGTTATACTTTTTTCCACTTTTTCTGAGGAAAGAATGATGTGCCTCAGAAAATGAAGGGTCAAACCACAAATGTGGATCGACTCAGAAAAGAAGAAAAGGATTATGGGAAAGAGTTCCTCATTAAAAATGGAGATTTAATAGAATGATATAACATTTGAAACAAATATAAGATTATGTGGATAGCAAATTATGCACATGAAAATAAAGGGAAATTATTACCTCCAAGAAGACCAAATAGCTACATGAATCTTTCTGGTTTGCCCTGTGCTACAAGGTTTCTGCCATAGGATTTTCGGTGTTAAAACCAGGACAGTCCCTAGGAGGGAGGGATATTGTGAAAAGTGGTGAGAAAATGGAATTCTTTTATATTACTACTAGAGGCCCGCTGCATGAAATTCCTGCACGGGTAGGGTCCCTAGGCCTGGCCGGTGATCAGGGCCAATCTTTGGGGCAACCATCAGGGCGATCGGGGTTGGGGCGGGGGCTGCTTGCACCCACCTTGACTGGCCTGGGGCCAGTGGGCTGGAGGCATCTCCTGAGTTGAGCATCTACCCTCCGGTGGTCAGTGCATGTCATAGCGACTGGTCGTTCCACTGGTCGTTCTGCCATTTGGTCAATTTGCATATTAGGCTTTTATTATATAGGATTATTGTTATCATCATCATCATTAGTAGTAAGAATTATGTATAAAACATTTACTACATTTACAAAAATTTGGAGTGGAATATTTTAAAAATATATTTTATTATTGATTTTAGAGAGTAAGGAAGAAGGAGAGAGAGATAGAAACATCAAGGATGAGAGACAATCATTGATCAGCTGACTCCTGCATGCCCCTCACTGGGAATCTAGCCCACAATCCAGGTATGTGCCTTGACAGGTAATCAAACTGTGACCTCCGGTTGTTCCACTGGTCGTTCTACCATTTGGTTGATTTGCATATTAGGCTTTTATTATATAGGATTATTGTTATCACCATCATCATCATTAGTAGTAAGAATTATGTCTAAAACATTTATTACATTTACATTTACAAAAAATTGGAGTGGAATATTTTTAAAATATATTTTATTATTGATTTTAGAGAGGAAGGAAGAAGGAGAGAGAGATAGAAACATCAAGGATGAGAGAGAATCATTGATCAGCTGACTCCTGCATGCCCCTCACTGGGAATCTAGCCCACAATCCAGGTATGTGCCTTGACAGGTAATCAAACTGTGACCTCCTGGTTCATATGTCAGTGCTTAACCACTGAGAAACACTGGCTGGGTAGGGGATGGGGTGAGGCAGTATTTTTAAATACTAATGCATATATCAAATATAAAATAAAGAATTTTTAAAATTTTCTATGACCTTTGTCCTTGTCATTTCTGTGTATAATTCTATGCCATTGAAATGTGAATATCAGGCTAAAACACTATTTGCTATTATGACACCAAAAAGAAGATTCCTTCAACTTAATATTAATTAAATTTTGTCAAAATTATGTATAAACTCATACACAACACACAGTATTAAACAAATTAGTTCTCTCACCTAACGAAATGACAGGCTGATATACTTGCACAATCTGACATAGATCCTGAAAATCTCCCCATCTTTCTAAATATATGTGTCATAAAATCACCTTATGGAACTGATACTGTGCTTTTGCCTAAAAGACATTAAACTGGATGATGTACACCTTCTGCTAACAATAGGAGTACCATCCCTGAGGTACACATTACCAAAATGGAGCCACACCCAAGAAACGCTTTAACAATTGAGCAGCGCTCTATTTCAGCCAAGACCTTTAGAGGTTAAATGGAACCTCCTAACTCAGCATTATAGCACATGGAAATTACCGATACTCTCTTATAAGCTATGTCTCGATCAAGTTTTATTGTGATCTTTAAATCCCACCATGACAGAAATGCATGTGCAGTCTTTGCTCCAAAGTCACAGTCCACTTAGAGTCAAATTACAAGCTTATACTATTAAGACTGTTAACTGTTAAGACTGCAGTGGCTGTCAAACACTTCATTTCACTAGAGAGCAAAGGAAACACCAAAATGGACCAATGCAAAGGTCTAATGAGATACTGACATTTAAAGAGAGAAGATTTGTTTCATAAGACCAAGATCCATGCTCCATAGACCCCATTCAGATAGAGACTTGAAGCCAAGCAAAATGTGAGGGTTAGATGCTGTGTCCTTGATCCCCCTGAGTCAGCAGGACAGAAAGGCTGGTTGGCGAGGTTAAATTGTGCATGCTTCAGCACATTTCCACTGCCACTTACAAAATAGATGATTCCTTTGTCATCATGTGAACATTCAAGGCACGTTCATCATTAATTCACAGGTCAACCAATAGGGGGAGAGTATGTGGCCCTGAGTGTAAGAAACTTCTATCTGGAATCTAGCCCACAATCCAGGTATGTGCCTTGACAGGTAATCAAACTGTGACCTCCTGGTTCATATGTCAGTGCTTAACCACTGAGAAACACTGGCTGGGTAGGGGATGGGGTGAGGCAGTATTTTTAAATACTAATGCATATATCAAATATAAAATAAAGAATTTTTAAAATTTTCTATGACCTTTGTCCTTGTTGTCATTGCTGTGTATAATTCTATACCATTGAAATGTAAATATCAGGCTAAAACACTATTTGCTATTATGATGCCAAAAGGAAGATTCCTTCAACTTAATATTAATTAAATTTTGTCAAAATTATGTATAAACTCATACACAACACACAGTATTAAACAAATTAGTTCTCTCACCTAACGAAATGACAGGCTGATATACTTGCACAATCTGACATAGATCCTGAAAATCTCCCCATCTTTCTAAATATATGTGTCATAAAATCACCTTATGGAACTGATATTGTGCTTTTGCCTAAAAGACATTAAACTGGATGATGGACACCTTCTGCTAACAATAGGAGTAGCATCCCTGAAGTTTACATTACCAAAATGAAGCCACACCCAAGAAACGCTTTAACAATTGAGCAGCGCTCTAATTCAGCCAAGACCTTTAGAGGTAAAATGTAACCTCCTAACTCAGCATTATAGCAAATGGAAATTACCGATACTCTCTTATAAGCTATGTCTCGATCAAGTTTTATTGTGATCTTTAAATCCCACCATGACAGAAATGCATGTGCAGTCTTTGCTCCAAAGTCACAGTCCACTTAGAGTCAAATTACAAGCTTATACTATTAAGACTGTTAACTGTTAAGACTGCAGTGGCTGTCAAACACTTCATTTCACTAGAGAGCAAAGGAAACACCAAAATGGACCAATGCAAAGGTCTAATGAGATACTGACATTTAAAGAGAGAAGATTTGTTTCATAAGACCAAGATCCATGCTCCATAGACCCCATTCAGATAGAGACTTGAAGCCAAGCAAAATGTGAGGGTTAGATGCTGTGTCCTTGATCCCCCTGAGTCAGCAGGACAGAAAGGCTGGTTAGCGAGGTTAAATTGTGCGTGCTTCAGCACATTTCCACTGCCACTTACAAAACAGATGATTCCTTTGTCATCAGGTGAACATTCAAGGCACATTCATCATTAATTCACAGGTCAACCAACAGGAGGAGAGTATGTGGCCCTGAGTGTAAGAAACTTCTATCTTGTGGTGATAATACAGGGCTTTGGGAAGTATTCACTTAAAGTTCTTCCACACAGTTTTAGACAGACACCCATGTTCTTCCTTGACTTTCAGCTTATTTCATAATATGAGCCTTTCACTTGAACACTAAACCAGAACACACACATCACATCTATTTTCTCACATTCCTGGGAGACTCTATAATGCAAGTTTTGAAATTATCTTAGGCCCAGCCATGGTGGCTCAGTGGTTGAGTATTGACCTATGAACCAGAAGGTCACAGTTTGATTCCTGGTCAGGGCACATGCCCAAGTTATGGACTCAATCCCCAGTGTGGGGCATGCAGTAGGCAGCTGATCAATGATTCCCTCTCATCATTGATGTTTTTAGCTCTCTCTCCCTTTCCCTTCCTCACTGAAATCTTATATATATATTTAATATTTAA
>NW_005357559.1:1000548-1017351 GCF_000412655.1 Myotis brandtii
ATCAATAAATATGATTTAAGGAAATCAGAAGAAAAACATTCTTGGTTATTTTTTATTTATTGAGATAAAAATGAAGAAAATGTTATTGAAGAATTACTATAACTGACCATATTGTCTATATTGAGTGAATGAGGACGAATCCATAGTATTCCTAACTACCAACAGTATTACATGGTGATTAAATATATATGATTTTTTTAAACACATATGATTTTTTCCTTAATATGTTTCATACAGAGATATATCATTCCCTGATATATTCCCATCTACTGTTCTCAAATTTTAATTTATAGGCTTTAATATTTTTATGTTATGACTAAATCTATTAAAACCCTGGAAATGCTCAATTGTTTCATACACAGCTGAATCTTTTGAGAGCCCAAGTCATGAAATGAAGTGATGATCTTCCAGTGATAATTTACAGGCAAAATATTAAGAATTGGAGTGTTAGAGTTTTGATATCATAAAAGAAAAACAAAAATATTCTCCAAGCTATAAAAAGATAGAGGCTGTTCAGACAATAAAAATAAATAGAATTTTTTAGACATTTGCCCACAGAAATCCTCTACAAAAATTAAAACTGCCTGTCTACTTTTTTAAAGAGGTTTGAGGAGATTCTCAACATTCCTATAATTAATGTATATGACTTGAATACAAAAATGAGAAAAATTGGAATGGCAAGAAAATTATTCTTGGAATCCCGTATGCTTTAAAACATGCACTCATTAACTTGATAATTAATAAAAACTACTATTCTAAGTTACTGTAAGAGCATCCTCTTTTCAGTTCTGTAAATTATGTACACATAACACTACATGTTTAAATATAAACTGAAGAATCTAATCAATTATCAAAATATTAAAAATTTTAGTAACAAAAATATCCAGATATTAGGCTGATCATTTATTACAAATGTTTTCAAACTCATGTTTAGAATCAGTCTTTTAATATGAAAGCTGAAATGGAATTGTGCCGACTTACTGATTTTTGAATAAGAAAATGATTTCAACATAATCATTACTCTTGGGAGAGAACCACATTTTGTTACTGAATTACTAGTAATCTATCCCATTATTAAAATAATAACAACATACAAACAAAAAAATTGTCCACCAAAAGGTAAGAACTTCTGTTGAGGGAAAGTAAAGCATTTATATATCCAATTCATTGTCTCCATATTTCCATATTAAGATATTTGTAAACCATATCTCACCATCGAAGAACATCTGTCAATATGCCTCAGCAACAAAGCAATGCAATAATGCAATGTGTGCAATTTACAATGGTTATGTCCTTAGCTGAAGGGAGGGAAATTTTTGACAATATGTTGGCAAAAAATAAAGGGTTATATAACTATCCTAATCAGTCAGGCTGTTTTATTTTACATCAACACAGAAAAATTATACTTGTAGTAACACTCACAAAGTATACAACTAAATAATTTGCCACAGAAACCATAAAAACAATCAATAAATATGATTTAAGGAAATCAGAAAAAAACCATTCTTGGTTATTCTTTATTTATTGAGATAAAAATGAAGAAAATGTTATTGAAGAATTACTATAACTGACCATATTGTCTATATTGAGTGAATGAGGACGAATCCATAGTATTCCTAACTACCAACAGTATTACATGGTGATTAAATATATATGATTTTTTTAAACACATATGATTTTTTCCTTAATATGTTTCATACAGAGATATATCATTCCCTGATATATTCCCCAGTAGTAAGGAAATTTAGTTTGCTCCTTGGTTTAATATCAGAAGAAAAGCTTGATTTGTCAGTAATTCAGGATGGACCGATATTTGATTTCCCAGTATCTGGTACACAGGTGGTGATCTTTTATTTGGTTATAATATATCCAAGAATTGAGAAGTACTCCCCCCACCCCTTTTCTCTGATTCATTACATGTTTGTAATAGTTCTCTGTCTCTTCCACAACCAAGGTTATGGGAGCAATAATTTCTAATTTACCCATTTATGATGTTGTTGTGGTCCAGTCAGCAGTAACACCACAACTAAATGCTTGTTGACAGATGGATGAATAATCACAGTACCTACTCGAATAAGCCAACGTGTAGCAACTGTTTTCGAACAGAATGATAGTAATCAATCAAAGTGAAATACTAAAATTGGACTTGAGTAAATTTTATTTGGGTTTCTCTATTCAGAGCCTTATAATTGTAGCACATCTAATCAGTACGTAGCCAACCTCTGGCCCTGTCAAACTGGTTTTTCAAAAACTTAATGTTGGAATCATGGGCAGGGAGGCAACACTGACACAGTGGCATTCATTAATTTAACAAATACTGATTGGACACTCATTCTCTGTCTTAAGTGCTAGAACTGTAAAAGTGAACAGGAAATCCATGAGCCCTCTTCTATGGAGTTTAAAATATAGTTGAGGGAAAGCTAAAACACCTAAAGGAAGAAGTACTTTTTTAAAAAGAGGAAGAAATTGTGATAGGTGATAAAACAGAACACAAGTTGAGATAGGCATTAATATGAGAATAAAGAATGCTTAGAAAAGGCCTCTAAGAAAAAGAGTTATTTGTGCTGAGACATAAAAGTTGGGAAGAAGGGAGTCTATGAAGAGCAGGGAACAGTATTCCAGACAGAGAAGATGGTATGAGCCTAGTGACAGACAGGAAAGTCACAGAATGGAACATTCTACGGCTGCATATATAAATGTCTATTCATTGAAACCTTTTATCTCAAATTATTTTCCTCTTTCTTTTAGGGCATTAAGTTTTGACTGACCATTTTGGAACTCAAAGTGAAACTTAGTTTACTCATTGTGGAAAGGAATTCTTGGAGATGGGATGTAAATGAATACATTGACATAGGGAAAAAATGGCCTTATACTGTTAAGATGCTAAATGATTCAGATAATCATGTCATGAGCTCATGTTTAATCTTCACTGTAAGATGTAGCATGGGTTTTGCATTTGTAATGAACTCTCAGGTAATGTTGATCCTTCTGGTCCATGAACACACTTGGAATGAATCACAAGGTTCTTGACTAACATAAGGCATGGTTAGGGTAGGATCATAATGTAAATGGTACTAGTCTTGTATGACTATTATAATTTGTTTAAATGTACCACTAATGGAAATAAGGACTTATTGTACAAGTTTAATTTCTGGAGAAAAATTGTACCTTCATGCTACTTTTAAATTGTATGCAGATACACAAAGTTGCTATGATAGGTGCACACATGCATTTAAATGCCAGCAAAATAAATCAATCTCTTTTAATGGCTGATCAAAGTTCTCAATACACTATTCCTTTCTCAGCAAATTTAATCTTGTAATCTTCAATTGGCTGGATGCATTATGGTTTATGTTTTGTCTGTCCCTGAAACAGCAGAAATGGGCCCTGCTAGAGAGGACTATTAGATTAAACGGACAATTAATGTGATTCCCTGTGCCAACTCCTGTGGAGTTTAGCCAAAAGGCTAGAGTGATACAGACTAAACATTTAATGTAAAATGGAAGTGACGCAGACAAAGTCCTAGCAATTTTGTTATCTGGAAGAGAACTCTACTGCATTCAAGGAATAGCCTTTTCTTACAATCTTTGTGACTAAAAAGTATAAGCAGCTGGCAACAGAAATGCCTTCTAAGAGACCAAAGTGCTTTGATCTAAAGAAATAAAGCTTTGAATTTGAACCAGTGAGTACATTAGAATCTTATTCTCTAAGGATATTATTTTACATGCTATGCACCTGTTTTCCCAGAATCTTTCATAAGGAGGAAATTCCCCACTCTTATTATAACCTATCTCTATCCCAGAAATGTCACAATTTTATAAGCTATCAAAATAATTAAATTAAGTCACCAAAGATTTAGAAGCAACACACACACACGCACACACACACACACACACACACACCTAAGTGAGCAACATTGAAAGTTTACACTCTCCAGTCAAAATAAAGACAAATACAATTATCAATGCTAAGACATTAACAAATTCAGGGATGCCACCAATTCAGACTTAGAAGGTCTTTGACAAACCATTTGGAAAAAACCCTTCACAGTCTCCCTAAAAGTTCAATCAAAAGACTTTTAGGATGTGTATTATCCACAAGGAGAATAAAACAGACAACAAATCATGTCCAGAAAAAAATGAAAGAGGTAAAAAGAACATGGCAACCGATCTATGCAATAATAAAAGGATCAGACTAATATGATTTAGCAAAACACAACCAGAGCTAGGACAGAGTAATAACATGTTTCTTATCAAAGAAATTAGTTCATGTTTTCTTTACAAATTGTTCTCCACTCTTGGAGTATTATTGCAGTTTTTCATTAATAAGGCCCTGTTTATTAGAACTAAATATATTTATTCTAAATACACCAGTAGATCAAGGGAAAAAGCACTATTTTGAGGATAAGAAGCTCTTAGTATATCTAGACCAATGTGCCTCTGAAGACCACAAAGATTTGTTTCTAATAAGTTCACTCATGCCTACTATATATAATTATTCCTGTTTATTTGTGTGTCAAAATATATTACATAGAATAGTGAAGAGGTAGCAAGATAATATTTTTCAGGATGAAAATATCAAAGGGTCTTAGAATCCAGTGTTTGTGAGTAATTCCCTTCTCTACTAAGGTCCTCGGGCGGGAGCTTTGGACTCTGCAACACCTAGGAACTCTGATCTGGGATTAAGGAGCATTAGGCCATAGAGCACTCAGATTTGCACACCATGAAATCAGCGGAGCTTTACAGGCAAGGATTTAATTGGAAAAATCCCAAACTGAATATTTTTCTTTGTAATTACCCATGGGTACCTGGCCCTCACAATGCATTTGTGATCTCAGTGAATGACACCATCATTTTCTCTAGTACTCCCATCATAGAACGAGGGTTATCACACTCTCCTCTCTTTTCTTTACCTCCTATAGCAACTCATATAATGCTCTCAGCATTTGCCTATTCCAAGGATGTGCTTCTAAATATTTAATAACAAGATCAATGAAAAAGAGTACATATATATGTATATACATAAGTTTATCCTCCATTTTATTGATATAGAGGATGTATCACACACAATTTTCAAATAATCATAAGATATAGAATACTCTATTGATATTCCATATGGCCAATTAGATCCCACAGATGCTTTCGTTGATTTTTGCTGAAGTTTTGTAGGCAGAGCCAGTCTATGGCTACAATTGAAGAAAATTGATAAGTAATTGTACTTGCTACAGAAATGTTGGTTCATCTGTATTAATGATTAAGACAAAAGTGAAGCAGCTAAGATGTATGTGGTAACCAGAAAATTATATGAGTGACATCTTTGCTAAATTAGTTAACAGTTTTTGAATACTGTAGAATATTGCACTTTTTGCACTATTTAGAATGCAATGGTACAGATGACACACTTTTATTTTTAACCTGTATGGTGCACTTTTTCCCCTCCCATTTTTTGAAGTGTAGAAAATAAAAAAACAATGCACCAAGTCAGATTTATAGCATTTTCAGATTTCTGTGGTACGCATACTTCCACCATGGCTAATTTCAAGCTAGCAAGGTGCCCTTGCTTCATGAAGCATGGGAACGAGATGAGCAAGGCATACAATTATGTAGCATTTAAGCCATACATGTAAGTAGTCTGAAGAGCATAGGCAATGTTAACATGTAATAAAATGAGAAATTGGTGTTTTCAGTATTTATAACCTTTATTTTTAATATAGTATATGCAAGCTTATTTATATCATCTAGTTTCTAATAATGGTGATGTTTAACAACCTGTTTGCAGAATTTTGAAAATTTAACAATGGGTTCTCATGAGCCAGTGGGAGTCTGTTGCAGCATATGGTGGAATGCAACCTATCCCTCCACCATATCCTAAATTTCACTACCATACCTCGTCTAGGCCTAACAATCGCTTTCCTGGCCTGTTACAGCAACATAGAAACTGGCTTCATTGTGCCCTGGTCTGGACTTGCTTTGAAGCCAGAGGAGCTTGCACAAATCTTTATATGACACTTGTTAATTAAAGTCCTCTAATAGTTTCCTTTTATTTTGAAGATGAAGCCAAAATCTTCATTATTATAAAAACCTTCCAGTTGTGAAAAGTATATATGTCTCAACTTCACCTTTCAAAACAAAACCCAATGAACTACAATGCTCTACCAGCGGTTCTCAACCTGTGGGTCGCGACCATCGGAAAACACATATAGCATATCAGATATTTACATTACGATTCATAACAGTAGCAAAATTACAGTTATGAAGTAGCAACAAAAATAATTTTATGGTTGGCGGTCACCACAACATGAGGAACTGTATTAAAAGGTCACGGCATTAGGAAGGTTGAGAACCACTGCTAGGCAAAGCTTCCTGAACACTTTATCCTTTTTCACAAATTTCCACATTTGATTTCATTTTCTTTTGTCTCCCCCCAACTGTATTCCCCTGACTCACCTTAACACACTTAGCTCAAACTGACCCTTGTCACTGAGCCTCACCTGATCTACCTTGACTGAATCCAGGGGGCTTTCTCTGTGTGTGTTAACCATGCACAGCCCCTTCATAGCTGCAGTCTAAATTTTAATCGTTGATTTACTTACCTACAACCTTAAACAACTGAACAGTTCCTTGTATAGGAACACATTAACATTAGTTTCTTTTAGTGTGCAGGACGCTGCAGTAAGCCCTTTCCATTTTTATGTCATTTGCCAAAAATGATGTGTGATATTTTATACACTAACACTGCCCAAGGTCACATGGCTCACAAATGGCAGAGCACGGAATGAAATCCAGGTAGGCATAAACACAGAGTTTGAGTTCTCTGCAACATGCTGTGATTCACTTCCAGATTTCAGGAGCCCCACACAGTGCCTGGCAGAGTAACGCTTGGTAACAAATGGAGTTTCACTTAGAAATCTGGTGATTCTCGAGTGTGTTTCTCTATGGATCAAGTGGATCGGTGTTGCTAGGAGAGCAGACTAAAGTGCAGATTCATGTGCTCCTCTCCAGCCCCGCGGAGTAAGACTCTTTTATGCACACTAAACATTGAGAAATTCTGGATTAATTATGTGCATGCAATTAACTTTGGAAATCATTTCATGTTCTTCCGTACTCGTATTCACTGCAGCATGATATATAGTGGCACACAATGACAAAATATTCGTGTCATATTGATACAATGGACCTAAATTCTCTCCACTTTCTGTCTTCCGTGAAGAGACAGAGAAACAGATGTCTAACACAAAGTCTAGCTTTGTGAGCAGTTCCCCCCACCCCCACCCTGGGCCTAATCCTGGGATCTAGATGGCCTCCCCAAGGCATTACCGTGATGGAGGTGGCTTGAGCTTCTTGTGCACAAATCCCCCTAACTCCAGGTTTAATGACTGCACATTGCTAACTTGAAAATGGTTTGGGTGGGACTCTTTATAGAAATCAGCAAAGGCTACAAATTAGGCCTTTCTCTTAATCCCCAAGAGCCAGTTTTCTTATATTAACCAGCCTGCTGCTGAATCACCAACCCAGTACCTGTGGTTACTATGGGACAATCTTTTTATTTATTTTTATTAATTTTAGAGAGGAAGGGAGAGGGAGAGATAGAAACATCAATGATGAGAGAGAATCATTGATCAGCTGCCTCCTACATGCATCCTACTGGGGATGGAGCCCACAACCCAGGCATGTGCCCTTGACCGGAATCAAAAGTCAGACCCTTCAGTCCACGGGCCGACACTCTATTCACTGAGCCAAACCAGCTAGTGCTGGGACGATCCTTTTTAATAGGTTGATGAATCTCTTAGATTTCCTCTGTCTTATGTCATGAGGGTCATTTGTCAGAAAGACCTTTCAAAAATGTTACCATATACAATTTCCTAGTTCAATCTGTACCCATCTCCTCATGTTATGTGCTTTTTCTCCTTACATCCTTAAACTCGCAGCAGTGGTTTGGTGCTGTTTTTTGATTCATGGCCGTTGTTTATATTACCTTCTAATTTAGAATCATATGTGAAATCAATGTCATTTGTTCTTCCCTGAAGTTGGCCTTGCTAATATCATCCTATAATCTGAATATAATTTCCTATGTCATTATTCACTAGTGTTAAGTCTTCACTGACAACTAATCTATGTGGTGCTACTTTTTGCCAATTTATTTTAGTCAAATTTAAAAGTAAGATTATGAGAGACAGACACCATTATTTTCACTTGTTATTTACTCTTTTGTCTTCATTCTCAAATTTTTTTTAACTTTATTCCAAGTAGAAATTGTACTGGAGTAAATAGCTTTTTTTAAAGCCATAAAATACTTGTTTTAAGTATCCCCTTTTGGATACTTAAATGTTATAGCTCATTATGGGAATTGTTAATTTGAATTATTTATTCTGGAGAAGAGAAGGCTGTTTTTACAAAGTAAACTAGACATAAATTCAACCTATAGATCTAAAAAATAATTTTAAAAAAAGATATTTCAGGAAGTAGTATTGCCAAATAGTACCACTGGTTGCGAAGAGTGGTTCAAATTTCTTTCTTAGTGTATTACTTGAATTGTTTGTACACTTTGATTGCATATAGCAGATACTAACTTGAGACAACTTTGTTTAAAAGAGGAAGACTTATAATCAGAATACAGAAATATAACATAACAGCCAAGTCGTGTTAAAATGCACCTAGCCCACATTAGATGAATTAAAATCAGGAAATGAAATGCTAAATGAAAACTAAAGAAGATTCTTTTTCTACTCTATTTCTCTTCTCTCCCTCTGCTACTTGATTGTTTCTCTGTAGAATAGCTTTTCTGCTACTCAGCCCACACTCTAAGAGATTACTTCTTCACAGCTCTTGTTTGTTAAATGTCCTCTTGGTCAAAACACAAGCCCAGACTGAAACTGAAGCATCTTAGTCCAAATTCCAATTTCTCTGAGAAAGGACCCTGAGCCTATTTAATCCTAGTATTTTACCACAGGCACATGGCATACATAAATACTGGGGACTGTATCCATTTTCCGTGCTGCATAACAAATTACTTCAAATTTAGAGGCTTAAAATAATGCACATATACTACCTAACAGCTTCTACGAGTTGAGATTCAAAGCACAGCTTACCTGGGTCTTCACAAGGTTGTAATCAAGGTATTTTCCTGTGTCACATTCCATCTGAAGACTCCAGGAAAAAAGAATCTGCTTCCAACCTATGTATTCATTTCCTTGAGGCTGAATGACTGAAGGTCCCAGGCTCTTATTGTCTGTCAGCTGAGGCTGTCCTCCTGTCCTAGGCCACCTTCAGTTCCCTGCCATGGGCCTCTCCATAGGAGTTCATGATGTGGATGTTTGCTTCTGTAAGGCCAGGGGAACATCTGTCTCTCTAGCTAAGATGGAGTCTTATATAACAAAACATAATCAAGGGAGTGGCATCTCATTTCTTTTGCCATATAACATAACTTAGCCAATGGAGGGGCCTCCCATTTGCTTGCCATATACTATTAGCTAGAAGCAAGGCACTCATACAACCATCACTCAAGGAACCCTAAAAGTGTGTGACTTATTGGAAGTTACCTTTGAGTGTATCCACCACAAGGGCCACAGTGGGAGGGGCCAGGTGGGGCTGCGGAGGATGGGCTGAGACCCGCACCTGTGACCACTGCAGCCTCGTGGCCCACAGTTCCTTTTAAGGTGCACGAATTTGAGAACTGTGTCCCTAGCATTCCATAGTTTAGTCAGTAATCAACCAGTTGAGAGATACTCATTATGCTTCCAGTATTATCTTTTATAGCTGTGTTTTCTGACATTTGATGCTATACATATACTTGTATTTATAATTCCTACCAATATTTATTTTATGAGATTGACTAAGAGGAGACTTTATAGTGAAAGGATGTATGCATCTATAATTTTATTAGATGTTCCAGTTTACTGTCTAACAAATCAAAGCAATTCACCTTTATGTAAGAACTACTTGAGTACTATTTGCCCACATCCTACCAGTAGGTATTGAAATTCTAATTTTTGTCAGAATAAGAAGTATAAAATTCTATTTTATTATAACTTTATAATGGATTTGCAAGGAAAAATATTTGCAAGAAATTATAATATAAAAACCTCTTGAAAAACAACAAGAAGATAATTAAATAATTAAAACCCAATTGTGAAAAGGAAATTCAGAGAAAAGCAAATCAAAATCTCAATAGTCACGAAAAAAATACACAAACTCAAAAGGGAAATGAAAATTAAAATGAGCAATATGTACTTGATATATTTCTGATTTCCCTGTCCTATTTCTACTGATTTGAAAATTTTCTTGACTACTTTTCAACAATTATTCTTTCATATAAATGTTTATACAACAATTGGAGCTGCAGTAAATTTATATCCTACTTATTTAAAATTGATATATTTATCTTATGAAGTTTTTCTACCCAAGAAGGTAGTGTATGTTTACATTAGTCCAATATATTGTTTATTTCTTTATTAGAATTTTATAGTTTCTTTTCATAAAATTCCTTTGTGATTTTTAATTTATTTATAAAAGTTTTATAGTTTTTTTTACTCTCATCAATAGAACTTTTATATGCATATTTAATTCATATCTAGTTCCCTTACAGGCCTTTAATAATTCTAGCAGTGCACTACCAGAATATTTCTTGGTTTTGTGGATGTACAAACATATTATTAACAAAAAATGAATACCACATATCTTTTCCAATGTTTATAGTAGCTTTTACATGTTTGACTCATTACATTCACAGGTGTATTAAGTGTATAGATATAGCAGGTATTTGCTGAGACCCGCACCTGTGACCACTGCAGCCTCGTGGCCCACAGTTCCTTTTAAGGTGCACGAATTTGAGAACTGTGTCCCTAGCATTCCATAGTTTAGTCAGTAATCAACCAGTTGAGAGATACTCATTATGCTTCCAGTATTATCTTTTATAGCTGTGTTTTCTGACATTTGATGCTATACATATACTTGTATTTATAATTCCTACCAATATTTATTTTATGAGATTGACTCCAAAGAGGAGACTTTATAGTGAAAGGATGTATGCATCTATAATTTTATTAGATGTTCCAGTTTACTGTCTAACAAATCAAAGCAATTCACCTTTATGTAAGAACTACTTGAGTACTATTTGCCCACATCCTACCAGTAGGTATTGAAATTCTAATTTTTGTCAGAATAAGAAGTATAAAATTCTATTTTATTATAACTTTATAATAGATTTGCAAGAAAAAATATTTGCAAGAAGCAAAAATAAAATAATTAAATAATCAAAACCCAATTGTGAAAAGGAAATTCAGAGAAAAGCAAATCAAAATCTCAATAGTCATGAAAAAAATACACAAACTCAAAAGGGAAATGAAAATTAAAATGAGCAATATGTACTTGATATATTTCTGATTTCCCTGTCCTATTTCTACTGATTTGAAAATTTTCTTGACTACTTTTCAACAATTATTCTTTCATATAAATGTTTATACAACAATTGGAGCTGCAGTAAATTTATATCCTACTTATTTAAAATTGATATATTTATCTTATGAAGTTTTTCTACCCAAGAAGGTAGTGTATGTTTACATTAGTCCAATATATTGTTTATTTCTTTATTAGAATTTGATAGTTTCTTTTCATAAAATTCCTTTATGATTCTTAATTTATTTATAAAAGTTTTATAGTTTTTTTTACTCTTGTCAATAGAACTTTTATATGCATATTTAATTCATATCTAGTTCCCTTACAGGCCTTTAATAATTCTAGCAGTGCACTACTAGAATATTTCTTGGTTTTGTGGATGTACAAACATATTATTAACAAAAAATGAATACCACATATCTTTTCCAATGTTTATAGTAGCTTTTACATGTTTGACTCATTACATTCACAGGTGTATTAAGTGTATAGATATAGCAGGTATTTCTTTACAGTTTCATTGTAATGAGTTTAGTGTTTCACCACTGTATCAATGCATGCCATGGAATTTGATAAATAGTAATTCTAATACTGCAGTAATTGCTTACATTTATATTTTACTTATAGTGTTATTAGAAATAACTGCTGAATTTTATCAAATTCCTTTTCAGCATTTATTTATATCACCAGATTATTTTTCCTTTAATTGCTTGTTATAATGAATAATAAAGATAAGTTTCCTGATGTTAAATCATGTTTCCTACAATAAACCCATTATTGTCATTGTATATTATTCTTATTAAGATATGGATGTACTTTCTAATATTTTATTTAAACTTTTGATCTATGTAAAGATGTAAGACTTTTCTATGGATTTCACTTTATGTGAGATATACAGGGTGTTCCAAAAATGTATATACACTTTGAATAACTATAAAAAAGTGTTTATTACAATACATTTCATTTTCAAAATGTAACAGAAATCAGCCGTTAAAATATGTATACATTTTTTGGGGGGACACCGTCTATATCAGATTGTTTTACTAAAATATTCTGACTTTTTAAACCGATCATGGATTTTTTCCACTTATTTCTATTTTTTCCATTTATTGGAAGAATGAAAGGAAGGGAGAGAGAAAGAGAGAAACATGGATTTGTTGTTCCACTTATTTATGCATTCATTGGTTGACTCTTTGTGTGCTGACTAGGGCTTGAACCTGAAACCCTGGCTTATCTGGAGAACGCTCTAACCAACTGAGCAACCAGGCCAGGGCTTGTTTCTATTTTTTTAATATGAATGGCATCTGCTATTTATTTATTTATTTATTTATTTATTTATTTATTTATTTATTTTTAAAATAGATTTTTATTGATTTCAGAGAGGAAGGGAGAGAGAGAGATAGAAAGGGTTCTGTTGGCAAGGAGAAAAGAGCAGGGGGATGGCTTGAATGTCATATAGGCTGTGATGTGTCCCACCTTCATTGTCCCTTGAGACATAATCCAACATTCAGTTCTGGGGTAAGTCATTGCTATCCTTTCAGTCCGCAGGCTGACACTTTATCCACTCAGCCAAACCGGTTAGGGCAGCATCTGCTATTTAAAGGTGACCAAAACTTTTTTTAGCAAACTCTTCTAATCCTATTGTTTTTTTAACAAAAGATTTCCAATCATTATGCAACCTCATTCATGAAAATTTTTGTATTTTAGATTTCTACTTCGTGCTAACTTTTATAATTTATATTTTGCTTGAAAGTCACTCATTTCTCCCAAGTTTTTAAATAAAATGTTTTAAAATTGTAGAACTATTCTCTTATAAATTTTTAACCCTTTCTTTTATCTGGATTTGGGTTAGGTTTCCCTCATCTAGTCTTATGTATTTTGTTGTTCCTTTCATTCTTTAAAAATATTTTTTTATTGATTTCAGAGAGGAAGGGAGAAGGAGAGAGAGACAGAAACTTCAATGATGAGAGAGAATCATTGATCGGCTGCTGCCTACATGCTCCACACCAGGGATGGAGCCCAAAACCTAGCATGTGCCCTGATCAGGAATCGAACCCTGACCTCCTGTTCATAGGAAGACACTCATCCACTGAGCCACTCCAGCCAGGCCCTTTCATTTTCTAATCAGATTAAAGTGTACATTTTCACTTATAATATATTATTTAATCTTGACAAAATATTATGAAATAGTTATTGTTATCTCTGGTTTACAAATGAGATATTAGTTTCTCCCAATCAAAATGACATATGTATATTAAATTATAATAACAATTTTCTATGTGTTATTAAATTATAATAACCAATAGTGGTGGGATTTTAAATATTATAATAGTGTTGATAATTTTATATATTAAGGTAATATTGTGGCTGCCAATTGAAGAATAACTGAGAAAAATTGTGACAATGCCTGTGTTCTTCAACACAGCATTGAACTTCTATGACTTGATATGAAGGAAATAATTAAGATTATGCAGAAAGATTTTGCTAACTTGGAATGCTTATTACTGTAATATAATCTAAAACCTTATAAATTGTTTGAGACAAAATAAATGTCCTTGAGAAAGCTTTGGGTAAAAAACAATGATACAATTCTACAATGAAATTATTAAACATATAAACTATGTAGTCATTTTAAAGCTGCTATAGCATTACTGGGATGGAAAAATATTCACACAAAATATACAAAAATGACAAAATTTTACATTAAATATTATCCAATTGTAAAAAACAAACCACAAATGTATTTGTGTGATTTATTTGCTTATTTATATTTTCTATAACAATGATATGCTCATGTAAGAGAATATAAAAAGCAATTTGTTTAAATACTTTAACTAAATATAATTTTTAATGTGTTTTTATTGATTACTAGAGTCCCGGTGCACAAAATTCATGCATGGGGTGGGGGCTGTCCCTCAGCCTGCCCTGCATGCTCTCACAATCCAGGACTGCTGGTTCCTAACCACTCACTTGCCTGCCTGCCTGATGGCTCTAACTGCTCACCTGCCTGCCTAATTGCCCCTAGCCACCTCTGCCTCCGCCCCTGCCACCATCAGAAGGATGTCCAGAAGGTCATTCAGCTGTCTGGTCTGATTGGCATATTACACTTTTATTATAGATTTTAGAAAGAGAAAAGGAGAGGGAGAGAGAAACATCGATTGGTTACCTTCCATAAGTGGGGGATCAAACCCATAAACTGGCTATATGCCTAGACCTGGCTGGAATCAAATCAGCACTGGATGACACTATCAACTGAGCCACACTGGCCAGGGCTAAATACAATTGGTTTGATCCCATTATAAGCAAGAAAAGCACTTTTGAGTTCTCAAACTTTCTGACATAATGAATTATTTCAGTGAGGCAGAGAGTTTATAGGATACTTATGTTATCAACTTATTTATCTGTATGTTGACTCCACTGAATGACACATTAACCTGAACTAAAAGACCCAAAACAAATGCCACCAGCAGTGTATTTGATTTCTGTGATCTCTCAGCTAAAATTGCTCCGTTTGAACTCTGACTTTCATCTATGTTTCCCTTTAAGGCATTTATTGCTTTACAATTTTAATATAGATCTTTGCAGAATCACCACTATTTATTAAATTATAATCTCCATAAAGCCAGGGAAGATATTTTTGTCACCTTTGTATCTCTTACTGTATATATCACAGTGACTTAAATAACATTAGTAATGGGTTTTGTGATGGAATGATGAAATAAAAAAATGGATGAGTGAATGAGAATTAGTGAGAAAACTGCTACTATGATCATTCATTCAGAAAGAGGGGCATCATACTTTAAGATTCCTGGAAACAAAACCTCAGGCAAGGGGGAAATACCAATGCTTTAGCTGGGATATATAATTTCAGAGCAACAAAAGGATAAGAGAACTGGGGCATCAGAAGCAATGCAAGGTAATGACCTACGGTATTGGCTATTCCTTCTTGACACACCACAAAAAAAAAATCCCAAGTACATCCACTCAGCCACTTAGGATGTCATAGGCAAAGAACCGCTCTTCAGAACAGTGTATCAGAAGGAAGAAAGAAGAGAAAGTGAATTCACCTGCCTGTTCTGCCTCTCCTCTTGCTCAAAGTTTGCTCTACAAGGAGGTAACCAGACCAGATCACTCACACTCGCTTCCAGATGACATAAGCTTTTGGCAGCATCTCAGGAAGTCAGATCCAATACCATGTGTGGTGTCACCCTGCGATGTCTGGCCGTTTTGAGAAGAGCAGAAATTCCATTCCTGATGCTGGCGGGCCTCGGGAGACATACCTCATGGGCTACCTTGGCATCACTAGGCCTTGGCAGAGGCAGAGGGGGAGTAAGTGGCCAAGAATGTGGAAGGAAGAATAGACTAAGGGAATATGAGGATGTGCAGAAGATTTAGTCAATACAAGGCAATATCTAATTTCATTGAAATACAATTAATTCATTAATTATTTTCAAGATAACAAAGAAGTACTATTGTCGTACCTGGGCTTTTTGGTTAGAACTCCAAAACTTAGCAAACAATTAAATAAGATTGCCCTCTGAGGATAAAACTAAAACAATGTACAATTTATTTGTGCAAAGATATGTAAACAAGTAATATTGAATGCTTACTATGGTCCAGCCACGTGCTAGATGCTATATTTTTAAAAATTATTCCTTGGTACACTAAAAACTCTTTAAGGTAGACATGATCATATTTGCAAATTTAAAGAAGAGAAAGGTGAGGCTTGGAAATTTTAATTTGCCCTAAATTGCATAGCTAGTATGTGGTACAGGTGAGTTTTAAACCCAGGGTGTCTGATGCTAGAGATGGTGAGCTTAATGTATGACCCCCAAATTGCACCAAGACTAATTACTGCAAGATGAGTACTGTGTGTCCCCTAAATATATTAGAGTGATTATCAAGAAGAATCAATCATCCATGGCATCTAAGGACAACAGGATTAGACTAAAAAAGCACTGTCCATAGATATCATGCCTACGTCTGAGTTTGAGACTCTAGCTGAATTTGATGACGAGGAAGGGGGAGACTTCAGATGCTTAACCTGAAGTCTACAGGGACATATTATAAATGAATGCAATTCCATTCTTTCTTTATACACCAGTCTCTGGGAGACTGCACAATGCATCAGCCCCTAGGAGACAGAGCAACTTCACATACTCTGGAAATCAAGTTTCACAGTTGGCAAGGTAGGGCCAAAATCTGGACAAAATCTGGACAAAATCTGGACAAATCTGATTCACCAAAGAATAAGGCCTTGCAACTGTGTTTGCTGATATGATGATTTTTATTTAATGCCTTTTATTTTTTTTATTTTGTTTTATTGCTTAAAGTATTAGAAAAAATATTACATATGTCTCCTCCCCCCCCTCCCCCCGCTTGACATTCCCCCGGCCTCCCTTACCCCCCGGTG
>NW_005357559.1:1017394-1019859 GCF_000412655.1 Myotis brandtii
ATGCTGCTCTGCCTCTGTATCTATTTTTGTTCATCAGTTTATAATGGTCTTTATTATCCATAAATGAGTGAGATCATGTGGTATTTTTCTTTCATTGACTGGCTTATTTCACTTAGCATAATGCTCTCCAGTTCCATCCATGCTGTTGCAAATAGTAAGAATTCCTTCTTTTTTACAGCAGCATAGTATTCCAATCAGGAGATGTACCACAGTTTTCTAATCCATTCAGCTGCTGATGGGCACTTAGGCTGTTTCCAGATCTTTGCTATGGTAAATTGTGCCTTTTACATTTGGACATTTTTCTTATGCCTTTTAGATTTTGGTTGCTATCATGCAACCAAAGTTACTATGTCTCAAACTTGATTGTTGTTGTTGTTTTTTTCAAAATGTCGTGTTTAACAAGAAGCACAGATAAAAGCATACTTCTATGTCTTGATGTTAGACTTGGAAATCATTTGTATTTCACATTGAATATATCCAGATACCCTGGTAATCTTAGACAATGATCTCTGAGTGTGGATGACCAGGGCTGACCCCGCCCACCCAGGGCTTTTGATTTGGACATAATCATTTGATATGGGTCTGGCTCTATCTGAGTAACCACCTTTTTCAAAGTTAAAACTTGTTGCATTTATCCTTTTTCATAAAAAGCGCATTGATGCCCTAACCGGTTTGGCTCAGTGGATAGAGCATCAGCCTGTGGACTCAAGGGTCCCAGGTTCAATTCCGGTCAAGGGCATGTACCTTGGTTGCAGGCACATCCCCAGTGGGGAGTGTGCAGGAGGCAGCTAATTGATGTTTCTCTCTCATTGATGTTTCTAACTCTCTATCCCTCTCCCTTCCTCTCTGTAAAAAATCAATAAAATATATATTTTTTTAAAAAGTGCATTGAGAGAATCAAGAACCCATAGGGTTGGTTTTGTTGTCTGGTTTACATCACCCACCTCCCTGACTCATATTCCTTTGTCACCCATCTCATAGATTTCAAAGAGACTTAACAAATGTATATAAAACTTTTTCACATGGAAACTCTACAAACATGTGATAACATAAAACCTTGTTTGTTTGATATTTTAAGGAATTAAACCTAGCAATCTTATTGGAGATATAAGAATTGGTTTTAGCAGTTTTTTGATAGATTCTAGTGAGAGTGGAGCCAAAGCTATAACTAGAGGGAATGTGCTTTGTCATCCCCACCAGAAAAATAAAGGTTGTGCAAATTCATAACTCACCCAAGTTTCAATTTCTTTCTTGCAGGCTAATTTGCTTTCATTAACTGAAATTCTATAGGAGAGAGTTCTAATGAGATTCTATTATAGAACTTAAAAAAAATTTAAATCTGAAGGAAAACAAAATAAAGTCTTTTAAACACTAAAAAAATTTGACTTATACTAGTGTTCAGTCTGGTGCTAAACTTCCAATGAAAATCAAATTTGCATATTCTGAATTTCATTCACAACATTATACTAACAGAGCAATACTTTGCTTTGGTATATTCAATTGTCATAACATTTCCTACCTCAAAACTTCTCTGTTCCTTGACTAAATGAATGTTAACATTTAAAAATAAAAAATAAAAAGAGAGCTATTAAGAATAGTATTTCTCAACTCTGCTTTAAGTTGTGAACAACGCAAATCCTCTAACAGAAATCCACAAAAAGGTCAAAGAGAACACATGAAGGGGCAGGGAAAGAAAAGAATCTACTTGAAAATCCTCATGCTGAGAAGGAAGCATGGGGGGATCACTCCTGGGACTTGATCCTTAAACCAACAAGATAGGCGATCATTGCTTGGAGTTGCACTATTTGCTTTACAGCTACAAGGCAATGTCTATTTTGAAAATGTGGCAAAATGCTATACAACCTAATTAAATGAAATAAATTCTCTATGTTTTTATATTATTAAATTAAATGCTGAAAAGCAAGACCTTTAGGATTCCTTTTTTTCTGTCAACAACCATTCCAAAAGGGAGGATTCTTTTCATTATTTGTGGCTTACTTATTTATAATTATCTTTTTATTGACTTTTGATAACCACATTAAATATTCAATATTATGCTACCATTAGCACTTTATTATTCAACTAAATCATACAATTGTGGCAATTAAGTTGCCTGCTTTTTGAAAATTTGGTTCACTGACCTTTAATTATACTTGTAAGAACTGCACTGTATAGACTGTCAGAGGTATTATCATTATGACAAGGATTTATTTCCTAAATCTGCTGATGGTACTGTGTATGTAGATTTGTACTTATTTACTTATAAATACGTGTACCTTACCAACAATTTATTATACTTAACTTTAAATCTATATATCTATACTTTTGATATTACTTGTATGTAATTTGAATTGAGGGAACACATCTAATGTGTCTATATGCATGTACTGCATAGTAGATTTTTAGATATATAATGGCTTAATAAGTGCTTTTGAATTCAATTAAAATAACTAATATTCTATTGG
>NW_005357559.1:1021244-1021535 GCF_000412655.1 Myotis brandtii
ATTGAATGGACTGTCAGAGGTATTATCATTATGTTGAGGATTTATTTCCTAAACCTGCTGATGGTACTGTGTACGTAGATTTGTACTTATTTACTTATAAATATGTGTACCTTGCCAACAATTTCATTATACTTAACTTTAAATCTATATATCTATACTTTTGATATTACTTGTATGTAATTTGAATTGAGGGAACACATCTAATGTGTCTATATGCATGTACTGCATAGTAGATTTTTAGATATATAATGGCTTAATAAGTGCTTTTGAATTCAATTAAAATAACTAATA
>NW_005357559.1:1021549-1059708 GCF_000412655.1 Myotis brandtii
GTTTATTATGGCCACTTCCCTGTGAGATAGAGTAGCTAGTGACAAACCAGTGGTTTTTCTTTGAACAATAATAAAAGTCATATATAATACAGAAATTATCTGTTTGAAGGTAGTAGAAAATGTTTACTATAGCAAGATCAGGAGAGGCTAATATTTAGTAGGGGTAAACTCAGAGAGGTGAGCTGATATCTATAGCCACTTTTGTCCAGATTATGTTAATTCTGGGAGCAGGTAAGAGTTTCTAAATACCAGGAAGTGGGCAAATTATGGTCTTCAAACTAAAAATTTTGTCAGTATTGAAAATTCGAGGTTAAAACATAGGACCCCAACCCAGCAGAATCCCAGCTTAGACTGAAGTGACTAGCAACCACGCTATTGGCCTACTTAAGGGAAGGTAAACCTTCTCTGGAGAACAACATCATCTGAAGCCTATGCAATTATTATTTTTTAAAAATTTATTTTATTATTTATCTGTTTGTTTTTCAATATCTTTTTTTTTTATCCTCATCCAAGGGTATTCTCCATTGATTTTTAGAGAGAGTGGAAGAGAGAAGGAAAGACAGAGAAATATCGAAGTGAGAGAGACATCGATTGGTTGCCTCCTGCACTCGCCCTGGAGCCTGCAACTGAGGTACATGCCCTTGACCAGAATCGAACCCAGGACCTTTCAGTCAACAAGTTGACACTCTATACGCAGAGCCAAACTGGCTAGGGCTGCAATTATTTTTTATACTAGAGGCCCGGTGCATGAAATTCTGCACGGGTGCAGTCCCTAGGCCTGGCTGATGATTGAAGCACGAGCGTCTGGTATGGAAGGGCAGATCCCAGCTGACCTCTGGGCCCTGAGCAACACCTGGGCCCCCGGGCCCCTGCGCACCCCCTCTGCCTGAAAAAGAGGTAGAAGAGATGAAAAAGTTATGAGATGATGTGTCACTAGATGAAATCTATACAAAATAATGGAATGGGCAGTCTAGAACTGGAAAAAAAAACACCTATAATATGTGAAATTGAAAACTCATTAAATGAAATTAAGACAGATAGAAAACAGTTAATTATAGAATCTATGAATTGGAAGATTAGTCAAAGCAAATTTTCAAACTGAAATTCAGAGAGAAAAAATATAAACTACAGAAAATAACATCAGAAATAAATGGGCAATAAGAGAAGGTCTAATGTAAGTTTACTTGGAGTCACAAATGGAAAGAGGACAGATGATTGGCCAAGAAAATATTTCAAGTGATGAAAGCTGGGAATTTCATAAAATTGATGAAAACATAACCTATAGTTCAAGAAGCTCTGCAAACCCCTAACAAAACAAGTACAAAGACTACCACACCTATGCACATCATAAATGGCCATAAACCAAAGATAAAAAAGAATATTTAAAAGTAACCATAGTTATAATCCCTTTTTTAACATATGCTTTATTTTAAAGCATTTAAAAATTGTACAGAGAGAAAAAAGACATTTTAACTTCAAAGCAGCAAAAGTTCTGATTAGCTCACTCCTCAACCAAATATAAGTGATACGATATCTAAAGATGGCTTCAAACTTCTGAGAGAAAATAACTGCCCAGCTAGAATATTATGCCCATTAAAATCATTCTGCCAAGTTTTAGGTGGAATTAAGAAGTTTTCTGACCAACAAAATGAGAGAATTGGTGACCAGTAAACATATACTAAAGGACACATTTAAGAAAATGTTTTAGAAAGAAAATTATTACAAGAAAAATCACTAAATTAAAATAAGGCATAAATAAGCCAATAAAAGAATATAAGGGGGAATATAAATGAATACTCAAATAAATGTTGAAATAATAAGCAAAGGGACACAGGAAGCTCTGGGAGGTAATAGACATGTCTGTTGCTTTGATTGTGGTGATGGTAACATAGATGTTTGCAAATGTCAGAACTAACTAATCTGTACGCATTAAATATGTGCAGCTCTTTGTATAGTTCATTGTAAAACTATTTTAAAATTAAATAAAATTTGACTGCACAAAACAATAATTGCAATGCCTTATGGAATAAAAATATATTAAAGTTAAAACTGCTTGACATTAACACCTAACGTGGGATAGAAGAAAATGCAGTGAAAGTGTCCTAAGATTCCTGCATTGTTGGGGAAGTTGTAAAGAAATAATTTGTGTTGGACTCCAGTAAGTTGAGGATACATGTTTAATCTCAAATATAACCATTAAAAATTTGTACAATGATATGTAACAAATTAGTATTTAGGAGAAAAGTGAAATGAAAATGTTTGACTAACCCAAAAGAAGCTAAGAATGTAGAGAAAAAGAATTGTGAAACACATGGATCAGTTGACTCAAATAATAAAATGGTGAATATAAACCCAATGATGTCACTAGTTACATTAAATACAAATGGACTACATATTCCAACCTAAAAACAACTATTATTGTCAGGATGAATGAATAAACAAAAAACAAATAAACAAATAAAAACACAAAAATTTAAAAAAATATTGTGCTTAAAAGAGACATTTTAAACATAGAAAATTAATCAAAATTAACATGGTACAGATATACTAATATCAGAAAAAAGAGTAATGCAAGATAAATCAGTAGAGATAAATTGTAACATTGCATAATGATAAAGGAGTTACTCCAACAGAAATATCATAATTCTATGTCTATGTACACAATCACATAGATTCAATATACATAAAAATTGACAATTAAATGAGAAAGAGACAAATCCACAATCACCATGGAAGTGTTCAAATCCTTTATTTTTTTAAAATATATATATATTTTATTGATTCTCCACAGAGAGGAAGGGAGAGAGATAGAGAGTTAGAAACATCAATGAGAGAGAAACATCGACCAGCTGCCTCCTGCACATCTCCCACTGGGGATGTGCCCGCAACCCAGGTACATGCCCTTGACCGGAATTGAACCTGGGACCTTTCAGTCCGCAAGCCGACGCTCTATCCACTGAGCCAAACCGGTTTTGGCAAATCCTTTATTATTTAATGAATAGAGTAAGTGGACCAAAAAAAAGCACCAAGGCGAGAGCATGTAAAAAACATAATACAATGGTAATTACGTATATGTCATTTAATTTACATATGCAGAAAACGGAACTGAACAATGACAGAATAAATTAAAAACAGAATTTTTCCCAGTAATGAGTTTAAGATATCTAAAATCAAGGGGTAAGGCATAAAAGCATTTTTGGCTTACAGTGAAATTTTACCCAAGAACATACTTAGACATTAGGTCTATTAAATGTACTCAAAAAGCATAATTTGTAATCTCTCTTATCACAAGAAACATTTGCATTTGCATTTGGATAGTTAACTTAAAAGGTGAACCCATGCCCCAAAGTCTAGCTTGTTTGATAACAAGCATTATGTTCTTTTCTAGCTCCATTACTGTCATTTCAGTTAGGTATGACAATAACGCTAATGAAGAGAGACTTCAGTTCATTTGCCATCAACATTGTTTACTGTAAATAATTTAATGAAAAGCAAATCATAAGCAGGCTCCAAGTCCACATAGCATTGGATTAAAATCCTGAGCCTTGGAGTCTGACAAGTCTAAATTTAAATGCAATTTTGATATTTGATAACTGTATTCTTGGGCAGTTAGCTAAACTTTCCACAGAATGGAAACAATCATGCCTATATCCTAAGGCTGTGATGAAAATTAAATGAGCTAATTTATAAAAAGTGCTTAGCAGAGTGCTTGGCATTGTATAGATCCAGACAAAATTGTGGCTATTATTCTCCTTTTCATCAGCTCAGGTATTCACTAAATTCCACCTCAGGTAGCACAGCAGGGTGCAGGGGAATAGAGGAGAGGTCAAGGAGAGGACCAAAGAACTCTAGACATTATTTTGAAAAATAAAGCAAAGAAAATTATTCCCCACAATTGAGAAATTAAGTGATAAAAAAGTTATAAGCAAGCTTAATTCAATCAACTCTAATTACAAAAGTAGAACACTTTATGAAGTCACAGAATATGTCAAAACTTAATTCATACTCTGCAGGCTGAACATAGAATATGAAGTTAATCTTTCTAAAACATGTTATGTCCTATTTTTCCCCCCATGGGAAAGTGTTTTGATGGACATTGGCAACGTCTGACTCTCAGGCCCTCTTTTCTCTACTCTGTCATTATTAATCAATCTCCCTTCTAATTAACAGTTGCTTTAATCTTTTGATGTTTCAATAACCAATGAGATTAAGATAAACATTTTGTGGATATTGTAGCCATTGTGTGCCTTCAATAAGAAAACACATATAGCTGACCTTATTCATAACTAGAGGCCTGATGCAGGAAATTCATGCAAGTGGCTCGGCGCTCGCAGCCCCGGCTTCGTCCGGAAGTTGTTTGGCTGTCCAGTCTAATTAGCATATTACCCATTTATTATTATAGATAACCTGAATTAATTATTTAAATCTAAAAAGCAACATACTTGTCTTTATTTCCAAATTCTCTAAGGTGGAATACTTCAGGTACCTATCTATATTTTCCTAAAATCCCAAATGGAGTTTCTGATTTTACATTAATTTCAAGTGTACAAAGCTAATCAACAGCATATCTTATTCATTACCAAGCATACATAATGTGAAATATATTCCCATTTTTATCTAATGTAGACCTGTTGTGTCTCTGTGTGCATATTACTCTTTGGAATAATACAAAGAGTATTACAGTCAAGTGGCATGTTCTAGCACTTGACTGTGAGTCAGTTGAGGATAGTGACCAAATTCTATGTAAATGTTTGTATCTCCAGCCTAAATTACTGATGAATGAATAAGTTAATGCCAGTAAAACGCTTTAAATGGAAATTTTCACGAGACAGACTATATTATTACATTGCCACCTCTATCACATTTTTTTGCCTTAAAGTAATGTGCACTATTTTATAACAGTATTCAGAGGAAACTTTTTTCGACATCTCACATCCCTTTTTCCCCCACCTCTCACTCCCACACTGCCTTTGCACAGCTGAAGAAGCAATTAGGAACCAGGCCATTAAAAATTCAGTGCTATTTCCTGAAGTTATTGGAGGAGGATGAGTGGGAGTCTGAAACTTTTTCAACCAGTTAAGTTTATTTCCTATCATGGGGCAACTGGAACCTTACTTCATTATTCTTCCCCAAGCTTTAATTTTTTAAAAAAGAAAAGGAATATGACTAGTGGTACTATACTATTTGCCTGCCAATGATCCATTTCTAAAATCAGCCTTTCATAATCTACAGTAAGATAATTCTTCAGTATAAAAAATGGTGGCTAGCCCTAACCGGTTTGGCTCAGTGGATAGAGCGTCAGCCTGCGGACTGAAAGGTCCCAGGTTTGATTCTGGTCAAGGGCATGTACCTTGGTTGTGGGCACATTCCCAGTTGGGGGTGTGCAGGAGGCAGCTGATTGATATTTCTCTCTCATTGATGTTTCTAACTGTCTATCCTTCTCCCTTCCTCTCTGTAAAAAATCAATAAAGTATATATATTTTTTTATTTTTTTCCAAGGTACATGCCCTTGACCAGAATTGAACCTGGGACCCTTGAGTCCGCAGGCCGACGCTCTATCCGCTGAGCCAAACCAGCTAGGGCAATAAAGTATATTTTTAAAACAATAGTGGCTAAATGCTGGTAATTTCAACCAGGTCATTCAGCATTCCCTACCTGTGACTGCAATAAAACAGGAGCAATGCTGCAATTTTAATTTGACACGTACTCATTTTCAAATAAACATACTTGTGAAGTGGAAGTGATGATAATGATACTTACCACACAAGATATTTTTAAAGAACAAATGAAACAATGACAAATGTACTTTGTAACATATAAGTGTCAGAAAAATAGTGATTATCATCAGCAGTATCCGTATTGCTGTAGTATAATAATAATGAGAAGGGTAACCTATCATCTACGCCATGTAGTTTAAAGACACCTTTAAGGCACCATGCTAAGACAAATTATCCTGATAGCCTCTCGATACTATTGATGTGATATTTATCTGTTAGAAATAAACAAAGACTGTTTAGAAGATGAATTTGTTATATTCATTCACAATATAGTATGAATTAAATAAATCAGATCGCTGTAATGTTAACTACTGGTTGAGAATATCCTACTGAAGTGTAGGAGGGAAGGAGAAGAGGCGAGTTTATGGCATGGAGCAAGACAGGGGAAGCACAGGCCTGGCTAGTCATCTGGGGAGGGCAGCATTCTGTTAAGGGAACATAGGAGAATCCTGTGTAAAAATAGAACAGAGGGAGCACCGACAACAGGGAGTAATGTAAGAAAAGAAATCAAGGTTAACAAAGCTTGTGTGGCCTTTTAAAAGTCTGACTGACCTGACCATCTTTCCAAGTTGGCCTTATCAAAAATAAAAATTAAAAAGGAAACTAAGAGAACAATGCTAGTACTACTTTGGCACGAAAGAACATATTTATATTTAGCTTGCCCAAGCAAGGGAGGCCAAAGCTAAACCCCAAGACCCCACCGCCCCCACCACAAACTCTGATGGGTAGATAGAAAATTCAAATTATTTTCTGATAATACTGTATAAGCAAAGGCTAGAGGAAGATACGGGAAAGAAGACTGCAGACCACAAAAGGAATGTGTTATTTTAAGAAACAATTCAGACTTAGTTGTCAACTGTGAAAGAGGATGTCACAAGAAAAGACTGCAAATATGGTTTCTCACCGAAGATGTGGTGTTAGGATCACTTTCTGCCTTGCTTTGCGAACCATACCTTGAGTGTGATGTGAAAATTTGGCACCACACTTGAAGAGAGACACCAACAAGTAGGAATTTATACATAACAGTTTATTTGTTATAGCGAACTAAAAAACCATGTTACACAAGAACTGTTCAAGAAGCTAATATATAAAGGAGGCTTATGCACCATGGGAAGTGAGGTTATGAGAAAGGCAGATACAGGGATGACTGTATAGACGTTGTTAGTCCCTGAAGCGGGTGTGAGGGGCAACATCCCCATCCAGTGCCCTGGTCTAGAGCAGGTCTGTGAAAAGTAGACAACTGGACACACCCTAAATTGTGGATCCATGGCACAGAGGGTCTGCCAATGAAGAGAGGCAAGCTTTAAGAGCAGTAGCTGCAAACTAATTGTATCAGGTTGATTAAAGAAATAACTGTCCAGCAAGACATCTGGTTTGATGATGTGAGGAGTCCAACAGATCTGCTCTACCTCCAGCGTTAGTGAAAACAAAAACTTTTAAGACTCTAGAAATTATCTCAAGGGTTTACAGAAAATGAAAGACCATGATGTGAGGAGTCCAACAGATCCTCTCTCCCCCCAGCATTAGTGAAAACAAAAACTTTTAGACTATAGAAATTATCTCAAGGGTTTACAGAAAATGAAAGACCATATATTGGGGAAAATCTACAAAATGTTGCTAAGAACAGCACGTCAGTGGCAGTTCAGCTAGTATCCATTCACTCCACGCCCCCCTAGCTTTGCGTGACAGAAGTTCCACTCTGGTCTAGAGTGCCAAGAAAATGAGGCTCTCTTGTCCCCCAGCTCCTGGTCTAGTGCTACAGTTTCTTGCTGGAAGGAAAAGCCTGTCCGGGTTTCTCACCCTCCTCACCCCTCCCCTGTTGATGCACCTCTAGTCCAAGCAATGCAGCCAACAGGTCTGAGGCTCATTTTCCCATTCAGCTCCTACTCATAGGTAGAAGACTTACTATAAGGGAGGTAAGCCAAGGATATTGTGTCCATAAATATGTACTCTTACTCTCCATTCATCTTTCAGTTTCTTTGAGACACAAAATTATATTAAGTAATAATTATAAATGTGTGTTTTTAGATTTGCAACATATATAGAGGACATACATCTACCAATAATATAATTTTAAAAAGTGGGGGGAGGTAGAGGGAATAGAGTTATACAGAATAAGTTTCTACATTTCACAGAAATTAAGTGAGTATTAATTTGAAGTTGATTCTTCTAGGTAAAAATGTATACTGTAAGTTGTAGAGCAAACCACTAGAAAACAAAAAAAAACACAACACCTTAAAACATAATTTTAAAAGCTAAATGTTACATAAATACTCATTTACTGTAGAAGAAAGCAGGAAAGGTCAAAAGAAGAAGAAAAAGATATGGATATATATAGCCTTGGTTGGTGTTGCTCAGTGATTAGAGAATAAGCCCTACCACCAAACGGTTGCAGGTTCGATTCCAGTAGAGGGCATGTACCTGGTTGCAGCCTTGATCCCTGGTCCTGGTCTGGACGTGTGCGGGAGGCAACCTATCGATGTGTCTCTCTCACATGGATGTTTCTCTGTCTCTCTCCCCCTCCCTTCCACTCTCTCTAAAAAATCAATGGAAAAAATATCCTCAGATGAGGATTAACAACAACAAAAAATCAATGGAAACATATCCTCAGGTGAGGATTAAAAAGAAAAAAATGATATGGAATATATAGAAAACAAAATCTAAAATGTCAGGTGGACATGCAACAATATCAGTAACATCAAATGTGAATGGACTACACAATTCAATCAAAAGAAACATATTGTTGGGTTGGATTTAAAAATTCAGAGTATTCCACAATATAGTATTTCTAAGAGACACGTTTTAGATTCAAAGACACAAAGAGGTCAAAAATAAAAGATGAACAAAAGCAGCAACCATGAGAGCTGATGCGGCTGTACTAATATCTGATGAAATACACTTTAAAATGAAAACAAAAATGTTCCTAGGGATTAAGTAGCACTCTTTACTATGTAAAGAGTTAATCCATCAGAAAATATAATTGTCAATGTATATGCACCTAACAATATAATCCCCAAATACATTAAGTAAAAGCTGACAGGATTAAAGAAAAAATAGACAAATCTATAAGAGTTGGACACTTTAATACCCTACACTTATAATAACAGAGCATTGAGGAAGGAGGTAAACATTAACATGGGAAATTTAAAAAATATTGTAATCCAACTAGACCTAAGAGACATCTGTAGAACCCTCCACCCAGCAAGAGAAAAACACATATTCTCTTCAAGCACATGTATTAATCTTCCAGGATAGGCCAAAT
This sequence comes from Myotis brandtii, assembly GCF_000412655.1. Classification (NCBI taxonomy): domain Eukaryota; kingdom Metazoa; phylum Chordata; class Mammalia; order Chiroptera; family Vespertilionidae; genus Myotis; species Myotis brandtii. The sequence goes on from NW_005357559.1 coordinate 1,030,589, forward strand.
TCTAATATGAGAAGGAAATTTTGGAAATTAGGAAATATGTGGGGGAAAAAAACAAAGAAACTCCTAAATAACCTATATGTCTAAGAGTAACTCACAAGAGAAATTTGAGATGAATAATAATTTAAAAAGATAGCATATCAGCAATGCTTAGGAATAAATTTATAGCTATAAATGCAATAGTAATAAAAATATATCATATTAATAACAATTATACCACCTAAAGAAACTGAAAAAGGAAAGTAAATAAACTTCAATTAGGTAAAAGAAAAACAGTAATGAACATTAGAGTGGAAATAAGCAAAATAAAAAATAGAAAAATCGTATAAAAACTTAATGCAACAAAATATTGTTTTTAAGAAAAGGTTAGCAATATTGGCAAACACCACGTAACAGTATATCCTATAAAATAAAAGCTTAATATAAAAATTTTCCCCTCCACCAATAGTTCGACCAGGAGTTCGACCAGGGGGCAGGGCTGCCGGACAACTGCCCATGGCCCCTCCCACCCGGCCTGAGGCTGGCGGGGGCAGGCAGCCAGGGGAAGGGAGGCCCAGACCGGCAGCAGGCAGCCACTAGGGACCCTACCTGTGCACGAATGTTTCATGCACTAGGCCTCAAGTGTAATTAAAAAGACTAAATGCTTTGGACATCAAATCTGGAACAAGACAAGAATGTCTGCTCTTGCCATTTCTAGTCATATTGTACTGGAAGTTCTACCCTGGGAAAATAGGCAAGAAACAGAATTAAAAGGATTCAGAGTGGAAAAGATGAAGGAAAATTATTTCTATCTACAGATAAAATTGATCATATATGTAGAAAAAGTTAAGGAATCCACTAAAAAAAAGAAAACTTTCCTAACAATAAACAAGTCTGCAGTATGCAAGATCACTTTAGAAAAAACTAATTGTATGTCTGTAAATGCAGAATCTGATAATGAAATTAAGAAAATAATTCCATTGAAAGTGGCCCCACAAGAATAAAATACTTAGGACTAAATTTAACAAAAGAAAAGACTTTCACACTGAAAACACAAAAATATTGTTAAAAGAAATTATAGAATACCTAAATAAATGCAATCATGTATATTCATGTATCAGAACACTTGAAATTGTTAAGAAGGCCGTATTCCTCAAATTATCTAAACTCTAGTGGACTTTGTTTTGGCAAAAATTAACTGAAAAGAAAATTCATATGAAACTTTTATCAGAGAAGCCAAAATAATCTTTAAAATTAGAACAAAATTAAACTCTAAATTCTAATTTTTAAAATTGTGTACAAACCTACATTAATCAAAAAACAGTGTGGCACTAAAATAAGAACAGACATAGAGGGCAATGGAATAGAGTTTAGAGTACAGAAATAAACTTTTATACTTATGGTCAGTTGATTTTCAACACTGTTGTTGAGACAATTTAATAAAAAATAGTCTTTTCAACAAATTTTTCTGGGAAAACTGGATATTCACATGCAAAAGCAATGAAGTTCAACCTGACTTGTGTCTAGAATATGTAAAAAACTCTTACAAAGATAAAGATGCTCAGCATCATTAGACATTAGTTAAAAGCAATTTTAAAATCAATGGGATATTTTATACCCACTCAAGTCACCAAATAAAAAAAGACTGGCAATAACATGTTGGCATAAGTGAGGAGAAATTAGAATCCTTTTTACACTGCTTGGTGGGGGGTGGGGGGAATGGTACAGCCACTTTGAAAAACAATTTGCCCAGTTCTCAAATTTTAAACATACAGTTACCATATGAACCAGCAATTCCAGTCCTATGAACATACCAATGATAAATGTAAATCTATGTTCACACCAAAATGTATACAAAAATGTCTATAGCAGCATTATTCTTTTTCATATGCTTTTATTAATTTGAGAGAGAGAATAAGGAAGAGGAAGAGAGAGAAAGAAAACATGGATATGAGAGAAACAGATCTATTGATTGCCTCCCACACATGCCCATGCTGGGGCTCAAGATCTAAACTGCAACCCAGGTATGCGCGCTTAACTGGGAAACAAACCCATGACCATTCAGTGAGTGGGCCAATGCTCTAACCACTGAGCAACCATCCAGGGCAGCAGCATTATTATTAATAGCCAAAACGTGAAACAATCCAAATGCCCATCAACCAATCAATGGATGAAATGTGGTATAATCATACAACACTACATTACTCAGCAATAACAAGGAGTGAGTACCGGCACAAGCTACAAGGTGGATACATCTTGAAAACATTATGATAAGTGAAAGAAGCTAGTTCAGAAAAGGGCACATATTACTACATGACTCCATTTACAAGAAATCTCCAGAATAAACAAATCTATTACAGAAAGTACATTATTGTTTGCCTTGAGCTCAGAGAAAAGATGGAGTGTGATTGCTAATAGGTACAGGGTTTCTTTCTGGGATAATGGAAATGTTCTAAAAAATAATAGCAGTTGTACAACTCTGTGAATGTCCTAAAAACCATTGAGTTGTACACTAAATAGGTGAATTGAATGAGATAAATTATCTATAATAATGTTGATTGAGTTGTACGCTTTTAATAGGTGAATTGAATGAGATAAATTATCTATAATAATAAAAGCATAATATGCTAATTAGACTGGGACCTTCTGGACAAAGCCAGGGCTGTGAGGGAAGGCTGGGTCCCGGAGTGAAGCCAGTGGGTGCCAGAGTGAAGCCAGTGCCGGCAGCTGGGGGAAGACCTTCCGGATGAAGCCAGGGCTGTGAGGGAAGGCTGGGTCCCGGGTGGCAGAGGGAAGCCAGTGCCGGCAGCTGGGGGAAGGAGTGCCTACTCTTGTGCATTGGGTCTCTAGTATTTCAATAAAGCTGCTTAAAAATGAGTCAATGAATAAGGTCATAAATTATTAAACAAAAGATAATCTAAAATCAGATTTCTTTTGACACACAATGATCAAAATGGATTATCTTTTAGTGTACATCTGTTCTTAAGAGTATTATAAATTCCAGTTATTTCTCTTAAAGATGTTATATTCATTTATACTTTCTTCAGTAATTTAAAATAATAATAAAAAAAATCACTAAATTAAAAATTGCTAGAAAAAGCAATAGAGTATCCTAGGTAACTTAGAGATTAGAAAATAATAGGCAAATCAACTTGTGTATTACATGTATGCATTTCTATAATTATTTAGTTGTAATACTGCTTTTTTGTTTAATTCATTGGTGTGATATCTACACTAATAAACAAAAAAATAAAAGTAAAAATAAAATAATCACTAAATAATCACTAGAAAAAGCAATAGAGTATCCTAGGTTAACTTAGAAATTAGAAAATGATAGGCAAATCAACTTGTCTATTACGTGTATGCATTTCTATAATTATTTAGTTTTAATACTGCTTTTTTAATTCATTGGTGTGGTATCTATATATATAAAACCCTAATATGCAAATAGACTGAACAGTGAAACAACCAAACAACCAGTTGCTATGACGTGCACTGACCACCAGGGGCCACACGCAGAACATGGCAGGAGTCGGCAGCAGGTGGCAGAGTGTGGATCATGGCGGGTGTCAGCTGTGGCGGGATGGTGGAGCAGGTGAGTGGAGGTGCCAGACCAAGGCGGGGTGCCGGTCGCTGTCATTGGGGCGAGCCTCTGGTGGTTACTGAAAATTCTTTGCTCCCATGTGTCACGGTCCCACCCAGCGCTCACAGCCCTGCTCACACCGCAGCCAGCACTGGATCCACCTCTCATACCCACTGCTGGCGCCGGGCACTGATCCCAATCGCTCAGCACCATCAGCAGGTGTGAGCAGCTGCCGGCCCTGATCACTCCTGAGGGCTTCTTCAGTAATTTAAAATAATAAAAATTATTTGTTTAATTCATTGGTGTGATATCTACACTAATAAAAGAGAAACATGGTAATTGGCGTACGACCGCTACCCTTCCCATTGGCTAATCAGCATATCCTTATGCAAATTAACTGTCAGCCAAGATGGCGGCCGGCAGCCAGGGCAGGGGCAATCAGGGCAGCAGACATCCCTCGTACCCACTGACGATGCCAGCCCCACTTGCACCTGCTGCTGGTACTGGCCCCGATTGCTCTGCACCATCAGGGGGTGTGAGCGGGGCCAGCACTGTCAGCAATGGCAGTGGTGGCGGTGGGAGCGGGGTTGCAGGCAGACAGGGGACCGGAGGCCATGGTGGGAGGGGCCAGGCAGGGGTGCAGAGGATGGGCCGGGACCCACCCCTGTGCCCACTGCAGCCTTGTGGCCCACAGTTCCTTTCAAGGTACATGAATTCATGCACTGTGCCCCTAGGTGGTTAATAAAATTATATAGGTTTCAGATGCACAATTCTATAACACATCATCTGTACACTGTATTGTGTGTTCACCACCCCAAGTCAAGTCTCCCTCCATCACAGTTTATGCCCCCTGTATGCTTCTCTACCTTCCCTAAATCCCCTTCCCTCTGGCAATCACAATGCTATTATCAGTGTCTATCAGTTTCATAAAGTTTAGACACAGGAAGACACTCTTCTTAAGGTTAAATTGTAAGACAAAATTTAAATTAAAATGTTGTTCTTCTTCGCTTATATGTGGAATCTAATGAACAAAATAACCTAACCAAAAAAAAAAAATAGATTAAGAGACACTGAAGCATACAATAGACTGACGAATTTGAGAGGGAAGGGGAGCAGGAAAGAGATTAACCAAAGAATTTATATGCATATATGCATAACCCAGGGACAGACAATAGTGCAATGAAGGCCTGGGGAGGGGACAGGAGAAGAGTAGAGGGGGTCAATGGGGAGGAAAAAGGGGACATCTGTAATACTTTCAACAATAAAGATACTTTAAAAAAAAAAACTTGTTCTCCCCTAACCACTTCAAGTGTATTAAACTTGTTTAAAAGTTGTAGGGGGGGTGGTATTTATGATAGGAAATAAATTTTCTGTACTCTGAGGGGTGAAATGTGATGTACTATTCTGAATACTATGAATACTTTGTCCAATGGTCAAAACTGATCTAATTACTGTAGACCAGTGGGTCATTCGAGGAAGAAGTATTTTTTTTAATCAAAATCATAGATGATAATATCATTTAAACACTATGTAATATCTCATATAAAACAATGTTCTGCAAATTCAGTTTTAATAGTGAATTCAGGAAAACTGTCTTCTATTTATCTTAGCTTGTATGTACCCTCTAATTGGACAATTAGAACTATGTCTTAAGTAATTTCTAATATGCCTTGGAAGAAAGTATACAACAAATTATAAATCAGTAAATAATATTACCTTAGTATAATCATTTTCATACTTGTGGTTAGAGAAAACTAATGTATTTGCTTGATAAATTAATATTTTTTTATCTAGCTTCTAAATTCCTGGAAAATAAGAACTATGTGTTTCTTAATATCTATTTATCCTTGAGCTTACCATTGTGTCAGCTAAATAAATATTCTCTTAAAGATTTATTTATTTATTTATTTATTTATATTTTAGAGGGAGAAAAAGAAAGGGAGAGGGAGAGAGAGAAACATCTATGAGAGAGCAAAGCATCTATCAGCCACCTCCCACATGCCCCACCCCTTACAGAGAGGATTGAGCCCTCAACCTTGGAAGGTGCCCTGACCAGGAATGGAACCAGCCACCTTTTGATGCACTGGAAGATGCCCAATCAACTGAGCCACTGAGACCAGGGCTAAGCAAATAATTTTTTAGACTGAAAACAAAGTTTCAACAGAGAGAGTTAACACAGTGGAATGTGCTGTTGTTAGATGGTAGTGACATCCTCCATTGTAGGAACTTTAAGGATAGATCGGTCAGCACTTTGCAAGTGTGTTGTAGGGGAGGAATCATTCACCTCAGGGGAGCTTAGACTACATCAAATTCAAGGTCTTTTCTAATCCTGATTGTTGTGGCTATGGGTGTATCACCTCTTACTTAGATATATGTTTATTTTTTTATTTAAAAAATAAATTTCCAATATTCTCCTCAGTGAAAATGGTCACTGTTCCATCAATCAGTACTCTACCTAGAAAGTTAGACTGAATATGCATGAAAATGCCACACTGTTTTTATGAAGAGCACTGTCTGGTAAGAATCAAAAGTTAATTGATTTTTTAATACAAAGTTTCAAACTTGGTGGAGAGAGAGATTTGGGTCGACTGAGTTTTTCTAATGAAGTTTTAATAGCTCTGTTTACAACCATATTTCACTACACAATGTCTAAATCTAAATGTAACGTGTAATTAATTTCATGAAAAGCATGTTTATTTTTAATTGAAATAATTTGCACTCTGTAATTTTGCCAGGAAACTCAACATGCATATATTTAAACATGTCAGAGGTAAATTGCTACACATTATATATTCATGAGTATTACATTTCTTTGTTGGCAACACTAGTATTGTACATAATGTGCCCTGTAGCCCAGAAAGACATTTACATTGTAATGACTTACCTACTGGTTATCAAGAAATAATGTAGAAAATCTCCTGCCAATCAGTGTAGGAGAGCAGGGGAACAATTATTTTCACAGAATCTTTGCTAAGAAAGTAAATTCCTTTTCATCAATTTTCTAAACTAAATGCACTATGTTTGAATGGAAAGTAAAGCTCCTCCTCACATTTATCTGAATAATAAATACTTGGCTAGTCATCGTTATTATTGACAAAGTGATGTCACATATGTTACCTTCTTAGAAACTCACAACGACTCTAAAACTAGTTGGGCACCTATTCCTATATTAATTTTCGATATCAGAATGTTGTGGCTTAGGAGGTTGTGTTCTCCTCCAAGTCATAGGGCTAACTAGTTATTAACAAAGCCAGTCCGTGAACTGAGAGTCTTGTTTTATCCAGCCTGGTGTCTGGCAAGTCCTCAGTAACTATATGTCAAATACATTCATGAAAAGTTGGCCTTTGCAGGGGTTCTCAAACTACAGCCCGCGGGCCACATGCAAATACAAATATTGTATTTGTTCCTGTTTTGTTTTTTTACTTCAAAATAAGATATGTGCAGTGTGCATAGGAATTTGTTCATAGTTGTTTTTTTTTAAACTATAGTCCGGCCCTCCAACAGTCTGAGGGACAGTGAACTGGCCCCCTGTTTAAAAAGTTTGAGGACCCCTGAATTAGAGCATGCCCACTGTGTTACACTGACACTGTACTTGAAAGCTTTTCAGTGATGTGCTCCGAAACCTTCATTCAGAAGAGCTCATGACTCCAGGTTTTGTTAATCATGTATCTGAAGCATCTCACTACAAATACAAACAACTGAGAGTTTGAAATATGTTTGCTGCCTCATAATCTACTAGGTCCTCTTTGTTGAGTGAGGGTGAGGAAGCCCCTGCAACAATGACTTGTTGGTGTTGCGTTAAAATTATGAGGCACCGATATTTCGCTACATTGTACGACTCTGTCTTCTTCTGTCCATAGCATGGACATTATGAGAAAGTCAGGGAAAGGTCAACAGATATTACCATGAAAGAGAAAGAATGATTACCCTTCTCCTTTCTTGTTAGTGTAAAACCACAATAGCTCACTTTGATGTTTTTCGGAAAAAGGTCATTTGGGTCATCCATTTGCTGGCATATTAAGTTCATTTCTGCCAAATGAGAGTCCATACAGAAGCTGTGATTTATGTGGGTAGATACAAATCAAAATATCTTTGGTAAAGCGATGCCGGTGTGTAATTCTGTCAAGTGCAATATGCTGAGGAGAGCATGGAGGTCAGTAGACCCTTCTCTCAGAATCTTGCCCGGCTGCCCCGGAAAGGCCTGCTGAAGTGGCAGCCATCCAGGCCCTTTGTTCAGGGACATGCTGACCGTCTGAGCTGGCCCTGATCCCTGACCTGCCGTTTTGTCTTTTGAATTCTTCCTGACCTGTTGTCATAATATTTTTCCCTCTGTGCTGGGGTCAGCTTAGGGCCAAAGTGACAGAACTTAAGGCACTGTTTGAGTTACAGATTCCAGGATTGGTGGAGATGACAAGGAACTGCTACATCAACTACTGAGTTTCCAGAAAGAGACGAGAGACCGGGGAATTAAAGGTCAGCAGTGGAGAATCCGTACCAGTCCCTGCATCTAACACCTCTAGGAGGTTATTGCTGCAGCTCTGCTTTGGGCTAAGGGCTCCTCTCTCTAAGACCCTCCAGTGTTTAATTCTGTGCTTAATTCTTTGATGATAGGGATAAAGAGAAATGAAAACGGACAGGTTCTAGAGTTAGTTTCAATCCAGCTCCACCACTAACCTTGATATTTTGAGCAAGTATTTAAGTCCCCTTGGCCTTATCATTTCAGTCTTAGTAAATTAAAAATAATAGTTCTTTACTCACTGAATTATTGAATGGATTAATATAATGTATATAAAGTGTTTATTTAGCATATACCAAGTGGGACCAAAGTAAGTTTACAGTTGTGAGTACAAGAAACAGAATTTGTTTTTATATAATTACATAATTATTGTATTATTTTCCATACAAACAACTGTAAACCTAATTTTGCCCCATGCTGCATATGCTAATTTGTATATACTCATATATATATTTTACATAGTCCTATAATATATCATACTAAAGGCCCGGTGCACAAAATTATGCATGGGAGGGGTCCCTAGGCCTGGCCAGCAATCAGGGCCGATCAGGTTCCCCGCCTCCCCACCTTCCCCGCTCCTCCTTCCCTCACTGCCCTTGTGCCGCCACCACACGGTTTCCCGCCTCCCCTCCACCTCCTTCCCTTGCTGTCCACGTCTGCCGCTACCTACTCCCAGTTTCCTGTCCCAGCCTGGGGCCCGTCCAGGGGGAGGGAACGGAAGGTTGGTTGGCAGGTCCTGATCAGGCGATCGGGGCCTGCTGGCCAGGGAGAGGAACAGGGGGAAGGGGCCCGGGAGGTTGGCCCCTGGCCCTGAGGAGGGAGCCGGCCCTTGGTCCCCCTGGGAAAGGGGCTGTGTCCGCCACCACCCACCCCCAATTCCCTATCCCAGCCCAGGGACCTGGCCCCGACTGGGCCTGCTGGCTGGGAGGGAAGGACCAGGAGGTTGGCCTGCAGGCCCCATAGGCGATCAGGGTCTGCGGGCTGGGGGCAGCTCCTGCATTGAGCGTCTGCCTCCTAGTGGTCAGTGCATGTCATAGCAACCAGTTGTTCCTGTCGTTCCATCGTAATGGTCACTTAGGCTTTTATATATATAGATGGAAATATAAAGACTAAATACGCTATGCAATAGCTATTATTTTTATAATTAATATAAAAATTGGAAAACTGTTCACCAAACCAGTTCCCTTCTCCCCCAGGCCACTGAGCTAGAGTATTGCCCTCTTGTGATAGGTGAATAACAAATGGCCCAGAGATCCACATCCTGATCCCCAAAACCTGTGGAAAGGTTGCATCACATGAAAAAACACTTTGAAGATGCAGCTAAGTTAAGGATTTAGAAAGGTTATTTTGGAAGACTCAGTTGAATTCAATGGACTCAAAAGGGGTCTGATAGAGAAGGACAGGAAATTAGACATCAGTAGTAGAAGATATAACCGTGGAAAGAAGAGGTTGGAGTGTTGTAAGGAAGGGACGAGGAGCCAAGGAATACAGGTGATCCCTAGAAGCTGAAAAAGGCTAGGAAACAGTTTCTCCCATCAGTCTTCATTTTGTCCAGTGAAACCATTTTCAGACTTCTGACTTCCAGAACTATATGCAAATAAGTGTGCATTATTAAGCCACTAAATTTCTGGCAATGTGTTACAGAAGCAATAGGTAACCAATCTATCTAGCTACTTTATAGATGGGTATGGACACACGAGCAAGATCTGACCAGAGTGTGGGTGAAACCAATGTACCTAACACTGTCTAGCCCATGAAAATGTAACACAGTTCTTCACCCTTCTCCATTCTTTATCTACGAGGTAGAAGCCAAGAATTTAGAGGTAAATCTACCTTTGAGGTGATAGAGCTGCCAGATGAAAGGAGCTTTAGTCTCTAAATTGATCTGTGAAAGACTGTAGAGTATCTTACTTTACTGAACTGATGTTTTGCGTATCTTTACTGTGAGACAAAACATATCATGGAAAGAGGGTATATATGTCTTATTCTTCTATCCCTACTGGTTAACATTATGTTTGGTGCATAGGAAACATATACTATGCAGATACATTTCATCAACTATATTAATTTAAACTGGACTGAGGAGGTCAGAAATGGAATATAGCAAGGACAGACTGGTAAGCGGAAGTCAGAGTAGATGCAATTTTTTAAGACACAGGTTGAGAATAAAGTGAGGATCAGGGGTTAACTAATACAGATTTTGGGCCAGTGGCCTGTGGTCTATGCGCTCTCACTGGGGTTCAGAATGAGCCTCTCAAAAATGCACCCCTTCAGCATGCAGACCATTTTGAGTTGAAGACAATCCAAGACCCAGCAGATTTAATAAAAAAAACGTTTACCCCCTCCCTTAATTACCTAAAGAATGCAGATAGGAACCCTGGCCCAGAACGAGAAATAGCTTTTTATCTGAAGAACCTATCTGGATGTCAATACAAACAACTAATTACTAAACAACTAATTACATGCTCTTCCTTTTGTCCTATGAAGACCCCAGGCCCCTATTCTAGTTCTTAGTCCAAATAGCATGTAAGCCTCAATTGCTGGACTCATCCTTGGGTCTCATTGACTTTGTGGGGGTCCCAGTAAGTACATGATGAAATTTGATTTTCTCCTGTTAATCTGTTTTATGTTAATTTAATTATTAGTCCTTCTAGAAGAAGTGAGAAGGACAGAGGAAAACTTCCTTCCCCAACAGCTAATTTAAATGTAAGAAGCCAGATCAGTCTTCTACTGCACAATGGGTGACCATAGTAAGTTGGATGAGAGCAGAGACTTCTGAATTTGGGACCTCTATTCAAAGGTAGTAAAGAGAATTTCTAGTTTGACTGTATCATCCTTATCCATCTCTTGATCAGAAACCACTTAGCTTCTCCTGAGTTATTCATTTTTTCACACATGGTAGTTCAGTGCTAGAATAAATAAGACCATGAGAGATTTTCTGCTTTAGTTCACATGGGAAAGCAATATAAAGAGGTTCTCACTGGAATAAAACTGATTTTTTTTCAACGATCAAATAAAATAAGACAACTATGAGCTCAAAGAATTTTGTTGCCTCAAGTAGGGTCTGTGATTCAGAGAATGTTTGCTTTTCCTATTTTCAATCTACCTAAGTTCTGCATTATTTGAAAAGCAATCCAAATTTTTTTTATAAACTAAATGCTTCTCTGATCTGGGACAAAGTTTTGCTTTTATCAGGCTGTTCTCAGGCCTTCTGATAGGCAAGATCATTGTCATTGTGGTCCCAAGATATAGTCTCTTTCTCAGTGCTGCATAAAAGGATTTTCCTCTCTTCAAATGATAATTAAATTAAAAGCAAAGTTGGGAAGAAGGCTTTGAACTGCTCTGGTGAGAAAGGTCAGTGACTGATCAGCAATCTGTTAGCACAGCTGTGTGGAGAAGAGACTTTCCAGTCATATCGTCACAAGTAGGTTCTTCATATCAAGTGAGAAGGCAGTTGGTTTTGCTTCCTTTATACACTTTGCTAGCGACACTCAAAAGCCAGCAAACATATAGGTATTTGTCCAGACTTAGGTGAAACACCAAATTAAATTGTCAAGAAAACCCACAAGAAGAAATGCTATAAAATCCACAATAAATAAATTGTGGTAGTGGAGCTGATTTATATCCTTCCTGTTAAAAGTGTCAGTATCACTTTTTTCATCTCCTACATCTTAACCACAAGAGGAAAGGGAGTTGTGTGCAGTGTTTAGGCTTACTGACTATTACTCCTGTAAGTTGCATATATTTTGCATATTCAGTGATCTGATATGTTCCAATCTAAAACAGACAACCAAGACACTGGGGGGTGAGGTGAGGGCATGTGCCAAGGGGTAGGGGAAGCCGGGGGAAGGTCAGTGGGGAAAAAAAGGAGACATGTCTACTACTATTTGTAATACTTTAAACAATAAAATAAAATTTAAAACAATAAAATAAAACAGACAACCAAGTGGTAATGGCCACAAGATTTTAGCATTGCTTAAAGAAAAGGAAAATGTATGTTCCACAGGTAGAAAGGAAAGGGATGCTGGTAACAGTTTTAGATCAATAACAATCTAAGTTTAGCTAGTGGTGAGAAATTTTGCCTGGGTGCTTCTCTTTTATAACTGGGGAACTGGAAGATAGAGGTCTTAGCTAAAGTTTCTTTATAAGATCAGAATGTTCCCATTGGGTAATTCCATGCTCAAACATGTCTTTAACAACTTCCTTTAAATTTCAATGAGTAAAAGAATAGACTGATACTAGTGCAGACTGGAAATTTATTTTTAAATTATTTTTAAAATAGCAAATCATGTTGTCCTTTGTGTGTGTATGTATGTGTGTGTTTTTAATAAAGCAAATGACCCATCAACCCCACTGTAGGAAAAATATAAATGAGGATTTTGTTTATCACAGAGTTCACTATACATTATAGAAATTTGATCAACAGTAAAGATAATAATCAATTAACATTCACTGAGTGAGATCTACATGCATGACTGAATCCATTTATATTTCTTGAAGAAGAAAAGGCAGTGGGTTGTGCCTATCTCAGCAGATACAGGGGCTTTTAGGTGCTGTTCCAAATACAAGCATTGTCTCACTTAATCCTCATAGTAATCCATAGAGTCAATTATCATCATAATTTTATGTGATCTTTAAAGACTAGAGTATAAACTTCATAAATTTAAAAGTCATTCTTTATAGTCTCCTCATCTTCCCTGACGTTTTCCTAACTTCAAATCTGGAAAAGAGATCAGAGAGACTCAACCTCTTTCTTCCTAGAGCTTCTTACAGCAACTAATCCATGGCTTCTTCTATGAATTAATAAAAACTTAACCTTCATCAAGTCACAAAAGGCAGATCTATTGTCCCTATCTGTCAGACAACGGGTGGCCAGTCACATTTTTGTACTACCTTTTCCAGGATGTCACATTAAGAGGAGGGCCACTTAAGTGATTCTTAAATGAAATATTAAACCGTAATAAAGATTCTCCTGATTTAAAAAAATCGTATTATGTCTTTTATTGCTGTTGGTTTATAAAGTGTTCTTGCAATATAGTGAGAAGCTTTTAATAAAATAAGAATCACATGGAGTTATACATTTATTGATTTATGTTTATTAATAAAATAGGATCCCATGCAATTGGATCCTTCAGGAAAAATCCATAGTTAAGCCTATTCTTTAATAAAGTTTTGTGGTAAGCAGAATCCCAATATTTGGATCTGCCTTGTCTAGTTATCAGCAGCCTCTAGAACAGGAATGGGGAATGTCTAGCCCAAGGGCTGTGTAAGGAATCACTTGGTTTGGTCCTGCCAAGGCATTAGGGGTGAGTTAATTAAATTTTGACCAAATATAATAGGCTAATTTTTAAGTTGATAATTCTGTATGGCACTCAAATTATGTTATAAATATCTAAATGTATCTTGGCAGAAAAAAGGTACCCCATCCTTGCTCTCGAAGAATAGTCCAACAGTTTACTTCTCCAACTCACATGCCCCCATAAGAATGAATCAGAATCAAGGGCAAGCCATGAGACTTCCTAAGAAGAGTTCTGATCTGTACTAGATGAATTTCAGAGTTTATATTGGACTCGGTCCAATTTGGTGATAAAGATCACAGGGCAAGTGGGCATTGTTTCTTTACTTTTGACTCACTCCAAAAATCAAAGATACCCATCTTTCCTTTCTTTACTTTTCTCTTTAAAACTTTATTTTTTAAAGAGCAATTTTAGATTCACAATAAAACTGATAGGAAGCTACAGAGATTTCCCATATACCTTCTGCCTCCACACATGCATCGAGTCCCCCTTTATCAACATTATTCCCCAGAATGGTACTTTCTTTTTCTTTTTCTTCTTTATAACAAGAGGGACATTATACTGACACGTCATAATCATCCAAAGTCCATAATTTTACCTGAGGATTTGCTCTTGGTGTTGTAATTCCTATAAGTTTGGGCAAATGTATAATGAATTATATCCAATTATTAAAATAGTCACTGCTAAAGACCTCTGTGCTCTGCCTATTTATCTCTCCACCCCAACTCTGGCATCACTGATCTTTCCATTGTCTCTATAGTTCTACCTTTTCCAGGATGTCATATTGTTGAAATCATATAGTATGCAGCCTTTTCATATTGACTTATTTAACTTAGTAATATACCCTTAAGATTTCTCTATGTCTTTTCACTTGCTTGATTACAGGCAAGTAAATACAAGCCTGGAGTGTTGAATGATATTCTATCATCCAGAAGTACCGCAGGCTTGATTACACTTTTCTGTCTAGTGTTGAATGATATTCTATCATCCAGAAGTACCGCAGTTTATGTATCCATTCACTTGCTTAAGAATATCTTTGTTGTTTCCAGGTTTTAAAAATTATTTATTTTTCTTTGAAACCTCTTATTTTCTGATACTGCAGTCAGACTCTAAACTATTCACTTTCTTACTAAGCCTGAAAAGTTTACATTCTAGGCCAGAAGGTAACAGGGCGAACTCTCTCTGCCAAGTAAGCTTTAGATCAGTGTTCATTCATTTCAAAGAAGCAAGAACAGCGTTTGTGCTTGAGGTAGAAATATTTCAAACAGCACTCTGGGTAAGATGAAAATGAGAAAGAATCCTCAGTTTATCAGATATGCATCGGATTTGGCACCAACATGCCAAGTAATAATAGTTTCACTTGGCACAAAGTCATTGTTCTGTGCTTATATATTTTCTAAATTCTAAAATATCAATGATTTTAAGATCTACTTTCAATTTGAGAATAACTTCTCAAGATGAACAAAATACCACAGTAAATGCATACAGTACATTTTGTTGGCGGTGGTTTGCCTGTTTTTTGTAAACAAATCAAATGATAGTGAGATATAAATGGGTTCTATTTTCTCCTTCTTTAAAAAAATCAAGAGTAGCTTGGTGCTGAGGTTGATGTTTGAAGAAAACTCCCTTAAGGAACTACTTTTAGTTTGTACACGTGAGGTGAAGGGACTTACAATCCAGAGGAAAGTTGGAGTGGAACTCGGTGATTTTAACAAAGGTTTCCCTGCCCCTCCCTCACTACTCAAGAAACACACTGGAACATGCGGTGCTGTGTGTCCATAGTCCAGCATTGGAAGTATTTTTGAGAGGAGCAAGTGACCCAGACAAAGCCCTCCTCTGCAAAGGTTAAAGGAGAATGAATTAGGAGAGAGGAGTGGTACAAAGCAAGTAAAGTTCCTCAGTTATTCAGGGAGGGCTGGCATGGAGCAGATGTGACTGAGCAAATGAGTGTGAACTATTCAAGTAAATACAAGCCTGGAGCTCAGCAGCTTGCCCTCTGGTACCAGGGAAGGATTCAGGGCCGCTGTGGACAGGCCTCCAATGGTCTCCGCTGTGGTCTCTTCTATAAACAATGGCAACCATAGCCACTGCCAATCACAGCCATAGCTCAGCCTGGGGATCACAGTATTTCTTTACACATCACAAATAATAATAAAAATAATAATAATATTAGTACAAATAATTCTACAAATGCTACATTTTTAGGATATGTACAAAATTTTTAATATGTATATAAATCTAAAATATAATGAAGTGCTTTTCCTTCAACAATATCATATGAGGGGTGCAGTGTCTACATCAGGATGTAAGTTTTCAAAAATCCCCAGGCACCCCATTACACTATTTAAATTCACTGCATTATATGCAATCTCAAAAAGTACTGCTTACCATTGAGATACATTTTTAATCATGTAGCTAGTTTAAATTTTAGTGGTAATAACAATCATTTATGAGAGTCTCATGGCAGACATGATTAATTGCCTTATATTTTAACTCTAATCCTTTTAGAGTTCCTGCAAAGGAAGGTTATTGATGTCATTTTTAGAAAATAGATAGTTTATTCATTCATTTATTAATTTATTCAATAACTATATAATGCTTGCCTGTTATTTGCAGACACTTCTCTGGATACTGAGGATTCAACACCAGACAAAAGAAACAATAATCCCTAGTCTCATCCTATATAATAAAAGCCTAATATGCAAATCAACTGAATGGCAGAACGACTGGTTGCTATTATGCGCACTGACCACCAGGGGGCAGGCGCTCAATGCAGGAGCTTCCCCCAGCCCGAATGCCCAAGGCAAGCCAAGGTGGGTGCCAGCAGGGGCCCCCAGATTGCCCTGCTGGTTGTCGCACAGATCGGCCCTGATCGCCGGCCAGGCCTAGAGACCCTACCCATGCACAAATTTCGTGCACCGGGCCTCTAGTAAACAAATAAACATACAAAATGGAGGCAGGTAGTGATGATCAAATGAAGAACCACACCAGAGTTACAGGACAGAGAGTCAGGATGGGGATAAGTTCCACTCTAAAAGTGGAGCTCATAGGAGGGCTCACTGATCCCCTGGTCATATGAAGGATCTAACATAAATATTCTAGGGAAAGGAATGTTAGGTGGTGGGAACAATAAGGGCAAATGTTCTGAAATGGAAGAGAATTCAGTCTGTTCAAGAAGCACCAAAAATGCTAGGTTGTTTGGAACCCAGTGGTTATGGCAAAAAGTAGGGGGAAAAAAGGAGAAAAGAAAGACCAGGGTCAGATAATATTTTGTCTTGTAGACAACTGTAAGGAATATGGAATTTTAATGTGAACCAAGGGAGGCTTTCAACTAAGGAATTACATGACCTGATTTTAATTGTGAGCTTCATTCTGGCTATGGAGTGATAACAGAGATCAATATTTCCTGTAAAGGGCACCTGAGTGAAAACAGGGAGACCAAGTAGGAGGCTGTGGCTCAGGTAAAAGCAGATGATGTCTTGGACTAGAATCTGGGGTTATGGAGCTGATGAGAAAAGGTGAAATTCAGAAGAGATTCTAAACATAGATTTGCAGAACTGGAATAAGGAAGTCAATGATGAGTAATAATTTGGAAGCCTGAACAAGTGCATAAAACAAGGCAATAGGGAGGGAAGTAATAAGAGTGCCAACGGTCAAAACACTCAGTAATTTCCTGAAGATGAGCCAATACTAGTAGAGTTTGAATTTGGACTCATTTCAACCTGGTTCCCATGTACCCTCTTGGCATTCCCTATCCTATATAATAAAAGCCCAATATGCAAATTGACAGAATGGCAGAACAACTGGTTGTTATGATAAGCACTGACCACCAGGGGACAGACACTCAATGCAGGAGCTGCCCCCAGCCCGCAGGCCCCAACATGCGGTGGCGGTGGGGGGTGGGGCTGGCGAGCAAGTGGCGCCAGGACAGCCAAGGTGGATGCAGCAGGGGCCCCCGATCACCCTGCCAGTCACTCCACAGATCAGCCCTGATCGCTGGCCAGGCTCAGGGACCTACCCGTGCATGAATTGCATGAACCGGGCCTCTAGTAATATAGTAACTCCTGAAGATATGAAAACTGTGCATGTCTTTCCTCTTCAAAATAAGTGAAAATCTACTGCGGAGCTTAGTTGATTTCCAGGCCTTTGGTAACTATTTCTGAATATTATGAGAGAGAGGAGATGTTGACCCTTTTGAACAACTAACAATGGAATGCAGATTTCATAGAATTGTACTTACTTGCTAGGAAGGTATTGACACCAATAAATAGTGATTCTACTTATAGTTTGGATTCTGTAGGGATCCTGGGAAATAACGTGCAAAACATTTTCAATTATCTTACTTTCTTTGGATATTCTTTCAAAACACACTTGTAATAGTTCCTTCAGGCTATTATAACAAAAACTTACACATTCTCACCCAGAAGCAGTAGGGAAGGCATCAAAAAGAACAAATTAACACAATCAGAGCAACAGCTAAAAAAAATGTGGCAGCTGCAACCTTTGGCTTAACGGTGTTACCTAAGTTTCTGTTTCAAGGAGCTCCTGCTAACATAGGGGAGCTCCAACCTGCAGGAAGCATTTCCCCTGCTTCTCCTGAGGGTGTTGCTGTTGACAGAACAGACCGAGGTCAGTTCAGAATCTCCTGGAATTGGTTCAGCATTCTTGGCACGAAGGCAACATTGATGTAACGGAAGTTACCTACTGGTATGGCAGCCTTTATCCATTATCCATGAAAGGTACCGTCAGATGCCCTGAGGCTTTAGAGAGAAGTAAAACCATATGTTCTGGGCCGCTAGGGTGACTGTACAAAGCCATAGCCCTTGAGCCATACTGATGATGTTCGGTGGATAAAGTGATGGCACCATAAGGTCTCTCTTTGTGAATTTTAATAAGTTAAGTGTTCAGAAACATAAGGTTAGGCACCCCCTAAGACGCCGGCCCCACTCATCTATGTGTTTCCCAGCATCCTTGGGAAGCACTGTCAGGGTGGAGTGGATGCCCCTCTTGAAGGCTAAGATAACGGATGATTCTCGCGGTCTTTACCCTGACATTTATTTGCCGGTAATAAGAGAGTGTTCGGGCGAGGTGATGCTCCAGCTTCTCAGCAGATGGTAGAAATTTACAGAAGCCCAAGCCGAGCTTTTTCAGCCGCTGGGTTTTAAATAAAAGGCTGAGTCTGCACAGGATTCCGCAGGTGCTGGGATCTATGTTTAAATAGATCCTTTTTTTTTAGCTGTAAAACCATGGACAAGTTGTCTGTATGTCTGCCATAAGAAGCATGGAACCTAAAATGCCTGAATCTTATAATTACTGTAAGGATTAGATAAAGTAATGTGGGTGCTGCCCATAGTGCAGTTCTGGAAGCGTAAGCACAGAGCATCTCTCCCCAAGGCTGTGCCTCTGTGAGGGTTCTGTACTGACTGTGTGCACTTTACTCGGTTAAGTACAATGTACATAAAGGCCACAATGAACTGGTAAGCCACTGAAACTTTCACTGCATATTTTAAACATTTTTTTTTCCTGATTCCATCTTGGTAAACCACGCAAACATGATTTAAATCTCCTACAAATACTAGTCATCTGATTACAAGGACCTGCAGGCACCTCCGTAGACTGTTTGATCTGGCGTGCAGCAAAAGGTCTGGGACTCCGCCCTGCCATCAGTCCAAGGGGCAGTGTCACAAGCAACATAAAGGGTTATAAATAGCTGCTCTAGCTCCAGCTCCAGGCGCCAGTGGCCAGAAAGGAAAGGGAACGTCAGGGGAGAATGCTGAGCGCGCAGGCATGGTAGGAGTGGGGTTGCAGGAGAGGTGCACTGATATAGTCCCCTGAAATGAGCCATTGTCTGTCCATGCGAGCATCACTTATTGACCACTTGGTAGGTACCAGGCTGCAGGGAGAAAGCTCACTGTGAAAGGCAGCACAGCTTAGTGTCAAGTCAGAAACATCAGGGTAAGGACCTCAGCTCTGTCATTGAAACTTCATTCACAGGAGTTACATTGGTTGTGCAGGGAAAGCTCAACACTGAACTGGCCCAGTTGTATTCACTGTGGATTGCTGACACGCAGGTCAGGCGCATTTATACCCAACTCATCCCGTTTTGTTTCTTTCAGACTTTGAGACACCAAGCTCCTGTCAGCAGTGACAGTGACTCCTGCTTTGGGACTTTCTCGCAGTGACACAGCGGGGAGGACTGCCCTGTTAACTCTCTACACTCTATGCTGAGAAACTAAAACATACACCTAATCCTGACACTCCCTCACTAGGGAAGAATCTGAACCCTTATCGTAGTATAGAGGGTTCCTCATCACTTGACAGCTGTTAACCTTTCAAGTGTTTTCTACTACCAGTCCTCATCCTGAATACAATATCCAAAATGGATGCCAAGCCAGTGGCACGTGGTAGATGAGAAGTACACATCGGGCCCTTTTTCTTCCTTGCAGGTGCCCTCCCTGAGCATGCACCCCAAGGGCCAGCACAGCCTACTTTGGTCGTGGAGAACCACAACCAAAAGCACAGAGACATATATACGTTCACTGCAAGGTGTGTGTGCCCTGCACCTGGAGAGGGGGAGGTTTCCCAACACCATCAGTCTCACCTCCCCCTAATTAGGAAAGTCCACATCCTTTAAGGAAGGAGATGTGTGTCAAACTTTTTTCTCAATCCCTTGGCTACACGGCTAAGACCTACTCACCCTCCTTCTCAATGAGGAGCCTGAAGTGTCTTGGCAAAACCACACAGCCTCCACCGCTGAGCGGAGCGGGCTCCTGAAAGAGCGCTCCTTATGAATGGCCCTGTCCATATGTTACTGGAGGATGTGCCATCTGGGATTAGAGTGCTCGTATTTTATGAAGCAGGAAGGCAGGAATATGTTCACAATTTAGCAGCCCCATTTGATGGGAAAGTGGCATTAAATTGACCACAAATTTATAGCATCTCAATATGTGAGCCCACTGTGTGCCAGAAATCCTATCAGGCGCTCATTGGAGTTGAAATGAATGAGAAGACCTTGTGCTTGCCTTTCAGAAAGGAGAAAATCCAAAGAGAGGCAGGTAGTGAACTGGCCTTGGGTCCACCTGTCAGTAGTATACAAATAAATAGAGTTATAAAGAAATTTCCTAAAACAGATGTCACCATCCATGCAGTTCCAAGAGATTGGTAGCAGCTGCCTGCATCAGTATCTCGAGGAAAACCCGAGGTTCAAAGAAACTGGGTGCCGTTACAATGTCTGCCGTGAGCAGGCGAGTGTGGTGGCAAATATGCCTGGCGCTTGTCATAATTATAGCTAAAGAAAACAATGTCCATATTAGAAGATTATGTATAAGTGATGCTAACTTCACCCAACTTCATTAATTTAAAAAGTATTTATTAAGAACCAACTAAATGTTAAATGCTATAGCACAAAAAATAACCATAATCCAGTTCTTGTCCTCAGTGACATTAGACTCTACTCCTATATTGTTCCTTGGCATCTTTATATATTTCTACTGTGGCATGTGCCACGCTATGTAATTAATTATTTGTGTGTTCAAACAACAGCCTTCAGTCCATGATTATATCATTAAATTCAGTATCCTGTGACAAGAATAATCCTGGTTGCTCTTAACAGACCAGAATAAAATAAGAGTTATAAAGAAATTTCCTAAAACAGATGTCACCATCCATGCAGTTCCAAGAGATTGGTAGCAGCTGCCTGCATCAGTATCTCGAGGAAAACCCAAGGTTCAAAGAAACTGGGTGCCATTACAATGTCTGCTGTGAGCAGGCGAGTGTGGTGGCAAATATGCTTGGTGCTTGTCATAATTATAGCTAAAGAAAACAAAGTCCATATTAGAGGATTATGTATAAGTGATGCTAACTTCACCCATTTATTAAGAACCAACTAAATGTTAAATGCTATACCCCAAAAAATAACCATAATCCAGTTCTTGTCCTCAGTGACTCATTAGACTCTACTCCTATATTGTTCCTTGGCATCTTTATATATTTCTACTGTGGCATGTGCCACGCTATGTAATTAATTATTTGTGTGTTCAAACAACAGCCTTCAGTCCATGATTATATCATTAAATTAAATTCAGTATCCTGTGACAAGAATAATGGTGGTTGCTCTTAACAGACCAGAATAAAATAAAATAGAAAATATTAGAGTATTTCATACATTTATATATTATATGAATGTATGTAGGTACCTACACAAAATATATGCATGTGCTGATATTATGTTAACTGTATTTATTAGAGTGGATCACAATTTAAAAAACTTAAAAGCCAACTACTTATTTATCTAAAATTATTTTAAAAAGGGTTATAAAGTATATTTCAAAAAATGGAAGGAACGTGGATTAAAGAAATAATAGTAACAATAGTAAATTCTTATGAAGTATTTAGGACATGTTTCTCTCTCTCTCTCCATATATATATATATATTTGATTTCAGAGAGGAGGAATGGAGAGAAAGAGAGAGATAAAAACATCAATGATAAGACGGAATCGAGCCTGTAACCCAGGCATGTGCCCTGACCAGGAATTGAACCATGACCTCCTGGTTCACAGGTCGATGCTCAACCACTGAGCCATGCCAGCCAGGCAGGATGTGTTATTCTTTAGTCTGACTCAAGAAACCACACTCTCTATTAGAGAAACAGAGATTCCTTCAGCTCCTCTGAGACAATGGATCTGCCTGCATTTCACCTGCATTTCCCCACCACCAACTCCCACTCTGTCCTGCATATGCCTTCATGTTACTAATCATAGTGCGCCCAATTAACCAGTGTACCTGTGTGTTTCTCATTAGACCAGGGCATATGGGGAGGGGGAAGGGAGGGAACTTTTTATCTGTTTTTGAGATCCCTGAATTTAAATCAGAGTTAGATGTCTGGTAGGTCCCTACTAAATATACATGTATTGGCACACACAGACCATGAGAGACATTGTAGGAAATGGATTTTTGCCCTTCTGCCATGCCAAAAGCATCTCGGACAACCATAAGATGATAGAGTGTGTGGTTGGATTAGACTAGAGCAATTAAGTGAACAATGGAGCTACTAGCAGGTTAGTAGACGTAAGCATGAAATTCTTTGTGCGAATATGAAGTGCTTTTGAAAGTTAACTTAGACTTATAGGTTTCTGAGCATAATTTTGAAATGCTATGCCTAAGGTAGGATGTATTTATTGCTGAATGTTGAATGTCTTGAGATAGAATCAAAACTCAACCTAAAAAAAATTATTAAAGGAATGTAAAAGTGAAGGGTTGGGGTGAAATTAAATGGAGAGAAGTGGTGACAGTGATGATATAGTCAGGGTTAGATTTATTGTGGTCAAAATGCTGCTGGCTTTCTATGGTCCCCTGATTCCCTAAAACTTACAGCTAACAGAGAGAAATGAAACTAAGATTCGGGAGACTGTGCACTCTGAATCTGGCTGAAATCACCACACATGTCTTAGGCCAGGATCCCATTTGAGCTATATTCAAGTTCTAAGTCCACGGCAGGCGAACATCGTAATAACCAGGAATACAATTCTAGATGAAGTACAAGAAATTAATTCCCAGACTTCACCTAACATAGAGTCAAGTTTTGTCAATTCAAAAAACTTCCTACTTGTCTTATATTTTTGATAATTACTTTTTTCTATAAATCATATTAAAATATGAGAGTGGCATGTCACTGCTCTATATCAACATATACTGGATATGTTCTCCCATTCAGTGGGTTGTCTTTTCTTTTTTGTGAGAGTGGCATGTCACTTCTCTATATCAACATATACTGGATATGGTTTCCTTTGCTGTGCAAAAATGTTTTAGTTTGATGTAGTCCAATTGGTTTACTTTTTCTTTTTTTTCTTTTGCCCAAGGACATATATCAGAAAAAAATATTGCTACAGGAAATGTCCCAGATTTTACTGCCTATGTTTTCTTTTAAGAGTTTTATGGTTTTGAGTCTAACATTTAAGTCTTTAATCCATTTCGACTTTATTCAGATGTGTGAAGTAATTTCATATTTTTGCATGTATCTATTCAGTTTTCTCAACACCATTTAGTGAATAGAATATCATTAGTTCATTGTATGTTTTTCTCACCTTTGTCAAATATTAATTGACTATAAAGGTGTGGGTTTATTTCTGGGCTCTGTATTCTGTTCTATGGATCTATATGTCTGTTTTTATGCCAGTACCATGCTGTTTTGATTGATATGACCTTGTAGTATAATTTCATACCAGATCATATAAGGTGTTAATAATCAAAACGTAGATTCTATTCTGAGAGAGTGGAAGGGAGGGAGGGAGAGAGATACCTGAGAGACATATTGATGCTCCCCTTCTCTACTTCTGTATATGCTTAAGACTTTTCACATAAAAGTTAAAAAATATTCATCATGGGATAGAATGCTTCACTTTTCTCTAAACTACTTCTCTATCAGAGAATACTTCTCTTTGCTCCTTTATAATGTATTCTGATAAAGGACTTGGGAAAAACAAGCCTGAATCATAATAAAGGACAGCGAAGCTTACACAGACACCAAAGTCAGCCTTTCATCACCCTGTGAACTATCCGCTCCAAAACAGCCCTCCTTACTACCCAGGAAGCTCGCTCCCATCCAGGCCTTAGATGGGGGCTAACCGTGCCTCTCTGGGAGCCTTAGGGGCACTTCTTCCTTCAGGGGACACTTTTCTCCTCCACTGGGCCATGCCCACGCAGGGACTGCCTCCCCTGGTTTAGGAAACACCCAGCTCGTGTGGTGCCAGAGGGAGGGGAGGTGAAAGAAACTGACTCCCTAGACCAGAATCTCTTTAAAGGAGGAAAAGGAGCATTAATGAAATTCAACCAGAGGGGAGGGTGGAAGTGAAGGTAAAGAACATGCGGGACCACTGGTCCTAACGTGCATTAAAAAAAATGTATAATGAACTTATAAAGCTGAACGCCAAAACAACAAACAATCCACTTTAAAAAATGGGCAAAGGACCTGAATGGGCAAACAGAAGTTCCCCTTCTGATTCACACTCTTCCTCATTGAAAGAGAAGGACATACAGATGACCAATAGACATATGAAAAGATGCTCAATGTCATCAGATAAATTCAAATGATCACCTCACACCTGTCAGAATGGTTATCATCAATAAATCAACAAGTGTTGGCTAGGATTTGGAGAAAAGAAAACCCTTATGCATTGTTGGTGGGAATGCAGATTGGTGAAGCCAAAAAAATTAAAAATGGAATTGCCTTATGACCCAGCAATTCCACTTCTGGTAATTTATCTGAAGAAACTGGAAACACTAATTTGAAAGAATATATGCACCCCTATGTTCATAGCAGTATTATTTACAAGTAGAGGCCCAGTGAACAAAATTCGTGCACGGGGGGGCGGTCCCTTAGCCCAACCTGCACCCTCTCCAATCTGGGAGCCCTCCGGGGAGGCCTCTCCTATTCGGGAGCCCTGACAGCCTAGGCCCACTCCCTGTGGTTCTCTGCTCTCTGCGGGGCCTGGCCGCTCTGAACCCGCTGCCCAGAGGCTTGCTGTTGCAGCGACAACACAAGCATCCCGCCCCGGCCGCTCTTCGGGCACGCTGCCCAGAGGCCCTACACAGCCGCTGGCCAGAGGCTCTCCGCGGCCAGGCCGCTCATGCTGCCCACTCTCAGAGGCCACCCCTGCAGGACTGGGGGACTCCGGCAGGGTTAAGGGGACTGGGTGCCACCATCTTGTGGCTATGGGCGTTGCCATCTTTGTGACGGAGTGACAGTTAATTTGCATATTGCCCTTTTACTAGGTAGGATTGCCATGATTTGGAAGCAGCCCAAGTGTCCATCAGTAGCTGAGTGGATAAAACAGCTGTGGTACATTCACACAATGGAATACTACTTGGCCGTAAAAAAAGAATGAAATCTTACCCTTTGCAAAAGCATGGGTGAACTTGGAGAACATTATGCTAAGTGAAATAGGCCAGTCAGAGAAAGACAAGCATCATATGATTTTACTCATATGTAGAATCTAATGAACAAAATGAATTAACAAGCAAAATAGAGACAGACTCATAGATAGAGAGCAGCCTGACAGCTCTTAGGGGTGGGGAGAAGGCAGGGGATATGGAGGAATTGAGAAAGAAGAAAAAAAAAAGAGGGGGAAAGAACTCTTACACATGGACAACAGTCTGGTGACTATGGGAAAGTGGAAGAGGGTATAGGAGTGAGGAATTGTGATGGAAAAAATGAAACAAAATAAAAGAAATAAAATGTTTAAAAAGTGATAGGAGCTCAAAAAAAAAAAAAAACAACAACCCATATACTAGAATTTTATTTTCATAAACTGCAAGTGAAGATGGACAGGCAACCTGGTTGGTCTAATAGAGACATCTGTTTATGCACTATCTGCCACATGTCAGGCATCATGTATCACATTCTATATGGTATTTTTTCCAAGTAAATGAGCATCTTGTATACGGATTACAGAGAGATGAATAAACTTGCCTAAGGTCACAAACACAGCAATCAACAAAGCTAGACTGGAAGTCACTTCTCTCCAAATCCAGCATATACCACTGCTCCTTCACAATGCAGCTCAAAACATCTACCATCAAGCTGCTATATGCCAGGGTGTTTTAAGGTATTTTATCATATACCCAAACTTCATCACTATTTTATTGGCAACTCTTTTTTGCAGAAGGAAAAGCAGAGTTACAGAGAGAAGAAATGACTTTTCTAAGATTATATCACTAGTAAGAAGATGAACACTGGCATCGATACATGGAACAGAGTGACAGAGGTCATAGGAGAGGGGGATGAAGGGGATGGGTGAAAGGAGGTGAAGCAATTAGCCAAAGAACACATACTAGTATGCATACCCTATAGACACAGACAACACTGAGGTGATGAGCAGAGGGAGGGGGGATGGGCCTGAGTGGAAGTGGGTAATGGGGGACATCTGTAATAGTGTCAACAATCAATCAATACATAGATAAATAAATAGATAAGATGAGCAGGTTTAGAAACAGATCTGTCTTCCTCCAAAAATTTGAGTTTTTTAAGTGTTCTTAACATTATACAGGCATATCTCTGAGACATTGTGGGTTTTGTCCAGACTAGCATTTTCAACCTTTTTTATTTTATGTCACACATAAACCAACTACTAAAATTCTGCAGCAAACACACAAAAACATTTTTTGCCGATCTGACAAAAACATAGGTATAATTTTGATTCTTTCTCACTGGATATCTGATATTGTATTGGCTGGTGTCATATTTTTATTTGACAATCTATAGGAAAAGAGGTCAGTGCCCCTGACCAAATAATCAGGTATTGCTTAAAAATTCTTGTGGGACCCGACACACCACTTGAAAATTGGTACCAACTACTAAATTCTGCAGCAAACACACAAAAACATTTTTTTTTGCCGATCTGACAAAAACATAGGTATAATTTTGATTCTTTCACACTGGATATCTGATATTGTATTGGCTGGTGTCATTTTTTTATTTGACAATCTATAGGAAAAGAGGTCAGTGCCCCTGACCAAATAATCAGGTATTGCTTAAAAATTCTTGTGGGACCCGACACACCACTTGAAAATTGG
This sequence comes from Myotis brandtii, assembly GCF_000412655.1. Taxonomy (NCBI): domain Eukaryota; kingdom Metazoa; phylum Chordata; class Mammalia; order Chiroptera; family Vespertilionidae; genus Myotis; species Myotis brandtii. Next base: position 1,057,531 of record NW_005357559.1, read on the forward strand.
TGGTCCAGACGACTGCAATAAAGCAAGTATCACAATAAAGCGAGTTGCAGTCTCTTGCTGGTGGAGAATCGTACCTTCAATTTGTAAAAAAAAAAACAAAAACGCAACACCTATGAAGCACAATAAAACAAGGTATGCCTGTACTGAATTAATTCCCTAACGTGGAAAGTAAAATTTACTTAGAGCCTCCTCCTTATCCAATATGAGGCTCTATGACAGTGATGGCGAACCTTTTGAGCTCGGCGTGTCAGCATTTTGAAAAACCCTAACGTAACTCTGGTGCCATGTCACATATAGAAATTTTTTGATATTTGCAACCGTAGTAAAACAAAGATTTATATTTTTGATATTTATTTTATATATTTAAATGCCATTTAACAAAGAAAAATCAACCAAAAAAATGAGTTTGCGTGTCACCTCTGACACGCGTGTCATAGGTTCAACATCACTGCTCTATGACATGGGCAAGTCATTTGCCCTCTTTAAGCCTCTGTTCTTTTCCCTCTCAAACCTATCTAGAGTCAGGCTGCTGTTAAGACCATGTTTATAAAAAGCATAACATATTGGCTTATAAAGAGAAAAGCTGTGTATGAGACTTAAGAAACAGTTACTCTACTGTTGACAACATTCAATGGTTCGAGAGAATTACTGTGTCACTATTTAAGGATTAATCTTGTTTAGCATTACAGTCATGTGCCTCATAACGTTTTGGACTGCACATATAACAATGGTCCCATAAGATTACAATGAAGCTGAGCAATTCCCCTCACCTAGTGACATCACTCACGTGTCTGTGGGATGCTGGTGTAAATATGCCTGCTGCATGGCCAGTCTCATAGGAGCATAGCACAATTATGTGCAGACTTTAATGCTTGATAAGGAGGGTGAACAACTATGTCACTGGTTTATGTATTTATTCTACTATGCTTTTTATCATTTAGAATGTACTCATTCTACTCACTAAGAAAAAGAAGTTTGCATGCTGTGTTATGCCGGCAGCAGCCTCATACATCTCCTATTTACTGCATCTCTTGATTGCATCATTTTCTCTTGTGCTTGATTTAATACTGTGTTGTTGTTTTTGTCATGGCCTCTATGCATTCCTACAAGGACAAACTCACCTAATGACACATTTCTCAGAACATATCTCCATCATTAAGCAACGCATGACTGCCTTTTGATATGATGTTTTGATGAAATTATTCTCTGCTTATGTTAACCTCTTTTATAAAATCTCTTTATTCAAATTTTACTAATTCTGACTATTTGAGGAGGGAGCTTAGTCTAAAGAGTGAAAAATTTGAATCAGAATTTTTCTTTAAAAAAGGAGGATTTTCATAGTATTTTAAATAATTGAAAACAAGCTGTTGATAAATTAATGTCTGGTCTGGACCATTTTATTTTTATTTTATTTTATTATTTTATTTTTTTAATTGATTTTATAGAGGAAGGAAGAGGGAGCAAGAGATAGAAACATCAATGATGAGAGAGAATCATCAATTGGCTGCCTCTTATACGTCCCCTACTGGGGATGTAGCCCACAATCCCTGCATGTGTCCTTGACGAGAATGGAACCCATGATTCTTCAGTCCACAGGCCAATGCTTTATCTACTAAGCCAAACCGGCTAGGGCGGCCTGGACTATTTTAATAAATAAGACATATTTAGTTGGTGTTACTAATCTGAAAATAAGCAGTTTATATAACCTTGTGTTTAAAACATACCATAAAATCCTATGTACAATTGCATTATTGTTGTACCATATAAAATACTGAAGTTTATCTCTCTGAGAAGAACACTCGTGTGCTTTTCCTTTACTTCTGACCCTGGATGTGTAGCCCTGAAACCCCCAAATGAGTAATTCTTTGTGACATCAGCTGGTGTCCTACAATTCAATGCAATTCTGACGTTAGCACAGGCCCACAGCTCAAGGACTCAGTTCCATCAGACTGTCCCCCACTTCAGATGCCAATCACAAGTAGTAGGTCCCCAGGCGACCTACAACTTCTGCCCGCCTTGGCCACAAATCAGTTTCCCATGATCCCTTCCTTGGATTTGATCATTTGGTATGAAAGCTCACAGAACTCAGAAAAACACGTTTACCAATCTATTTAATCTAATAAAAGAGAAACATGCAAATTGACCACCCCCCCACTATGCCCCAAGCCACATCCACCA
>NW_005357559.1:1060431-1064740 GCF_000412655.1 Myotis brandtii
GGCCTAAGCCAGCAGGTGGTCATCCCCTGAGGGGTCCCAGACTGTGAGAGGGCACAGGCCGGGCTGAGGTACCCCCCTGAGTGCAAAAATTTTTGTGCACTGGGCCTCTAGTATATATATAAAACCCTAATATGCAAATAGACTGAATGGCAGAACAACCAAACAACCAGACATGCGCTGATCACCAGAGGGCGTGCGCAGAACATGGCAGGTGTTAGCTGTGGGAGGATGGTGGAACAGATGAGCGGGGGCGACAGACCAAGGTGGGGTGCTGGTTGTTGTCATCCGGGCATGCCTCTGGTGGGAACAGAAAATTTTTTGCTCCTGTTCACTGCGGTTCCACCAGCACCAGCTCCGATTGCCCCTCAGGGCTTCTCCACCTTCCCCTGCTCCTGAAGGACAATCGGAGCTGGCAGCCACCTCTCGCACCTGCTGTTGGCGATGGCCCTGCTTGCACCTGCTGCTGGCACCGGCCCCAATTGCTCCACACCTCAGCAGGTGCAAGCGGGGCTGGCACCTTCAGCGTGTGGGAGCAGAGGTGGTGGGAGCAGGGCTGCTGGAAAACAGGGGACCAGGGGCAACAGTGGTAAGTGTCGGGTGGGGGCATGGAGGATGGGCCGAGTCCTGCCCCTGTGCCTACCGCAGCCTTGTGGCCCACAGTTTTTTTCAAGGTGCATGAATTTGTGCACTGGGCCCCTAGTCTATAATTATAAAAACGTAATATGCTAATTAGCCTATATGTCCTTCCAGAAGAAGCCAGGGCTGCGAGGGAAGCCCGGGTCCCAGGTGTGACAGGAAGCTGGTGCTGGCAGTTGGGGGAAGGAAGGCCTACCCTTGCACGAATTTTGTGCATTGGGCCTCTAGCATATTATAAAATAAAGAATATGATAAAGGATACAGAGGGAGGGTCCCGAGCACAGGAGCTTCTGTCCAAATGCATTTGGGGTGCACCACCCTCCTGGCACATGGATATTTTCACCAACCATGAAGCTCTCTGAACCCCACACTTTGGAGAATTTTTATAGCTTTATCACATAGGCAAAATTGCCACTAACTCAGTTTCCAGCCCCTCCCCTTACCTGAGCATGGGAGATGGGGCTGAACATTCCTAGCTTCCACTCATGGCTTGGTCTCTCTGGTGACCAGCTTAGTCCTGAAGCTCTCCAGGGGCCACCTGAGTCACCTCATTTAGAAAAAAAAGACACTCCTATCACCTAGGAAATTCCAAGAAATTTAGGAACTATGTGTCAGGAAGCAGCATGAAAGACCCAATATTAAAACAAAAGGTGCTCATAGTGCTGGTGTCATTTAGGAAATTACAAGGCTTTTAGGAGCTCTGTGCCGGGAAACAGGGGCAGAGAACAATATATATATTTTTTTCTGTTATTTCATAGTATCTTTTCTTCATATTCAATGCAGAGGTAAGCTTCAGAATAATTCATACCAATAAGTGCAAAGTATATATTAATAGTCTCCGAGTTAATGAAATGTGGGTGTCTCTATGTTATAAAAGGGTTTGAGATAACATTGCAAAGAGGGGAGGTCGTTGGGTCATTACTTCCTTTTTAACTAATAAATGCAATAAATTTCTTTCAAGATTTTTGTGATTTTATGACCCAGATGCAAGTGTCATTAAAAAAGGAACTCTCTTTGCATTCGTAAATCCTTAAAATGCACTAAGGGAGCTGCTGAGTGGACACTCACCAATAAGCCTACTCTTCTCCCTTGTGGGTGGGAAGCTGAGACAGCAGATCTCCACTGAGGGACCTGCCATGGGCTCCCCACTCAAGCTGTGGCAAACTTGCTCCTTCCCCCACCAGGCAACCTCTCCAGAAAGCAGTGTGGTGCTTGTGGGATGGGATAAAACTGGCTTGCAGTGCTTTCCCAACTCTTAATATAGATGTTTTTCAAAAAATGTTTTTCAGGCCCTAACCGGTTTGGCTCAGTGGATAGAGCGTCGGCCTGTGGACTGAAAGGTCCCAGGTTCGATTCCGGCCAAGGGTATGTACCTTGGTTGCGGGCACATCCCCAGTAGGGGGTGTGCAAGAGGCAGCTGATCGATGTTTCTCTCCCAGCGATGTTTCTACCTCTCTATCCTTCTCCCTTCCTCTCTGTAAAAAATCAATAAAATATATTTTTTAAAAAATGTTTTTCAGGAGGCTACAGATATAGAGCTTATCTCTTCTGAACTCCACAAGAACTAGCTTCAGAAATATATATGTTCATAAAGCAAAATTTCTTTGTCTATAATATAAAAAACAAAACATATCCCAAATTACCACAAACAAATGGAAAACCTTTCCTTTTGCAGAGTCCAAAACACAGATGTTTAACCCACCCACTCTCCTACCACTGGGTGAGGTGTATTTTTCTTGTTGTTGTTTGGGAGAGAGAAAGAGAGAAACATTGATGTGAGAGAGAATTTTTTTTTTGCAGAATCCAAAACACAGACGTTTAACCCACCCACTCTCCTACCACGGGGTGAGGTGTATTTTTCTTGTTGTTTGGAAGAGAGAAAGAGAGAAACATTGATGTGAGAGAGAAACAACAATTGGTGGCCTCCCGCATGCCCTCGACTGGGGATTGGACTCACAACCTCTAAACAACTGAGAACATGTGCCTAGGGCTGGGTGAGCTTTTCTGTATCAGCAGAGGTACATGGAAAACCAAGTTTCCAAATAGTTCAAACAGTCATTTCATTAATAAAACTCAAGTGTCCATAATAGTTTTCTCTATTCATGTAAAAAGAAAATTATAGTTAGCCAGTTTTAAAATAAGCAGAATCACACATATTTTTAGAGTTGGTTTTTGTTTTTGTTTTTTTGCAGAGTTTTCACAATCATCTCATTTGGTCATCCCAAAAACCATGTAAGAAAACAAGGCCCAAATTGTGACCTTCCTTTTGCAACAGGATAAAATAATGAGCCAAGATCACATTAATTGCCGGAAGCCAATCCCAGCATGACAGCAGGGCTGTATCTGGAGTGGCAAGGGCATTTCCCCAAACCTGAATAGGATACATTAAAATCATTGCTTGGCTGCCAGACAGCTCAGGGCATCTTAATCTACATGTTATTGCCTCCTACTGGCCAAACACCTGAACAGCCGTAGGCTGATTCTCCCCATTCTGACAATGGACTCTGTATACGAAAACCCGACCTCTCTGAAGTGTATATCTCTGCCTCGCCTCAGGACAATTTGTGTTCATAAAAAGCATGGGTTCCTGAGATGTGGAGATCTTAGTTCCTTTTAGCTAAGCTCTGACCCCCAAATGCCTTTCAAAATTATGCTTGTCTCTGGACTCTTTAAGTTACACACAGCCTTTCTCCAGATTGCTGAACCCTTCTAGATCCTGGAACAAGAACCCTGGCAATCAAGCCCACAACCCGGGCATGTGCCCTAACTGGGAATTGAACCAACAACCTTCTTGTACATGGGACAATGCCCAACCAACAGAGCCACACGGGCCAGGGCAAAAATTTTAAATATTTTTGACCAGGAGAGGAGGCAGTACTTTCCTATCCTATGGAAGTCATGCCTTCACTCAATTCTCCCTTGTGTCTCTGCTTAGACAGGCAAGACCATCCCATAGCCTGACTCATAAGGCGAAGCGAATATTCCTGCTGCATCCAATAAGCCTAGCACAGGAAAGCGTGTGTTAAGGCATGAAGGGTGATGTAAAGAGCAAATGGTTTGGCATCTACATTTATGAAATAGTGTAAGTCATGAGATCACCTCATACCCTGCATCAATTAATGTAAGTGCACAGAGCTGAGGAGAAATGGGCTGACACATTTATTCAGGACTGCCTATATTACAGATAAGACTGCAATAGCATTCTTCTAACGCTTGGAGGCTGAGATTGTGTCCTTATGGAAATATAAGCCATAAACCTTCTCTTTAGAAAAATATACAAATGCATTTTTTTAAAATATATTTTTATTAATTTCAGAGAAGGAAGGAGAGAGAGAGAAAGAGAGAGAGAGAAAGAGAGAGAGAGAGAGAGAGAAACATTAATGATGAGAGAGAATCCATTGCTTGGCTGCCAGACAGCTCAGGGCATCTTAATCTACACGTTATTGCCTCCTACTGGCCAAACACCTGAACAGCAGTAGATCTGTAGGCTTATTCTCGCCATTCTGCCAATGGACTGTGTATATGAAACCTGATCCTTTGAAGTGTTTATCTCTGCCTTGCCTCAGGACAATTTGTGTTAATAAAAAGCATGGGGTCCTGAGACGAGGAGAACTTAGTTTCTTTAGCTAGGCTCCTCTGACCCCCAATGCCTTTCAAAATTATATTTCATCCC
>NW_005357559.1:1065250-1080928 GCF_000412655.1 Myotis brandtii
CTGCCTATATTACAGATAAGACTGCAATAGCATTCTTCTAACGCTTGGAGGCTGAGATTGTGTCCTTATGGAAATATAAGCCATAAACCTTCTCTTTAGAAAAAAAAGAGAAGGTTCCTTCCCATACCACCAATACACTGCACAACTTTAACTACCATACATTTTAACAAAGACTCTTTCCTAGAATTCTGGAATGTTTACAGATTTCCTTATGCCAACTTAAGAATCTTCTTGGAATCTGCAAACTTGAAACTAAGAATCCCTGCCTTACAGTCTGATAATCAATGCATTTATGATAGGACTTTAGTCCTAGAAGACAGATATTTAGGAGGTCTGAGTCAAAAACAATAAGCCAATTAATTTGAATGAATGAAAAAAATCAGTTAATTTAGTAAAGGAAAAATCAACAAGTCATTAGGCAAAATCAAAACAAAAAAAAAAACAATTGAACACTATTTACAATTGTGCATATCTCTGGTAGCAATTTAATCCATTCTTTCTCATAGTTGGTCAGTAGCTCAGAAATGAAAAGAACACATGCATATTTAACCCAATTCTTTCCCATACCACCAATACACTGCACAACTTTAACTACCTGGAATTTAAGGGATTCTGAAAGCGAGTATTCCTGCTGCATCCAATGAGCCTAGCACAGGAAAGCATGGGTTAAGGCATGAAGGAAGGGTGATGTAAAGAGCAAATGGTTTGGCATCTACATTTATGAAATAGTGTAAGTCATGAGATCACCTCGTACCCTGCATCAATTAATGTAAGTGAAGAGAGCTGAGGAGAAATGGGCTGACACATTTATTCAGGGCTGCCTATATTACAGATAAGACTGCAATAGCATTCTTCTAACGCTTGGAGGCTGAGATTGTGTCCTTATGGAAATATAAGCCATAAACCTTCTCTTTAGAAAAAAAAGAGAAGGTTCCTTCCCATACCACCAATACACTGCACAACTTTAACTACCTGGACTGTAAGGGATTCTGTGATGTCAAATGATTTCACAAGTAGGTCATCCAGGTTAAACGTCTATCAGATTCTGTCCGATTTAAACCTCTCCTGTATTTAACCTTCTGCATCTAGAACAATAGCTGCTGCCTCAATGTGTACCAATAAGTGTAAACCAGACACATCTTGGCTCCAAGATCCCCCAGAGGTGGGCACTTTTACAATCCTTCTTGTGCTGAATTCCTCAACATGGCTCCAGGGTATAATAGAACATGTCTTTGAAATTTGCATTTCTCTAATTAGTAAATTTGCACATTAGCTACCTCCACAGCAACCAGCTGCCACTTGTGTTTCCTGTATGTAAGGCACCTCCTGACACCTCGTGATACCACAGAGCCTTTTCTCTGAATCCTTAATTGGAGAGCAAGATTGCATCTTTGGTAGCCTGTAGGAAAAATGCATACTAGTATCTTCATTCATTTTGCGTCCCTTTAAGTAAACTTGAAATTGCCCAACTTCCAAAGTGTGAAAAGAAGAAAATATTAGAACTGCTGTTTGCTAACACCTCAAACCCAAGATGGGAGGAAGAAGGTAGTCCAAAGTAGTCTGCTTTATGATATTTTAGATTAAGAGAGAAATTAAATAACCAGGAATCACTTAAAAATCAACTATTAGTAGAGACTATGTAGGTATTGCTGAAAACTTTGATAAATACAAAGCATATGTTTTGCCTAAAGCCAATACACTTTGGCTCATTCTGATTTCCCCCACAAAATGCAAGGAAATGTGATTATTCTGCAAATAAGGTGAAAACTATCAAGAGATAATGTCTGTATAGATGGTGACAAAGTGGTGAGTGATGATGCGTTTCTCATTCTTGATGCTCTCAGACTCCAGCAAGGCATTTCAAATAAAGATCTATGGTTCTTCTAAATAGTACATGTACTGCTGGGCTCCATTTTACTCAGCTGAATACATGCCTTTGGATACATATGAACAGGCATTGGAGAAAAAGTCCAATGTTGTGAAATTAAATTCAAACAAGGAAACTATTATATGGAAACATATCTTCCATCCCCCAATGGTGAACAACAAATAACAACATGAATATTAACACTGGCAAAGACCTAAAACATTATTCTGTACATTATCTATTTTAGTTCTGATATTATGAAAACAGAGTCTGAGAGAAGTCAAATAACTTGATTTAAAAAATCAGACATTGCATAAGAAATAAACCTAATTTAAACATTATCCATCCTTCATTCAGCAAGTGTGGAAAGTTTAAATGTGCCAAGTAATAGATGCTGAAGACGTAGAAACAAATTATAGGACTTCTCCTCAAAGAGTTAAATCTAAAGGAGGAGACAGACTTGTAAACAAAAACCCACAAAAGCTTATGATATTCATACTATTAATTTCCATTTCACAGATCAGAAAAGTGAGGTTTTGAGAGGTCACACAGCTAGTGAGTGGAACACCCACCCAGATCTGTCTGATTTCAGAGTGCCTTTTCTTTACCTGCTCTGTGTAAGTGTAAGAGTTTTCCAATAAATACGTTTGAGTGTGTGTGAGAGGTGGGGAGTGGTGGAGGAAATTACAATATGTGTATTGAAAATTTTTCATAATCACACTCAAGTGAGCAGTCCAACAATCTCTACTAGAAAGTAAATACCAGAGGCAAGCATTCGCCCACAAATGCTGGGCTGACCTCTGACCGGAAACATTTTGCAAAGGTACAAATAAAATTGTACTAGTCAGTGCTCATTACTTTGAGCACAGTTGTATGTATGTGTGTGACAAGCTTCTATTGATCCTACCTAGGCTACAAACAGTCAAAGATGCATGTGTCAAGAGCTTTCTAAAAGACTGCTCTGTTTAATCTCACCTAACTCCTCACCCTAAGAAATACAAACTTGACAAGAGAAAACAAGTGGCCGTTAGCAAGAGAGCCTGTCCAGCTAATGACGTTGGCTAGGCTCCATTCTGGGATGTCAGAGCCACCCTGTAGTTTCAGCTGATGGAGAATGAACTCTCTTAGTGAGTAAAGAGATGTCATCTTTATGATCACAGGCAGGTGGGGCTAAGCAGAGGATGCGATCCATGAAGGGATGGATGTTGACTAAAAATAGTTATTGTCCCTATAGAAGAGTTTGTTATATTTTGTAGTCACAAGAGTAGAGAACTATTTATAAACAAGGAGGAAAATACAAATTCAGTCCAAAGCACATAGAGGAAGTAGTCAAACTGATATGTTAACTGTCTATGTTATTTTTCTCAATTAAAAGACCTGACTTCTCTTAAGATTCTGCTGTGGATAATAGCTTCTCTAGTACATAGTTTCACTGAATGGCAACAGTTACAACAATAATAATTTTTTTAATTAATTAATATAATTTACAAAAAGAAAAAAATACTATTTACAATAATTACCTATTTCAAACTTCACAGTATGTGCTTTTCCTTACTTCCATTTCAAATATTGAAAAAGGCACTGGGAAAAACTTAAATTATTTGCTCAGTGACTCAGAGCTAATTAGTGACATACTGCTGTAGTTCATCTCAGGTCAATATGGCTCCAAAATTATCTCTTTATCTCATACAGTAGTTTTCCAAGATTACCACAACAAAGTCTCACAAACTTGATTCTCTAACAGTTACAGAAGCTAAAAGTCAGGAAGTTGACAAGGCCATGGTCTCTTTGAGGTTCTAGAGAAGGATCCTTTCTTCTTCTTAGCTTCTGATACCTGCCTCTGCCTTCACATGGTCATATTCCTTCTCTTTATGTCTGTATCTCTTTACATGGCCTTTTAATAAGAACACTAGAGGCCCAGTGCATGAAAATTCATGCACTCAGGGGGATCCCTCAGCCCGGCCTGTGCCCTCTTATAGTCCAGGACACCTTGGGGGATGTCTACCTGTTGGCTTAGGCCTGCTCCCCAGGAGATTGGGTCTAAGCGGGCAGTCAGACATCCCTCTGGCAGCTCGGGAACAGGCCTAAGCCTCAGTCAGACATAGTTAGCGCTGTAGAAGAGGCAGGGGAGGCTCCCGCCACTGCCGCTGCACTTGCAGCCATGATCCCGGCTTGTGGCTGAGCCAAGCTCCCCCTGTGGGAGCACACTGACCACCAGGGGACAGCTCCTGCATGAAATATCTGCCCCCTGGTGGTCAGCATGTCATAGTGACTGATTGTTCCAAGTCATTCTGCCATTAGAGTCAATTTGCATGTTACCTTTTTATTATATAGGATGGCTTTGGGGTCCTCCCTCATGCAATACAACTTCATCTTATTTAATTAACTATATTTGCAAAGATCCTATTTTCAAATAAGATCACATTCTGAAGTTCTGGTGAACATGAATTTTGAGGAAAAAACTATTCAACCTAGTACACAGGGCAATTAGGCTAAATAAATAAGTAAAAGGTTTTAAGAGTGGAGAGGAAAACATAAAACTATATTTGCAGATGATACATTGTATATTTAGAAAAACCTAAGAATCTCACAAAAAAGATTTTTTGATTAGAAATATTGCAGGATACTAAATCAATTTATAAATATCAATGAATAATCCCAAATTAATTTTTAAAGTTTAATTGTTAAAAACATATTAAAAATAAAACATATAAGAATATATTTGACAAAATATGTATAAGACTTGTACAATGAAACTTAAAAATATTGTTGAAAGTAATTAAAGAATATCTAAATATATGGAAAACATGATATGTTGATGAATTGGAGGACTTAATATTATTAAGATGGTAATCCTCCCCATATCTATTTGCAAATTAAACACAATTCCTATTAAAATCCCATCTGGCTTTATTTATTACTATTTTTATTATTTTTGCAAAAATTGACAAGCTGATTCTTGAATGCCTATTAAAATTCAAAGGACCCAGAATAGTCAAACAAATCTTGAAAATTAAAAGACTAAAGTTAGGTATTTTAATTACCTGATTTTAAAATTTACTAAGAAGCTATAATAATTGATACAGTGTGGTACTGGCATGAGAATAGACATGTATATTTTCTATCCCATTTTTATCTGTTATCTGTTATCACTGTTATCTTGGTAATATATTATATCCCACCGATATAAATACTAGTATCAATATACCCATCTTTCTAAGTAAATGGATAGGCAGATAGGTAAATGGGATAGAATTAAAAGTCCAGACATAGCATGTTATATTTATGGTCTTTTGATTCTTGACAAGAATGCCAAGACAATTCAATGAGGAAATAATTGTCTTTTCAAGAAATGGTGGTTGAACAATCAGACATCATATGGAAAATAATAGGTTGGACTCCCATATATACTGTATACAAAATTTTACTCAAAATGAATCCAAAATATGTATGATCTAAAACTATAAAATTCTATGAAAACAAGGTAGGCATATATTCTTGTAACTTTGTGTTAGACAATATTTTCTTACATATGACAAGAAAAGAATAAGTGCAAAAGAAAAAATAAACTGGACTTCAATATGTAAAATATTTGAAATTATATAATCAAGGAAGTGAATATAAAACCCACAGAGTGAGAGAAAATGTTTTCAGATCACATATCTTATAAAAGATTTCATCAAGAATATATGAAGAACTTTTACAGCTCAATAATATATACACAAATAATCTCCTTTTAAAATGAGCAAAGGATATAAATATAAACTTCACTAGAAATATAAACAAGGTGCAAACAGGCACATAAAAATATCCCCAACATCATTATTGATCATGGAAAGGCAAATCAGAGCCACACTAAAATACCTCTTCACAACTACCAGGATAGTTATAATAAAGAAGACAATAATGAACAGTGTTGGTGAGGCTGTAGAGACATTAAAACTTTCATACATACATTGCTGTTGGAGATATAATATTGTGCAACTGCTTTGGAAATCAGTTTATCAATTCCACTCCTAAGTATAGACCCAAGAGAAATAAAAGTATGTGTTCACACAAAAACTATACATGAATATTTATAGCAGTGCATTTACAACAGTAAAAACATGCAGAAAACCCAATTGTCCATCAGCTGACAAACAGATGGTTACATAATATTGGTATAGCCATCTAGGGAATGGAATACTACAAAAAAATAGAATGAAGTACTGATAACATAGTATAACATGGATGAACCGTGAAAACACTATGTATTATAAGATTTCATTTATTTATAATGTCCAAAATTGGAAAATCCATAGAATCAAAAAGTAAATCAAAGGTTTCCAGGGGATGTTCAAAGTTTTTTTCAGGAGAGATGAAAATTAGGTAAAAGTAGATTGCGATAATAGCTTTATAATATTGTGAATATTCTAAAAACTATCTACACTTTAAATTGGTGAATTCTATAAAATATGAATTATATCTCAATTAAGTTGTTCCAAAAAATCTATTAGAATAAGAAACTTCTAATTATCTATCTATCTATCTATCTATCATCTATAAAAGCCCAGCGACCAAATGGCAGAATGACCAGAACAACCGGTCGACCAGTTGCTATGATGCACACTGACTACCAGGGGGCAGACACTCAATGCGGGAGCTGCTTCCTGGTGGTCAGTGTGCTCCCACAGTGGGAGCTCCACTTGGCTGACCAGGATGAGCGGCTGCTCCCACAGCAGGAACAGCCGCTAGCAGGCCCAGTGTGAGGCTGAGTCTCTGCACCTATCAAATACCTGAGACAATCCAAACTCTGGCCTGTCCCTACCAGCTGATGCAGGACCTCTAAGGTGCGTTCTAGGAAGAGTGCGGGGAGCTGTCATAGGCAAATGGCAAGAGGGGACGTGACTGTGGACCCCCTGGGGAGGCTGTCCTGATGACTGAGGATCCTGGAGCACGGCTGTCCTGAACATCCCCGATGGTGTCACCGACCTGGCATCACACATCAAGGACATTCACTGAGTGGCTTTGTGGTGCAAAGTTCTCTGCCAGGTTCCTTCAGACACCGAACACGCCTTTACCCAAGACATTATCCAGAAATATCAGCTCAGACTAATTTCCTCATTCAGCAGTCGCTCAGAGGGCAGGTCCACAGCCGCATGGCTGACTGGGATGAGCAGCGCTCCCTGCAGGCCATGCACCCACCAGTGCACAAATCCATGCACCGGGCCTCTAGTAGTTTTATAAAAGTCCACAAACTAAAGACCATGTTTGCCATAGAGAGAAATCTTTAACAAACCTCCTTTATAGAATCCTTCCCAATCTGGTAAAAAAAAAAATTGCTCTTACACTCTATGCTGTCCAATGAATATTTCCATTTAATGTATTTGTTCTGAGGTAATTTCCCTACTTCTTTTTTCTAATCGGTTTCTCTATTTTTCTTAGTCTATGCTACATCTCTGAAATCTACCTAATTTGCAAATTTCCTATACTATTTACACCATTCTGAGAAAGAGTCAAGCTGCTAATTAAGTTGGATCTAATACAAGTCTCATGACACCCACCCAGACACCCCTACAAGGTGCATTTATATTTATCAATTCTTTTTGTTGTTAGCCTTTGATCAATTTGCTCTCTGGTATCACTCTATGAACATGACTTTATTTTTAGAACAGAGGAGTACATAAAATGCCTCTATTGATTACTACATAAAAAAGATAAATAGGCATCTTTTAAACATTTAAAATTAATTCCTTCCCTGTCTTAATTCCACTCAAATTATATAAGGTTTATTGCAGTCATTGGATAATTTGGATTTTAATATCAGTATTTTAGAACTATAGGGTTAGACTGAAATTTAAGATTCTATCTATCTGTGACATGTGAGCACCATAATTTCAAGTTGGTTCTTATTGAGTGGGAAATGACAGCTATCCTACTTTTTCAATCCCCATTTTTTTTCCCCTGAGAGGAGAGAATGACTTATCCATGCCAAGGAGGGAAAGCATGAGGAAGACTTTCAGTCCCACTCTCCACCCCCATTTTTGACTCATCTCAGACTGATTAAATCAGTGGGTGGTGACAATGGTGGAAGAGTTTGATTAACGAACACTCTAAACCCCAACATATGGCGCCATGGGAGAATAAACAGAAACCGGTACTAACTAGGGATTACAATGGAATATCAGTATCATAACCCAAAGTGTGGGTTTTCTACGAACACAGCACTGGAGAACATTATAATTTTTTGCTTATTGAATTAAAGGACTCAGACATCTAGTCAAAGGCCACTTCCCCAATAGTGTCTGTGTCTGGTGCAGGTGGATGGAGGAGGTAAGGATGGCGACTATGGCAAGCAGAAATAGTGAAAATGAACTAATCTCTTCTGAATGCAAATAGGTCCAAGACAGAAAGAGCAAGATCCAAAAGGATTGGATATACTTTACCTCTGCTCCAATTTCATCAATCAGAAATATTATTCCTCCTGGTAGAGAGGATGAAATCAAGGAAGGTAGAGAGATTGGAGGTGTCTTACAACACTTCTCAGGGGTGAAACAGGAGCTTCCCGTCTCCATCTGCTTCTTTGCAAGAAAAGTAGGTTAATCAGGAGGCCCTTCCTCTTCCCCAACAGCTGAATGGTCTATTGGACAGGCACTGAGCAATTGTGTTTGGTTAGCGGTATACCTCATTTCAGTGCCTTAAAAGCATACACAGTTATAAACCAGTAAACCAGGAAATGTATTTCTCCTGGTATGTTTCCTCTCCTCTCTTCTCCTACCATCCATCAAAACTTTTACATACTTCAGTAATTTTGGAGTCTGTCTCCATCTGATATCAAGATATCATCTCTCTTGATCTCTTTGTATTAACTACCTTCCTTTATCTTTGGTTTCTCTCCTTGACAGTGTTTCAGCTTCACACCTTTTATCCAGGGGGTAAATTACAGTTAATCCTCATTCCAGGCCAGATCTCTAGGACTTCAGTCCAAATCCATGGCCTGAGAGCCAGTTTAGCCAGGAGAAGAGAATGAGAAAATGGATTTTCAATTTAAATTTCATTTCCATTCTAATTTAAATTGATCTAATTTTTATTTAGCACCTGCTATATCACAGACCCTACATTATGCCCACCTTACGCTGTTCAACATCCCTGTGAAAGAAGACTTTTATCACAAACTCACAGGTTATAATAAATGATATTTATTGTGTTTCTCATATATTAGACGGGTTCTAATCATTTTACATGTTAACATGATTCATCCTTACAATACATTTATGAAGTCAGTGCTATTTTAAACTTCATTTTAATGAAGCATAAAAAGGTTAAGAACTCTCACCTATTAAGTGACAGAGCTGGTATTTGAATGCAGGAAAGTTTATCCAGATGGGGAGGTTAAGGCTATGAAAACGGAATAACTTGACTAACTTCACAATTAACAAAGACTGGCACTAGAATTCAAACCTAAGACTGTCTTTCACTAAGATCTCCTTTCTAAGATATCTTACTGCATGATAAATCAAGAATAAAAAGGATAATTGGATTATATACCTTTGCTTCGTGAGATAAATATCTGAATCATAGATTTAAAAAAGTCTGAACTAAATATAAAGAATTCAGAGGTTATGTTAATCATTCATTTATTTATTCACTCAATTATCCAATAGAAGCCAACCTATTGTTAAATTAGAGTGGCCCCATCAACAACTTCTACAAACATCTAGCAACTTTAAATATGTCATAAAACACCACAGAGGCCCACAACTTGCCTGATACAAGGCTATGAACTGTAAACGTAACTCCTGGATTTCCTGAGATATGAGGGGAGATTTCCCTCATAGAAATAATGCTCAGGTTTTCCTGCTGCAGCTAGACAAAACTCACCATCACTACTAACGGATGACAGTCAGCGTTCTCCCAGGTGCTATCTGACTCTTACAGCTTATGACACTTGGCTCCTCCCAGATACCCACTCAGGGCTGCCAGAACACAGCCAGAGGAAAAAATGGGGCAGGTTTACTTTGTGTTTCTCATTTGGTGCTTTCACACTATGTCCAAATTCAAGAGTTAAGGTTCCTCAAAAAATTAAAACTAGGACTTTCATATAATCCAGCAAGTCTACTTCTGGGTATATATCAGAAGGAAATGATATTATTATATCAAAGAAATATCTGCACTCTCCTGTTCATCCCAGCATTATTTCATTATTTACAATAGAGAAGACATGGAAACAATACAAGCAACCATCAATGAGTGAATCAACAAAGAATATAAATATAATATAGCTATAAAAAAGAAAATCCTGCCAATTGCAACCTTATGCTAAGGGCATTATGCTAAGTGAAATTTCAGACAGACAAATGCTACATGATTTCACTGTGCAGAATCTTAAAAAACAAAACAAAAACCTCTTAGATACGGAGAACAGATTTGTGGTTGCTAAAAGTAGGGGCTGGGGCAAATGGGTAAAAGTTGCCAAAAGTTAAAAACTTCTAGCTATAAGATAAATAAATTCTAGGGGATATAATGTACAGCACAGTGACTATAGTTAGCATTATTCTTTTGTATATTTGAAAGTTGCTTAGAGAGTAGATATTAAAAGTTCCCATCACAAGTAAAAAACATTGTAACTAAGTGTGGTGACTGTTACCTGAACTTATTGTGGGTCTTATTTCACAATATATACATATGTCAAATCATTACATTGTATACCCGAAATTAATATGTTTCATGTAAATTGTATCTCAATAAAATTGGAAAGAGAGAGAGGGGGATGAATTGTGCACTCCCCCAAACTTTTATTTTTAATTGAATTTATTGGGTTGTACACTTTTATTTTTTAATTGTGCTTATTGGGGTGACCTTGGTTTGCAAAACCATATAGATTTCAAGTGTACAACTCACCAAAAAATGATCTGCACACTGGATTGTGTGACCCTCACCCCAAGCAAAGTTTCTTTCCATTCCCATTCTCCCCCCTTGGCCCGCCTCCACTTTGCCCTCACCCCACCCCTCATTCCCTCTGACTATCACTACACTATTGTCTGCGTCTATAGGTTATGCATATTGGGTATTCTTTGGCTAATTTTTTCACCTTCTTTCATTCAGTCTCCCCTCCCCCCTCTCCTCTGACAGCTGTCAGTCTATTCCATGTATCCATGCCTTCGTTTCAATTTTGTTAGTCAGTTTATTTTGTTCATTAGATTCCACATATAAGTGAGATCATATGGTATTTGTCTTACTCTGGCTGGCTTATTTCACTTAGCATAATAATCTCCAGGTTCATCCATGCTGTCATAAAAGGGTAAGATTTCCTTCTCTTTTTTTTGGCTGAGTAGTATTCCATTGAGTAAATGTACCACAGCTTTTTTATCCACTCATTTACTGATGGGCACTTGGGCTGTTTCCAGATCTTGGCTATTGTAAATCATGCTACAATGAACATGGGGGTGCACATATTCTTTTGAATTAGTATTTCAGGATTCTTATGCTATAGTGAAGCTTTAATTTCCAATATTTCAGAATGTGACTATATGTAGAGATAGGGTCTTTTAAAATTTAACTAAGGTAAAATGAGGTCGTATGTTGTGGGCTCTGATCCAATATGGCTAGTGTCTTTTAAGAAGAGGAGTTTCAACATAAAAAATGCAAACCTGTAGAGAATTTAATAAGAATTTATTTGAGCCAAAGTGGAAACATTGCTAATAAGCAAGGTTTCAAATGCTCCCAAGTATGACAGTCTTGTGATTTCTTTTCTACATTTGAAATTAAAAAAGGACCATAAGGAAGATTACATGAAGGTGGTAGACAGTAAGAGTGTGTGTGGGGGGGTTAGGTTATAGGATAGTTAACAGGATTATGTACTCTCTTGAGGGTGCTCTCAGGGGTCTGAAAAAGAGGCATTTTCATAGGTGTGTTAACCCAGATACACAAAAACAATAGACAGGGCTTTCTTAACGCAAAGATAACCTCTTACTAGGGAAGTTGTAGGCCTGGGGCAAGACTACACACCATGACCTGCCCACTCAGGAATTTATGATCCGATCACCCTGGAATTACGTTTGGTCAGATGTATTACAGCCCCCTTTTT
This sequence comes from Myotis brandtii, assembly GCF_000412655.1. Taxonomy (NCBI): domain Eukaryota; kingdom Metazoa; phylum Chordata; class Mammalia; order Chiroptera; family Vespertilionidae; genus Myotis; species Myotis brandtii. Next base: position 1,077,184 of record NW_005357559.1, read on the forward strand.
CATCCACAGGAGATTAAGACAAACACTGAGGGAAGACTACCCGAAGACACTGAAGATGATGTCCATCTAAGAGACAAGATAGGACTTTGTGGAACCAACACCTGATCTTGGACTTCCAGTTTTCAGAAATGTGAGAAAATACATTTTTGTTGTTTAAGCTACCCACTCGGTGATACTTTGTTTTGTCCATCCTAGAAATCTAAGACAGGGACTTAATTAGAACAGTGGCCTGGAAGAGATTTAGGCATTCAGTTTCTAATAATAGAAAAACTAGACTAAATAGTGATATTTCACAATTTAATACACAGAAGCCCTCAAACAATCTGTCCTGGTTTTATATGTATTCAAAGCATAGTTTGACTAGTAGGACAAGATATTTGACATTTGAAAAATTGGTTCAAGTTCACTTTCTGTTTTCTCACTTTATGACCTTTGAGAGACAATAATCCATTCTGAGCATCATTTCTTTTTCAGGCATTAAATATGAATAGTGAGGTAACACTCTTTATTAGTTTTCAGGATTGTTGAGAATATCAGATGTGGTACTTAATTAAAAATGACAATATTAACATTGTGATTAATAATGATAGCAATAATAATATTTTATAAATGTATGCTTATGAATATTACTCATGAATTTATGAATGTTATTTTTATTATTGATTTAATTGTCACTTAAAATTAATTTCTATGGTAATGTTTGATTAAGAACAACACTGATGATTTAATAAATAATTTGTTTTATTTGGCAGTATCTAAATTAGTTGTATTCAGGTTTTATCTCTAGCTCCTTACTCATTAATAATAGGTCAATGATTTAAATGTTTTATTTATACACCTTGTAAATTAACTCACCTGTATGTGTGTAGCAATCTGAATTTTGGGGATTGAAAATCAACAGATGCATATACTAGGTATACCTAGCCAGGGCAGTTCTAATTTGACAAAGGTCAATCAATTTGATGGCTGTGGGTTTAAAAATCTTTAATGGACTTAAATATATATTCTACCTGCTCCCAAGTTTTTATACAGATGCCCAGTTGTTATTGTATTTATTCTATACCTATAAAGAGCAGAGACTGAAAAACAGTCATTTGTGTCCTATGGTCCCACTGTTAGAATCTAAATACCAGTTCTGTTTTCTTACCAATAAAATAATTCTAAACATTATCTGCTTTGGAGTTTCATTTCAAACTATCTCTCTATTTTTCTATTGATATTTTATTACATAATTTCCTGTTTAATCTCATCTTTCTTGTATTACCCTAGTAGATTTCAATATCTGCTCCTGTAACTAAACTCATGCACAAGGAAACAGAAGTGCAAAGTGTAGAAAGGAAGAAGAAAAAGTAATAACCTAAAATATGCCAGATACTAAGTTATGTACTTTACATGCATTATGTCTTTTATACTTCCAGGAAAAAAACCCAAAAACTGAGTATCTATCTCTTTATTCTACTTTTTCCCCCATCTCCCAGAAATTAAGGTTCAGAGAAATGAAAAAGTAGTGAGAATTGGAACAAAGATTTCAATTGGGATGATTCCTAAGCCTGATACATCTAGTTGTCCCTGAAGTAAAATATCATTATGTTGCATCTATCCTAGTTCCTCTTGTGTGCTCCCTTCAGCAGTGCGTGCCCCAAAGGACCTCCTTACCACACCTTTAAGTCTTTCCAACTCAACCTCCTCCCAGAAGAGATTAGTTATTCTGAGCTCCTGGGTGCTCCCTTCTCTCTAATCTCCTTGCTGAGATCTCTCAAGTCAGTCTCACACATCTGTATGTTTCCACTGGTAAACCTCTTATCTCTTTTGATCTGTGGCCTTGGATCCTCAGGGCACACTTTGAGGATCTATTCAAGCATTCCCTGCACACTATAAAATAATTATTTATACCAGTGTTTATTCTCTTCTTCTCTTTAACCACCCTTTGCTCTTAATTAAAAATATGTATATTAGCACATCGGGTTACATAATCATCTCTACTATCCCTATGTTCCAGTCAATTCTTGAAGCAAAAGCATCAGTATGCACCTGAGCCCAAATAATTCATTAGTTTGTAAAATATGAGACTCTATTTTTAACATTGTAGATGTATTTTAGGTTACTTTATTCCTCTTTATCCTAAGTCCATCCCATTATCTCCTTCTTCACTCATCCTATCCAACCAGGTTAAAACAAAAGACTGGAAAAGACAACCTTCTAAATAACAATGATGTTTGATTCTAGAGAGACATTCACTTAGTGCATTAACATTTTAAAGGTTTGGTTAAGCAACCTCTTGGCCATAAGAAACTCAAAGTCTAGTGACAAAACCATGACAGCAAACTAAGGGCAGGAAAAAGAATAGCAAAATAGACAATTTGCCACAGGAGCACATTGGGGGAATAAATGATTTGCCCAGATCATTCTTAAAAGACTTTATAGAAATGATGCTTTTCTATCACCATGAAACAAAATAAGAAGCAGAGGGGGGAGTCGGAGGCTGAGCCGTAAAAAGCTAACAGCTCAAATTCGTTTGGCCTATGTCACAATTTTTCTGTTAGATGAGGTAAAGCTCAAGGTCTGGATTCAGTAAATCTTAGAATTCCAGCTTCATTAATTGCTGTGTGAACTGTGGGAGCTTTGACAGATATTTAATCTCTACGCCATGATCTCCTCATTTTTAAAGGGGTAATCCTTTATACTTTATTGGGTTGGCTTGAGGATCAATCAGAGAAATATATAAGTTCTTAACAGTCATATCCATTAAATGTTGGAATCTATCTCTGCAACCAAATGCAATGAACCTTTGAAGTAAAAGGAAAGACACCAGAAGTAAGAAATCATTCAGTTCTGGGAGTTCTAGAGACTTACAGGGCAGTGTCACAAGCAGAGCAAGAGTTTGGTAGTTACCACATGAACAAAGATGGGAATCTGGCCTTTTCACTTATTAGCTGAGCAACGCTGAGTAAGTTGTTCATCCTATCTACCTTAAATGCTCAGGTTTTCGTCTCTAATTTAGAGCCCCAATAGAATTGCCATCAGTATTATTATTATTATTATTATTATTAATGTTATTATTACTATAAAATACATATACGTAAAATCAAGCTCAGAGAAATCCTTCTGCTCTATCTGCAAATAGTCTTTGGCTATCTTTTCGGCACTTTATTTTGACTTCCCTTCTGTGTGGTTGTAGAAATCAGCTCTCCTCCCTTTCAGCGCCACACACTATGTTCCTTGATGGATTTAGATAAATTCCCAAGTAAATGTTTGTTTGTCCTGCCACATTCTAGCTTCTCCTGCTCACCCCTTGTTTGATTCTCTTGTCCATTTGAGCTAACAACTTATTTATCACACATGCTACCAGTAGGTTGAGATGAGAGCAGCAGGTCAAAGACTTTGTACACATTTGTTAGGTTCTACAAATCAATATGCTAGTTCAATATCCCACATAAAAAGGCTATCCCTGGGTTTTTCCAGACAATATATGAATATAATCAGTATCGTTTTTAGTTGAATTTGCTCCTACGCTTCATCTATTGTTGTTTGGTCAAATTTGTTCAAATCATAACTAAAGGGGAAAACTAATACTCCAGTAATACATTATTTAGACAAGTGCAAGTCTTTCTTTGAGACAACTTCTCAAATTATAGGAATGACACTATGAGTTCCTCAAAGGATGGGACTATGTTTTATATATGTTTATGACCATAACACAGGTGGCACATAAAGGGCTAAAATAACATTTGTTGAATTAATTATG
>NW_005357559.1:1081099-1087061 GCF_000412655.1 Myotis brandtii
CTGACAAATAAAAAAATTAATACTATCCAGCATTAATTAACAATATGCAAAGTGCTAGACACTATGCTAAGAAATTTACATATATTATCTTAAATTACTAAATAATTTTTGAGATTGGTACTATTATCACCATCTTATAGATTAAAAGGATATTTTAAATAGTCTAGTGAAGGGGAAGAATAAGCAAACAAAAATCCTCTAAATATACCTTGTTATATAGTTTTGATGTTGGGATAATCTAAAGTTAGCACAATTTCAAAATTAAAATTGAACTGAGAGATAAAAAAAAGCTATTCCTACAAGTGAGCGCAAACAGAAACGAATGAACCTAATTGTATATCAACAAGGTGACATAAGACTAGATAAAATTTTTTTCTCAGGTGACTCAAAATACCATATTTTGACTATACATGTAAAATGGAATATATTGAAAGGACAAATAGAATTGGGGAAAAAAAATCTTAACATTTACTCAGTATTCTTATGCTGAGTAGTAATATTAGTACTATTAATTTGAAACCATTTCATACATTAGAGCATAAGACAAATTAGACCATTATTTAATACTAGAGGCCCGGTGCACGAAATTCATGCATGTGTGGGGTCCCTAGGCCTGGCCGACAGTCAGAGCTGATGAGGTTCCCCACCTACCCACTCCCCCTCCTCCTTCTCTAACTGCCCATGTCCACCACCACCCACACTTGGCTCCCCATCCCAGCCCGGGGCCTGGACCCAATCAGGCGATCGGGACCTGCTGGCTGAGGGGAGGGACTTGGAGGTTGGCCAGGGGGAGGGGCCAACTGCCAACTTGGCGGGTGGGCGGCAGGACGATCAGGGCCTGCTGGCCGGGGAGGGACAGGGGGAGGGACCCAGGAAGTTGGCCGTGAGCCCTGAGGAAGGAGTTGGCCCTCGGCCCACCTGGGAAAGGGGCCACATCCGCCACCACCCACCCTTGGTTCCCTGTCTCAGTGCAGGGGCCCAGGCTCGATTAGGCGATCAGGGCCTGCTGGCCAAGGGATGGACCAGGAGGTTGGCCTGCAGGCCCCATCGGCAATTGGGGCCTTAGTGGGCTAGCTTTTAAGTTGATAATTTTGTAGGTTCCTCGAATGTTGTTATAAATATCTAAATGGCCCTTGGCAGGAAAAGATTCTCATTTTAAACTGATAAGAACAGATACTACACTTGATCTTAGCCAAAAGGCCGAGAAGCGATAGATTCTCATTTTAAAAGCACAGAATCACGGTCATTCCATCCTAATGGTTGCTTAAGCTTATATATATATATCTTTTGTAACCAGTATTTCATATTTAAGAGAAAAAGTTATAAGTATAAAATAAGTAAAAATCAACTATTTTACATTTCATTTAGATATACCATATAAATTATGTTGTTTCCCCCTGAAATACTTATCCCCTGGTTCTAGCCACTGAAAATATCAAGAAACAATAACAAAGCCATAACAATGAATATCTATACTTCTCTGATAATGGTCTCCATCATTCCTTACTAAGATAAACAGCTTCCTAGAGGGTTAGCTAATTCCAGGATGGGCAGAAAATGTAACAAACAAGCTTTCATAGAAGAATGAGTTTGTGTCAAAAGGAGTGTATATACTAACTATAGTGATTCTCACTGAACAAAATTGAGATAACTTAAGCATCAAATACATTAATTATCACAATAGATTTAATATGTAACATACATGAATTCATATAGATATTCTAAAAAAAAAAAGAGAAACAGAAATAGAGTATTGCTGGTAGGTAGGAAATGAAGTCCTTTCTTTAAAAATGGCTATTGAAAAAAAAGACATCAACATATATCTTGCTGTTCCTGTGCAAACTGTTATTGATTTATTTTTTTAAAGAAAGAAAGAGAGATAAAAACATCAATTGGTTTCATTTCTTATGTGCCCCAAAGAAACCAAACCCACAACCTAGGTATGTGCCCAGACCTAGGTATGTGCCATGACCTTTAGGTGTACAGGACAATGTGCTAACCAACTGAGCCACACTGGTGAGGGCCTGTGCAAACTGTTTTACAGGGAAAATAGCACTAAATATTTAGAGAAAATTCTATATACATAATTCCAGGGGACATATGTACTACTTACTTTCAAAAATAAAGATTAAAAAGATAATCCTATATAATAAAAGGCTAATATGCAAATCGACCAAATGGTAGAACGATCGGTTGCTATGATGCGCACTGACCACCCAAGGACAGACGCTCAACACAGGAGCTGCTCTGGGTGGTCAGTGCGCTCCCACAGGGGGAGCACTGCTCAGCCAGAATCGGGGACAGGCTTAAGATGTCATTCGGACATCCCCTGAGGACTCTCGGACTGCAAGAGGGCACAGGCTGGGCTGAGGGACACCTCCCCCTTCCCCCCCGCTCCCGAGTGCACTGGGCCTCTAGTAATAAATAAAACAAGGATGGGGAACATCTGGCCCTTGGGCCACATAAGGCCCATGAAATCATTTGGTCTGGCCCTGACAAGGCATTAGGGATGAGTTAGTTAATGCTTGACCAAATAGTGGGTTAACTTTTATAAACTGATAAGAACAGATACTACACTTGATCTTAGCCAAAAGGCCGAGAAGCGATAGATTCTCATTTTAAAAGCACAGAATCACTAAGGAGATTTTTTTTTTTTAAATAGAGACTTGGGTAAGATTAGAAAAGGTAAATTATCTTTTCCCAGTAACATAACAATACTCTTGTCTAAAAAAAATAATAATACAGATTGAAATCTTGGAAAATGGACATTGCCTCTTCTTGAATTTTTGGTATTCCAGTGAAAAATTCTGATATACTTCCATACATAAATTTTATTTTTACATTTAAATTCTTTATTGTTGAAAATATTAAACATGTCTCTTTTTTCCCCCCATTGACCTCTCCTGGCCCGCTCCCAACCCCCAGCACAGGCCCTCACCCCCCTAGTGTCTGTGTCCACTGGTTATGCTTATATGCATGCATACAAGTCCTTTGGTTGATCTCTTACCTCCCCCTTTCCCCAAACATATCTTTTAAACAAAGACAGTATCCAACATTTTGAGCCCTTGACTCAGTGCATGTCTGCAACTGCACACCCTTCTGAGGGCTACAGATATCTATGCCAATGCAGCTGGGAAACTGGACTTACAGCATAGAGAGCTCCCCCAGAAATGAAAAAAGATTGGAATTAAGATTGTGTGTGACATTTAGAAGTTGTACTTTAAGTGCCCTAGTAATTCTTGAGATGGATAGACAAGGAAGCTCATGCAGCAATGCATGCACAAGCATGAGCTCCCAGATCCAAGTGCTTGTAAGGACTGATAGTGCATTCAGCATTATGATTGCTTTGCATCCCATCCCAGCCCGGGGCCTGGACCCAATCAGGCGATCGGGACCTGCTGGCTGAGGGCTCTCGGACTGCAAGAGGGCACAGGCTGGGCTGAGGGACACCTCCCCCTTGCCCCCCCTCCCGAGTGCACTGGGCCTCTAGTAATAAATAAAACAAGGATGGGGAACATCTGGCCCTTGGGCCACATAAGGCCCATGAAATCATTTGGTCTGGCCCTGACAAGGCATTAGGGATGAGTTAGTTAATGCTTGACCAAATAGTGGGTTAACTTTTAAGTTGATAATTTTATATGTTCCTCGAATGTTGTTATAAATATCCAAATGGCCCTTGGCAGGAAAAGATTCTCATTTTAAAAGCACAGAATCACTAAGGAGATTTTTTTTTTAAGTAGAGATTTGGGTAAGATTAGAAAAGGTAAATTATCTTTTCCCAGTAACATAACAATACTCTTGTCTAAAAAAAATAATAATACAGATTGAAATCTTGGAAAATGGACATTGCCTCTTCTTGAATTTTTGGTATTCCAGTGAAAAATTCTGATATACTTCCATACATAAATTTTATTTTTACATTTAAATTCTTTATTGTTGAAAATATTAAACATGTCTCTTTTTTCCCCCCATTGACCTCTCCTGGCCCGCTCCCAACCCCCAGCACAGGCCCTCACCCCCCTACTGTCTGTGTCCACTGGTTATGCTTATATGCATGCATACAAGTCCTTTGGTTGATCTCTTACCTCCCCCTTTCCCCAAACATATCTTTTAAGCAAAGACAGTATCCAACATTTTGAGCCCTTGACTCAGTGCATGTCTGCAACTGCACACCCTTCTGAGGGCTACAGATATCTATGCCAATGCAGCTGGGAAACTGGACTTACAGCATAGAGAGCTCCCCCAGAAATGAAAAAAGATTGGAATTAAGATTGTGTGTGACATTTAGAAGTTGTACTTTAAGTGCCCTAATAATTCTTGAGATGGATAGACAAGGAAGCTCATGTAGCAATGCATGCACAAGCATGAGCTCCCAGATCCAAGTGCTTGTAAGGACTGATAGTGCATTCAGCATTATGATTGCTTTGCATTTCTTCTCATTTGCCACACTCCCCGTAAATCAATAGAAGAGATTTGCTGGAACAGGGGTTAAGAAACCTGCTCTTACTTGATTGAATTACTTTATGAGTATGAACCCCCCGAAAGCTATTATAAAACCAAGTTAATAACATTGACTAAATGACAACTGAATATGAGGCAACTTCATGATTCATAGTATAACACACTTATCTTTCGGGGAAAAAATGCTTTTCAGCTCTTCTTTTATATTCTCTGCAAAGATAGAACATTTTCTCAAATTAAAATAAATAAAAGTTGTAGCTGCGGCATTTCTTTCTCGTTTTTTAAAGAATTTCAATTGCCATATCACTACAGCTCCAATTCCCTTTAATTAAGTAACCATTAAAAGGATTCAAGTTGAGTATTCAAAAAATTCTAACACATGTGAAACTGATTTGTAATCTGGAGATTAGGGCTAATGGCCATGCTATTACTGTCATTTGTACTCATTTGCCATTTAAAATTAGAGGACTGTCCACTAAAGTGAAATTCCAAGTGCACAGACCCCACTTTATAGGCTACTGTGTAAGTGACAGTTGGAACTTCAGAGTCTGACAATTTTTTCTCTCTCTTTGACAGCACATAGCACATAGAACCCAAAGATTTGTACGGATGTTGGTTTCAACACCTAGAGCACTAGCAAAGCTATAAAAATGCTTATTTTTAAAAGATTCTTATTTTCCCACTATTAAGCATCTATAGTAGAGTCAGACAGCTTCCCTGACTAATTACCAAAATCTTTTCACAAGCGATCTATGGACTACCATGGCCCATGCTTCCAGTCTTTCACGGTAGCCTCATTCTTTGTGAATGAAACCATGGTGGACTTAGAGAAGGGTTCAACATTTCCAGTGTGACTGGCCCTTACCCCTGGCAACAGCTAAAAAAATGAACAAAGGAAAGATACCCAGAGTTCTCTCAAAAGCCTGGTTCCTGCTCTTCTGTACCAGCTTAGCTAGAGACAGACAGGTGAACTATTTAATTTGCGTTGCACAGCAGGATGAAAAGACAGATTCTCAAATTTGCTTATATTGATTGTTAGTAGGTGAGGTGGTTTGAAATGGATTTGCAAGGATGTCAGCCTAGATGGTCAGTTGAGTTTATAATCATGAAATGAAGTAGATTTTCTGCTTATATGATTATGGAGATTTTTTCTTTCTCTAGTTCCAATATGTATTTTATATATGAAATCGAATATATTATATAAGAGCTAAACTTTAGAGTCAGAACTTTAAGGTTTGAATTCTTGTATTATTTTCTAGTGGTGTGTTTTGGGCCTTAACTTCTCCAAGTTCTGTGTTTCCTCAATTGCAAAATGAGCATGGTAAATTGTTGTTATAAAAATCAAATTAAAAATGTATATGAAAGTGAAATAAGCCAGTCAGAGAAAGATAAATATCACATGATCTCACTCATTTATGGAATATAATGAACAACATAAACTGATGAACAAAAACAGATCCTGAGACAGAGAAGCATCGATCAGACCGTCAAACCTCAGAGG
>NW_005357559.1:1087087-1089133 GCF_000412655.1 Myotis brandtii
GACTTGTATGCATGTATATAAGCCTAACCAATGGACACAGACAACAGGGGGGTGAGGGCATGAGTGGGTGGGTTGGGGGGTAATGGAGGGATAAGGACACATATGTAATACCTTAATTAATAAAGAAATTAAAAAAAATGTATATGAAACTGTTAGCACAGTGCTTGGTATATAATTGCTCAACAAAACTGAGCTTTAAAAAAGTCATCCTTTATCCTTCTAACAGGAGGGAAGAAATCTCGTCTATCCACCAAAAGAAGTCCCATGCCTGTTCCTCCATGATGACTCACTAAGGCTCTCAGGAATACATGAATTCTTCTTTGAACTGCAGGCATTTCCCAGTTAGCATGCATCTCATTCCTTCATCGTTTTGGTAATACCCAATGAGCCAGGCATTTCAGGGACACAGACTTAACTCACAGGTCCAGAAGTGGTCTGTTTAGTTTAAGGTAGAATGACAGGATGCAATGCAGTTTGGAGATTGAGTATAGATTCAATTATTTGACTCATCTGACTTTCACGCCCACTTCCTGACTTTGAGAATGACTCCACCTCTGTCTTGCTTAGTTTCTTCAACTTTAAATTGTTGAATAACAACAATAACAAAAACATCAACATTTCATACAGTTTCTGTGAGAATCAAATGCATGTGAAGCAGGTAGAACACTATCTGTACCTAGTATGTGCTCAATAAATGTCACTAGTGATATTAAGGGCAACCTATTCCTCCTACTTACACATGACACACTTATGAACAAGACAAAAAGGAGCAATTGCTGGGAAGCCTGTGGGGAAAGTTCCATTGCTACTAGAATGAAATCACATGATGAAAGAATCCCTTACTTTCCCTCTGATTGCTGTCGGATCTGGTTATGATGCTTTGAGCCATCTTGCTCTTAGCCTAAGATTAAAGGCAACACTGAGGATGACTTGGGAGACATAAAAATTAACAGACTCATAACACAAATAAGCTGTTTGCTATCCCTGTCCTGAATCTCATCCTGCCTAAGAGAGTGCATCGCCTTGTACTTTAAGTCAATTTCAGCTAGAGTTTCTACCCTAGTTTAAATATCAGTTATAGGGTCTTATCATGTGCTGTCTTGCATTTTGTTATTTGTGCCTGACTTCTATCCCCTCCATCCTCACACCCACCACCACTAACTTGTAGGCTTTGGAGTAAGATAGCTTTGGATAAGCATGTTATCTCTACTGTTTATGCTATAAAGTCTTGAAAGAATTACTTAAGCTTTCCAAACCCCAGTTTCTTCATTTCTACATCGAGGAAAATAATACGCACTTTGCACAGATGTCCGAGAATTAAATGATATATATGCAAAGTGTCTACTGCTTCTTTGTCCTGAATTGACATTCAATAAATATCACTTCTATTTTGTCCTTGCCCCTTATAATTTACATCCTTTTCTGCAAATATCCCTGCAACTACAATTGCTGATTCTAATTTTTGCATTAGGGTTGCAATAACCGCACTGTGAATTTAAGAGCAACTTTCTGCAAGATATGTAAAGCTAAGTATCAACTGGGCCAGTGCAGACAAGAGTGAGGATGCAGGCCCAGACATCCCATCATTCCATGCTCCCTCTTTCCCAAGTTTCTAAATCCTCCTTAGCAATCAAGACGCAGCCCCAATCTTTGATTCTTGGTGAAATTTTTTCTGGGTCCTACATCCGTGAATACTCTTCACCACCTTGGAATTCTGGAGTGGCTATACTCCCATTTACAATCTAGCATTGTGTCTCAGTTTATTAGACATCTTTTCACCTGTGTCCAACTTTTATTCACACCTAATAATATCAGCATACATCTTCCCTTTGTTTTCTACCTCCCGAATGAACTTAGTAGTGGTACTTATTTACTTACTAGAGCCCCGGTGCACAAAAATTTGTGCACTCAGGGTGGGGGGTCCCTCAGCCGGGCTTGTGCCCTCTCACAGTCTGGGACCCCTCGGGGGATGACCACCTGCTGGCTTAGGCCCGCTCCCCGGGGGATTGGGCCTAAGCTGGCAATCAGACATCCCTCTGGCAGCCC
>NW_005357559.1:1089683-1100729 GCF_000412655.1 Myotis brandtii
CCAGGGGCAACCCAGCCTCCTGCTCACTCCAGCTCCGTGGGCATGGCCAGCTGAAAGCAGGTATCTGTGGTGTATTTATCTTCTATAATTGAAATTTTGTTGCTTTGAGTGGAGCTCAGAGCTGCCGCAGCAGGCAGGAAGCTTGGCTTCCTCCATCGTTGGGGCAACCAAGCCTCCTGCTTGCTCCAGCTCTGTGGCTGCCGGCCACCATCTTGGTTGGATTAATTTGCATATAGTTGCTCTGATTGGATGGTGGGCGTGGCTTAAGGCATAGCGAAGGTACGGCCAATTTGCATGTTTGTCTTTTAGTAACAATAACAGATTAACAATAATAACTGTCCTACATATAGAACCTGACTATGTATAAGCAACTACTGGATCTATTACTCTGTGTTGTACACTGATCTACCCTTGTTAGAAAACAGGCTAATAGGGTTATCACTAGTTAGTAAACGAGGAAACAGACATAAGCATTATACATGGGAACTTGGCCTGGGATGCTACAAACAGTTGGCTTCACACATAGTATGACACAGTATTACATTCTCATGCACTCTTCATTCCCAAAAAAGCATGACAATGCAAAATAAAGGGAATGATGTTGAATCCATTCTAATTATTTAAGTCAATAATTCCCAAACTTCTGTAATGCATTATTAATAATTAATAGTTTTTATTTATGATTCAGTTTGCAAATAACTTCAACACACGATGTCTACCCACACCTGTTTAGAACTGGTCTAGAGTGCAAGGGCAGAGCATAGTATTTCTGAATTGGAAGGAAAAGCTAATTTCCGGCATCTAGAAGGTCACGCTTTATTATTTTCTAAATAAGCCATTCTTAGCATTCCTTCCATTTGATCGATTTTCGAAAGCCAATTATCAAGTGATAAGAATACTCTGAATATCCATGTTATGATACAAGGGAGTAAAATGATAATCCAATTTACCCAGTGTCTGGTGATTAAAATGTTCTGCTGATATAATAAGCATCAACTTGTGCTGCAGCTCAAGCAGGGTATTCTGCTCATCATTGTTACCATGAGCTGGGCTGATGGAGGTCCCATCTGGACCCAAGCTTTCATGATTGCGACGGCAGGGGCGAGGGCATGGAGGATTGCACACCGGCCCCTCCTGCATCTACACGTGAGGGACACCCAAAGTCCTGCTCACATGGCATAGGCCAAAGCAAGTCACGGGGCCTCTCTTAGTTTCCAACATCCAGGGAAGTGCAATCCTACCCAGGCCTGGAAGAGAAAACTCTAGTGTTAGTGAACAGCCCTATGGAATATCACAAACACATACTCCGTTTCAAAATCATTCCTGCTACAAGTTGTACAGAAGTCAAAAAGGCCAACATCCAAGGTTATAATAATAGCCTTGCTTAAAATAAAATGTGACATATATGTGTATATGTACATAAATACAACATATATATGTTTCTACAATCCTTCTTCTATACACACACACACACACACACACACACACACACACACACAATGAATGCTTATTTGCTCTTCAGCTCCTTATAAATCACATTCTTTTCTGCCTCATTAATTTTGTATCACTCTTACTTCTCTCAGTATTTATAACTACACATTTCCATCAGTGCTTTGGCTGTATAAAGCGACTTTATACTTTTGAGACTGTATGTATGACACTGCCTCACCCAGCATGCTCTTTGCACATACCTTCACTTAGCTGATCATCAGCCATCTTTCAAGGACAAATTTTAGTTGTTCTCCATGGAAGATTTCTAACTTCTAAAACTAGGTTATGTTGACCTGTTTAACTTTTATATCGAAACTTGCTTTTTTATGTCACTTATCATAACCGTAATTATGTATCTAATATCCCATCTCTTTCTACATTTTAAAAACTTACCACAATAGTGTCTAGTATATCAGATACAAAATTATGCATTAAATATTTTCCTGACCAAACCATGGTTTCTTATTCATCTATGAATGCTACGTCTCTGAAAATAAAATCCAATATAGAACTTGGTCCTTCTCTACTTATTCCCTTGATCTCTGGTCTTCTTAAATAAATCAGTTAAGCAATTAGAACCAGGTCTTTGGAGATACTGATGGTTAAGCTTCCCCTTGAATCTAGTGACAGAAATTTCAGGTGATTAGGTTTTTGTATTGTATTTCATGAGAATAACTTTCAAATGATTTATACTCTCAAGCGCTCAGGATAGACACAACAGGATTACATTCCCCTGTTCTTTTTCATTCTCTCAACATTTGGCAAAAGATTCAGCATATCACCATAACTACCAACTCCCCTGCCTCTCTCTCAGCTTGGCGCTGAGTTGTAATGTTCACTTGAAAATCTAATCCCAGGATTTATACAGTCCCTGACCTCGTGGTACACATTTCATTTTGCTGATCTCACAAAATCCAGCTTGGGATGGGTTGCTGGGCTCCTTGATTTTCTTCTCTAGAGAATGTCATTGTTATATTGTAACTCCCAAAGCAGAGTACGGAGAGCTTGGAAATTTCTTCCCTCTAAATTCTAAATTTATTGCACAAATTGCTATGCTAAACAAATTCAAAAGTAGCAATGTGGCAAGACTTTATTAGATAACCCAGGACAGACAGTTCTACTGCTTCCCTACTTCTGATTTTAAAAAGGCACACGACTGAAAACTGAATTTAATATACTATATGCCTGCCATCAATTTTCCCATCTAGTCTACTTCCTTCTTCCTTTTTACTTGGCCGTTTTACGTAATATCGCTAAATTAATTTTCTCTGGGTTGAACTTGTTAACCCAATCTCAAACAATGAATAGCAGGGATTTTGCCTTTGTGTACAAATTAGGTAATGCAAACCTCACATTGTCCTCAAAGCCCAAAATATAACCTAATTCCTCTAGTGCCCAAATATAATGGCTGCTTATTTTTGACCACATAGAACTTGTTCAGAGTGTGTAGTTAATGACTCGGTTTCTTTCTAAAGACCGTATCCATTTCTGTCACTGGCTTGGTTTTCCTTTCTGGTCTTTTCATTGTGGCCATGACTCAAGAGCTGAAATCTTAAGCTTGAAAGTTAGTCATTGAATATGAGAAAGAACGTATCCAACGGAAAACATACATCTAGGAAGCCAGGACCTCTCCCTGGTCAGTCTTTGGAAAGGAAATGCCAGACTTTAACTACGTGGCTCTCTCCGGTGTGAGCTCCATGACTGCTAACCAACATTGTTCTCTCCCCTCTGCCTTCTTCTTCAGATTATTTATTATCTTTAGTTTATTATAGGCAAGGGTCACTCTCCTATGCATATTTCTTTAAACTGAATCGCATAAGATTATTCATATTTGTTTTTATAGTTTACTTTCTTAGAACTACTTTAGGTTTTCACTTCTCGATTCTCATAGGGATGTAGATGAAGGTTGAAATGAAGGTGGATGGGAATAAAACTGGGGACCTCTGACTATCTTATTTGACCTTTCCTTCACTGCTTATTATTACAACTCAAGCAACTACTTCCTGTACTATTGCAATGTCCTCCTAAGCAAAAGTAACTTTCCTTTAAAATTTTTATTTTATTGTGGTAATAGCATTTAATGATATCTAACTTCATTGTGCTTTTTTTAAAAATATATTTTTATTGATTTCAGAGAGGAAGGGAGAGGGAGAGAGAGATAGAAACATCAATGATGAGAGAGAATCATTGATTGGCTGCCTCCTGCATGCCCCCTCCTGGTATTGCCCACAAAACAGGCATGTGCCCTTGACTAGAATCCAACCCGGGACCCTTCAGTCTGCAGGCCGATGCTCTATCCACTGAGTCAAACCAGCTAGGGCTAACTTGTTTTTTTGATTTTTTTTTTGAGAGAGAGACAGACAGAGAGAGAGAGAGAGAGAGAGAGAGAGAGAGAGGTGAATAGATGCGTCAATCAGTTGCCTCCCACACACACCCTGACCGGGAATCAAACCCACCACATTTGGTGTACGGGACAGCACTCCCAAGCAACTGGATAGAGTGAGATCAAACTTCTTAATCAAATTTTAAGTGTAAAACACCATAGAGACGATATACAGAATATCTCTAGAATTTATTCATGTTGCATAATTCAAACTGTATGTCAATTGACTACAACATTGACTTTGTAAAGCATCACCCTGACCCAGCTGTCTCCTTGCTCACAAGCCTTTTCTGCATTAGTTTTGCTTTCTGCAGTGGCTCTCAAAGTGGCATCAGCACCTCCTGGGAACATGACAGAAATGCAAACTCTCAGGGCCCACACTACATCCCCTTAGGCGTAAAATCCAAGGTGTGGTCCAGAACTCTCGGTTTCACCAAGCTCTGGAGACGATTCCAATGGTCTAGGGCTAACGTTTTTTTGATTTTTTTTTTTGAGAGAGAGAGAGAGAGAGGTGAATAGATGCGTCAATCAGTTGCCTCCCACACACACCCTGACCGGGACAATACTCCCAAGCAACTGGACAAAGTGAGATCAAACTTCTTAATCAAATTTTAAGTGTAAAACACCATAGAGACGATATACAGAATATCTCTAGAATTTATTCATGTTGCATAATTCAAACTGTATGTCAATTGACTACAATATTGACTTTGTAAAGCATCACCCTGACCCAGCTGTCTCCTTGCTCACAAGCCTTTTCTGCATTAGTTTTGCTTTCTGCAGTGGCTCTCAAAGTGGCATCAGCACCTCCTGGGAACATGACAGAAATGCAAACTCTCAGGGCCCACACTACATCCCCTTAGGCGTAAAATCCAAGGTGTGGTCCAGAACTCTCGGTTTCACCAAGCTCTGGAGACGATTCCAATGGTCACTTAAATGTAAGAACCATTAAACTAATGGATAATCTACATTGCTGAACATGCCGTTTAAGATCCTATGTAACATCATGTCAACTGCGTGCCAGATTCATCCCACAAAATATTCTCCATATTTTCTAAGCACTAATAAAACGACAAAACTTTCTACTTTTAAATTATATGGTATCCTTTTTGTCCTACATTTTGTTTAAACTGGAGGGTGTCCCAAAAATATGTATGCACACTTTAATAGCTGACAGCTCAATTTAGAAAATGAAATGTATTTTAACAAACACTGCCTTTATAATTATTCAAAGTGTGTGTATACTTTTGGAGGGCACCCAAAATTTCCTCTCCAGGAGATTCCCACATCACACCTTCTCTTCCAACGACTAGTAACAACAGCTTTGCTACAATCCTCTTTACTCTTCCTGCAAAGTGCCCTCTTTTGTAAGACTTTCCTGATTTCTCCCTTGATCAAACATGATTCCTTCCTCTTTCTAATCATCAAAATAATTTGCTTTCATTCTTTTATGGCACACATTGCAATCTAATTTCCAAAATACTTTACTTATGAACATGCCCTCTTCTTTCTCACCATGTCTGGAAGTCTCTGCCAGGCATGACTGTATCCTATTCACCTTGATTCTGCTGCAGTGTTCTACATACAGGGTACATGTGTTAAACAAAGCAACCATCTTTTCTCTCTATGTTAGACCCGGTGCTTCCCCAGCATCCCTGAGTATCACATTATAGAACTCTCCATCGAACTGTAGTAGAATTTAACGTATCCTGACTTTAGATTGGACGACTTACATTTAAATCCCAGATCCAACCCCCTTACTGCTGACTTCAGGCAAGTCCCTTACTTCTGTGATTCTAATTTATTAAATGGAACTGATACTATCTACCTCATAGAATTATTGAGAGGACTATATTCCATGTAATAATAATATATACAGCAGGTAAGCAAGAGAAATTTACTATTATAAAATGTGTTCCTAAAGCCACAAGAACTTACAAATTATCCAAGTCCACATAACCAATAAATGGCCAAGCCAAAATTGGAAATTAAAAATTACTTTTGTATGTTATTTCCATCTTCTGTGTAAAAGAGAAAGGAGAGGGATAAAATACAGGCTAAATCATACCTTAGACTCATGTGCATTTGAGTTAGAGCACAGGCTACTCCAAATATGGTTCTTCAAAAACATGACTAAGAGTTGTTACCCATCTTAGTAATTCTCTTAAGTGAACATCATCATAGGACACTCTTTCACTTCTACAAAACCATAATAATTCATATCCACCCAAGATGCCTTCCTGATGACCAGAGGTTGGCTCTTACCTCCTAGGTGCTTACCTAGAGAGTAGCTAGAATCCCTGTCCAGTGCTACATTCTTTTTTTATTGTTTAAAGTATTACAAATAGTAGTACATATGTCTCCTTTTTTTCCCAAATGACCTTCCCCCAGCCTCCCTTACCCCCAGCACATGCCCTCACCCCCCTCCCAGTGTCTTGCGTCCATTGGTTATGCTTATATGCATGCATACAAGAAATCAGAAACACCAATAAGAAAGGATATATGCACCCCTATGTTCATAGAAGCACAATTTACCATAGCTAAGTTTTGGAAACAGCCTAAATGCCCATTAGCAGATGAGTGGATTAGAAAGCTGTGGTACATCTACACAATGGAATACTACGCTGCTATAAAAAAGAAGGAACTCTTACCATTTGCAACAGCATGGATGGAACTGGAGAGCATTATGCTAAGTGGAATAAGCCAGTCAGAGAAAGATCAATACCACATGATCTCACTCATTTATGGATAATAAAGACCATTATAAACTGATGAACAAAAATAGACATAGAGGCAGAGAAGCATGGAACAGACTGTCAAATGACAGCGGGAAGGCTGGGGAGGATTGGGGGGTGGGGGGAGGTAAGAGATCAACTGAAGGACTTGTATGCAGTGCTACATTCTTACCTTTCTCTTACCCCAAGATGATGTATTTCCTCTCCCTCTGAATCAGTACATGATTTTTATGGCTTCCTGCCACACTTTGATGAAACACGCTTTCCAAATAATAGAACAGATACAACAGAACTTGGAACATGTTGGTGGACCAACTGCTTTTGTAACTTACATGACAATGAACATTAATATTTACTTAAATAAACCATCAAGGGGAAATACATCACTCTCCTGGCTGTGTGTGCATGTGTGTGTTTATAGGAAATGCTTTATCAGAATCTGTGCTGTCAAGCTCTCACTTGAATGCCCCATGGACAAGCTCCTTACTGCACTATCCTGTGGCCTCTGAAAGTCGCCAGTAGAAATTAAGGAGGATTCTCTTCCAATTACATCATGTTATTTGTTTTACATTCTGTTCTTCCTAATAAAATCAGACATTCTGATTTGAGATGGAAAATTAGTTCTGCCTTACATCAATTTTCCTTTAGTTTTTTTGTCAATAGAATTCTGAACTATAGATTTAGAAGTTACTTAATTTTTTCTAACTCTTTTTATTCACAGCTGGTTATGTCTGTGTGCAATGACTATAATTATATATATTTGATCCATCATGTATATAATCAGTTCACTGCTATAGAAATATACTGAACAAAGGCTATTTTTGAAACTTGCGCTCTCTTATATGTCAGCTCTAAGAATAAAAGGATGGTAGAAGCCTAAAGGATTAAAGGATTTCAGGCTTTGAAAGGTAGGTAGGTGTGTGTGTGTGTGTGTGTGTGAGTGTGTGTGTGTGAGGTAAGTAGGTGTGTGTGTGTGTGTGTGTGTGTGTGTGTGATCACTATGGTTTCTCTAATTTTGTGATACTGGAGAAAATTAAGAGAAATGTCAACTTACGCTCTGAATCAGTAGAAACTGGACACAAGAGACTTTACCTCTGCCCTCAAGGGGAAATGTACAATAAAAAAAATTAGAATCCAATGTAATCAGTGTTAGAGTACTATAATAAACAAGGAGTTATAGGCCTTTGCTTCATTCCACTCAGAAATGCTGACACTAATTTTTTCACAAGTTCTTACATGTACAATATAAGTATTATTTAGCTTCTTTATAAAATTAGAGTTTAGCTAAGTCTTAGACACAATTAATAACAACTTATATTTATAATATACCCAATCATTTACAAAGTTTTTTAGATATATTGCCTTATGTGGGATGAAGAAACCAAGATGCAGAAAAGCTTGTCAAAAGTCACACAGCCCTGACTGGTTTGGCTCAGTGGATAGAGTGTTGGCCTGCGGGCTGAAGGGTCCCGGGTTCGATTCCAGTCAAGGGCATGTACCTTGGTTGTGGGGGTGTTCAGGAGGCAGCTGATCGATGTTTCTCTCTCATTGATGTTATGTTTCTCTCTCATCGATGTTTCTGGCTCTCTATCCCTCTCCCTTCCTTTCTGTAAAAAAACAATAAAATATATTTTAAAAAAAGTCACACAATCATGGAAATTTTTAAGTACTGAATGTTCAACAAAATGTGTTGTCCAAATCATTAATTTAAGACATTAAAAAATACATCTGATATTATGCAGTCAATTCTCCTTCATATATATTGATTTCAGAGAGGAAGGAAGAGGGAGAGAGTAAGACAGAAGCATCAATGATGAGAGAGAATCATCAAGATGGGCTGCCTCCTGCACTGCCCCTTACTGGGGGATTAAGCCCACAACCCAGGCATGTGCTATTACTAGAAATAAAATCATGACCTCCTGGTTTATAGGTAGATGCTCAACCACTGAGCAACACGGGCCCTGCTCAATTCTCCTTATTAAAAAAAAAGGTTATTTAAATATAATTTAACTATTGTTTCAGCACTTAAATATCCTATATATAGTAGCTCTAAATAGTTAAATTCCTGATGCATTCTACGGCTAGGATGATGTGATCAAAACAGCTTTCATATCTTTTTATGAAATGCTCTGGAGTAAAAAGCATTATATTATTATTATTGGGGTAATTCCCTTTTTCAAAGCTCTTGTCCTCAAATGAATGTTATACATCTCCAGGGTATCTCATCCTGAAATCTCACACACCTGAGGCATTGATTTCTTTTCTTTGATAATTGTATGAATACTTTCTTTCATCCAGTGTGGCCTGTATTTAGCCCTGTTACAATCATGAAGAGAATCTTTAAATGTATTATAATCTTTCTTTGAATAGCTTATGCTATTACCCATTCCAGTACCTCTTCCTACTTAATTGCACTTAAGCAATCTGACAGTCTTTCAAATTTAGTATTTTTATCAAAATTTAGAGCTTTATGCACACCAGGCTTTCTTTAGTTTTTTGGGGGTGGCAGGTGGTGGAGGGAAGATGAATGGTAAGATATTGGTACCTTCTTCAAAGACCCAACCAGTCTTACTTAATGCATATTTTGTATCCTGCTGGATTTTATAGGCACAGTAGATAACATTAGGAGTGACTATTTGAATCTTAGGCAAACCTCAGAAAAGTCAAAATGAAAAGAAAAGAGTAGAGATCCTTTTACACGCCTTTAGTAAGTTTATATTTTTTTACTTTCTATTTTTCTTTAATTTCAAGGCAGCATTTAGTTTTTTAGAGAAGATCCTGGTATCCTTTGAGTTTAATTGTGACCTTCAGAAAGATACTGAGACACAAAGGCTGATATCTCAAAAAGTAATCTTATCTATATATATAAAAACCTAAGTGACTGAACGACTAAATGACCAACCAACCAGTCAACCGGTCGCTATGACACCTACTGACCACCAGGGGGCAGACACTCAACTCAGGAGCTGCCCCCTGGTGGTCAGTGCGCTCCCACAGTGGGAGCACCACTCAGCTGACCGACGGGTGCCAGAAGCAGGGCTAAGGGCTGGCAAGCACCCCTGTGGCGCATGAGCCTCTCTCAAACGGGACTGAGTGGGCGCGAGCCTGTAGCAGGCACAGTGGGGCTGGGATGAGCAGGAGTGGCAGGCAGGAGCAGCAGGTGGCATTGGACTGCTGGTTTCAGCCCGATCCCTACAGGCCATGCCAAGGGTCCCCACTGGTGCATGAATCCATGCATCGGGCCTCTAGTTCAATAATAATAATATCAGTTGATTTTAGAGTAATCATAATAACAAAGGCAACAATAATAATAGCTTGCTATATGCCAACCACTGTGTTAGGTTTGTTATAATAAGTATCTATTATATTTTACAGCAACCAGATGAGATAGATACTATTAATAAATGCTGTCATGCATAATCCTCTCCAAGTTCAGGATTTCTGATGCACATAACCAAATCTAATCACAACTGATAATTTTGCAGAAAGCTAGGTAGAGCTAAAACTATCTATTTACAAATTCTAGTCATTGGGCGTTATATATACACCCTAAATATTTTCCATCAATTTTTTATCATCACTGTGAAATGTATATCTGTCATATAAATGTTTAGCCATTTTTCATTCTGAATTTTAAAATCTACAAAAAGGGTATTTGTACAAATGATGTTCATGATATATTATGAGAGAAAATTCATACTGGATATATAACATAACCATCCTAGAAGTAATGGGGTAGTAGGGAGTTCACTTAAATGTATTTTTTAATTTTGATATTATAAACCTAGATTATTAGTAGAAATTTATATATTCATTTATTTATTTTAAGAAAAAGTCTTCTAGGTGAGCAGAATCTAGGATATATAAAGTAAGTATAATGCAGTAACTACAAGTTCTGAACCAGATTGCCTGAATTTGAATCCCACCTTTGCCGTGTGACTTGGCTACCTGCTTCACCTTTCTCTGTCTCAGTTGCTTCTTCAGGAGGGTTAATAAAACTATCTAGTATAGGATTATTATGAAGTATAAAGGAGATAAATTAGGTGTGCACAGTATGTGGTACATAACAATTGTATAATAAAATCAACTATCATTATAGGCTAAAACAGTGCATATGGTGTGACTAAAGCTATATATTGCATTTCTAATATATATATATCTTATCTAATAATAGACAAACATGTAAATTAACCATTCCGCCGCTATGCTCACCAGCCAATCAGGAAAGTATGCAAATTAACCCAACAAAGATGGCGGTTAATTTGCATACGTAGGGGCGAAGAGGCGGAGGGAAGGGCGAAGTGGCGGAGCGAAGACTGAAGGCTCAGGCCGGAGCGAAGGCCTGGGTCCCGGTTGCCAGAGAAAAACCGGTGCCGGCAGCCAGGGGAAGGGAAGGCCTATTGCACGAATCTCTTCGTGCAATGGGTCTCTAAAATA
>NW_005357559.1:1100827-1112736 GCF_000412655.1 Myotis brandtii
ATCTTCCCAGGGTTGTGCAGAGGGGGGGCCGGAGGCAGGGGCCCAGGGAAGACTTCCCAGATGAGGCAGCCCAAGCGCCATGTGTTGGCTGACCACTTCTCTGTGACAGCTTTGCCACTGTCATCAGCCAACTCTAGAGGATCATACTGCTCAAGCCCAGGGATCCCCTTGCAGGGGGGTGCCCCGCCATTGCCCTGGGCTGAGTACATGTAGTTCAGGCCCCTAAGCTTCCACTCGCTGGTGCGGCCCACTAACACAGTGGCCATGTAGACATTGTTGTGGATGAGGCTGCAGTCCTTGAGGGGGAAGCTGAGGGCTTTCACAGTCTGCTGCAGCCCCCAGGAGAGCTCCAGCTCCTTGGGGCCACAGCCTCTGCTCCCAATGGAGTCACAGCCTCAGTCACTACGTGGAGCCCTTTGTCTGTCTCCAGCCCATCGATTTAGGCCAGAATGTTGGGGTACCTGAGAGTTTTGAGGATCTTGAAGGCAGCTTTGGCCACCTGGGTCTGCTCTTTGGTGCCAGGCTTCACATTGTACATGAAGATGTACATCAGGCTGCTTGCGGCCTCCTTGCGGCCACGGTGCAGGGCCCAGGGCCCCAGCAGGCTGCCTTTGGCAGGTTCCAGGTTGAGCTTGAACAGGAAATCCTGGACCAGGTCCCAGACAAAGAACCACATTGTCCCAAGCGCTGTGGGCTCAGGTGCCTCTGCTCCAGGTCCTCAGCAGCCTGAGCTGGGGTGAGGCGGAGCCTTGAGGAGCAAGGAAATTTGATGGGGGGAAAAACATCATCCCTTGGACCCTGAGATGACTGAAGGTAGCTTGAGATCACCAAGTGTTTTAGAAAAAGAAGTTATCTTACCTAACAATAGACAAACATGTAAATTAACCATTCCTCTGCTATGCTCACCAGCCAATCAGGAGAGTATGCAAATTTACCCAACAAAGATGGCGGTTAATTTGCATACGTAGGGGCAAAGCAGTGGAGTGAAGACTGAAGGCTCAGGCCAGAGCAAAGGCCTGGGTCCTGGTTGCCAGAGAAAAACCGGTGCCAGCAGCCAGGGGAAGGGAAGGCCTATTGCACGAATCTCTTCGTGCAACGGGCCTCTAAAACACACACACACACACACACACACACATATATGTGTGTGTGTGTGTGTGTGTGTTTTAGAGAGAGGAAGGGAGAGGGAGAGAGAGAAACATCAATGATGAGAGAAAATCACCAAGACTGGTTGCCTCCTGCAGGACCCATACTGTGGATCAAGCCTGCAACCCGGGCATATGCCCTGATCAAGAATAGAACTGTGACCTCCTGGTTCATGGGTTGATGCTCAACCACTGAGTAACACCAGCTGGGCAGCATTCCTACTTACTTCTTTCCCGTATATCTCAAGGTAACATATTTGCAAGATTATCAAAACATCTGAGATATTCACCATTAATTCTGCATTATATTGGTATAAGACGCTAAATCTCTAAGAATTTCTGATCTAAAATGCAAGTATTTCTAAGGAGAATATATTTTAAAATGTTAATGATTTTATACAGTGAACATATACCTGAGCTTATAAACAGAAGTTACAGACTTCAGTCCCAAGGCTGCCTTTGTTTGGCTCTGAAATGGAAAGCAAGATACTTTATCTCATGAAACTTCAGTTTTCTTATCACTCAGGAAAATAATTCCTGTGTCACAGGGTTATTTTAATATCATTTTATAGGCATTTACAAAGAAAAACCTTAGAATTTTTAGGAGATATGATAAAATATGTGCATGATCTCAGAACTGGAAAGTATTTATTTAATAAATACAAAAAGAACAAAGCATAATAGAAAAGATTAATATATCTGGCCATTTGAAAATGAAAATGAAATTTTCTGTTTTACTAAAGATACCAGAAGTGAAATAAGATGTCAAGCTACATATATAAGAAACAGCATAGCCAACAAAACACCTAAATACAACACATTTGAAGATTTTCTTCAATTAAATAATAAATGGATGAATAGGTCAGTTTTTTTAAAAAAAAAGGCAAAATTTGCGAATAAATAGTGTGATAGGAACCCACTGGTCAATAAAATACAAATCTTATTAGCAATCATAATAAAAGAAAATTTAAACTTGAATAGAGAACAATCTCATTCTCAGTTAGTTTTCTATTTAATTAATACAACTGACAAACACTGAATTTTAGCGAGGATATAGAGAAAACTGATGCTTAGTCATTGCTAGCAGGGGTGTCAATTTCTCTGCCTCTTCGAGCAATTGGCAGCATATGAAGAATTTTAATGCTGTTCTACTTTGATGAAAACTGTGCATTAAGAAGATACATCCCAGGATGCTCACTGACTCTGTCCATAACAACAATAAAAACCTCCCCTACCTCTCCCTCAATAGAATTAATAAATATCCTATGTCTAATTCATACAAAGGAATATTATACATGAGTTATAAGAAATGAACTATACTACAGATACCAACATGGACAAATCCATAATATTAAATAAAACTGAAATCCATAATATTGAATGAGAAAAAAAGGCAAATTGCAAACAATTAAAATATTGCCTTTTATGTAAAAATCTAACATAAACAACAATATGTCCTGTATAGGACGCCCACTAATAAGGTAGAAGGACAAAAACAGACCTAAGACTGATGCACATCAACTTTATGATTGTAGATACTTCTGTAGAAGCTATGCCAAATTATTTCTGACCTGATAAGAGAACTTTTGGGTTTGTTTGCTTTATCCTTGATTGATGTTGAATTTTATCAAGTGCTTCTTAGACACCAATCATGATAATGATGCAGTATATTTTCCTTCTCAATCTACAAATGTGCTTAATTGCACTAATATTATCTCCCAAGATTAAACAGACTCACATTCCTAAGTCAAACTTCACCTGCTACTGATGGATACTATGTGTGTGTTTCCTTGAATTGCTAGCTTGTGTTTTTTTTTTGTGGTTTTTTTTTTGTTGTTGTTGTTGTTATAGTCTATTGGCTTAGATGTGTTAATATTTTAAGAGATATTTTTACATCAATATTAATAAGTGAGACTGCCTATGATGTGCCATTTTCAAATTGCTCTTGTCTAGTAGTGGTAACATATTTCTGTTTATTTCTCTATTCTGTGAAATATTTACATGATGTAAAGGCTATTTGTCTCAGGTACTTATTGTGGCACGATTTATTATAGTAAAAAACGTAGAAACAGATCAACTGTCCTCAGCAGAAAAGGTAACAGTGGGAAACTGGAAACACTCTCCCATTTTCTCTTGGCAAGGGAATGAGGATACTAATTTATTCATCAACAGAAGTCTCTCTAGCAGCTGAAGTAAGATCTACGTGCATCTCAAAAACATAATGACAAATTTAAAAATGCATGTTGTACACATATAGAATTATGCCATTTATGCAAAATATTAAATACACAACCTCAAAGATAGTTTGTGACTAGGTAATATCCAGAAGTAGCAAAACATGTTTGGAAACTCTGTATACTAACTTCAATTCTTCTAAGGAAGAAGGCAGAGGAGGAGGGATGGAAAAATATTTCAGTTAAAGGTTATTTGTATAGGGGGGATATGAAGCAAATATAGAAAGATTAGCAACTCAAACACAGGTAGTGGGGTAATGGAAGCCTTATTATAGTCTCTTTACGTATATTGGAAATATTTTATATTTATTTTTACTTTGAAAGAACGAAAGAAAAAAGAAAGTAAGAGAAAGAGACAGAACTCTTTCATCACATTCCACTAACTCCAAGGCCCAAATTCTTTAACCTCCACACCTCGGTTTCCTCATCTTTAAAATGTGGGTGATGCTAGGTGTACCTCCCTCAAAGACGCTTTGAGAAAGGGCAGTCTGCAGACAACTGCATTGCCAGGTACACCGCTAGTGGGCATGGACCCTATATCATACCCCCATTGAACCTTCAGGACTGGGTATCCATCCTTTTTAGTCCATTTCACAGATAATAGTAAAATATTTTTCAACAGAGTTATACCACCATTACCACCCCCCACAAAGCCATAAAACAAGTCTAAGGAGTTTAAATGATACAATACATTAATTAATTAAAGCACCTCAATAAATAGAAATAAAAAAATCCCAACAGCCAAGCATGGGAATTCCTCTCCCAATTCATATTTTACAAGCACTGGTTAGAAATGATAAGAACTGAATAAATTTCCTCACATAAAATCTCTTATAAGCCCAAGAGAAAAAACTATAACACCGGTTAGGCATAAGAAACCACCAAAAAAATGAAATGGGATCCCACTGTATGGGCGAACACATATGCCAATGATACATCTGATCAGGAGTTGATTTCCAAAATATAAAACTTATATAACTCAACATCAGGAAAACAAATAATCCAAATAAAAAATGGACAAAGGCCCGAGCTGATTTGGCTCAGTGGACAGAGCTTCGGCCTGCGGACCAAATGGTTTGATTCCAGTCCAGATCACTTACCTAGGTTGCAGGCTCCTCCCCAACCTGGGCCCTCATCAGGGCTCATGCAGGAGGCAACCAATCAATGTGTTTCTCCCACATCAATGTTTCTCTTTGTCTTTCCCTCTCTTCCACTCTCTCTAAAACTCAATGGAAAAATAACTTTGGGTGAGGATTTTAAAAAAAATGGACTAAAGACCTAAATACACATTTCTCCAAAGAGGACATACAGATGGCCAATAGACATATGAAAAGATGCTCAATGTCACTAATCATCAGAGAGATGCAAATTAAAACCACAATAAGATATCACCTCACACCTGTCAGAATGGCTACCACCAATGAGTCAATAAACAAGTGCGGGCAAGGATATGGAGAAAAGAAAACCCTAGTGTACTATTGGTGGGAATGCAGACTGGTGCAGCCACTGTGGAAAACAGTATGGAGATTCCTCAAAAAATTAAAAATGGAACTGCCATTTGACACAGAGATTCCACTTCTGGGAATATATCCTAAAAATCACGTAACACCAATTGGAAAGAATATATACACCCCTGTGTTCATAGCAGCGTTATTTATAATACCCAAGATGTGGGCAGGGTTGGAGTAAAGGGCAGTGGGCGTCCCTGCCCCTCTTGCAGCTCCACATCTGGCTATTCCTACTATAATTTTCAATATCACTGGACTATGACATTCTTTGATTCAAAGAAAATGTATAGGCAAATTATACTCTGAACAATGAAATACTTCTCAGTATAAAATGAAATGCATAGATACATGCAATAATATGGATGAATCTCAAATGTATTTATAATGAGTAGAAGAAATTTTGCCCAACAGAATGCATAGAGTGAGATTTCATGTATATAAAACAGAAAATCAAGAAAATAATTAAGAACATTGTTTCCCCTAAGGAAGTAGTAGGAGCATATTTTGGAAAGAGTCATGAGGGAACTTACTAAGATAATGGTAATATGATAATATTCTGTATTCTGAATGTGGATTTCACAGTTGTGTTTATTTTCATTTGTCAAAACTGTCTAAAATTTATTATTTTATTGTATATACATTTTATATTAAAATAAAACTATAAAAATGAATTGTAATTAATAACATGTATTCCAAAAATATTTAGGCTGAAGTGAACTGATGTCTGCAATTTACTTTGGCTGCATCAAAAAGTAAGATGGACTGATGGACAGATAGATGGATGGATACATGAATGGATACATGGAAAAACAAGCATTATCAATATTAATGGAAGAAACTAGATGGGAAAAGTATAAATGTCTCCTATTAAGTTTTTGTTCATTTTTTCCTATATGTTTGAAATTTTCATAATAAAAATGTTGAGACAAAACAAAACACCCTGCTATTTAAAAATGCCCCAGCATATAGCGCTTCAGTGCTAGAGTACCTCTGGTTTCAATGATCTTTTTCTGTTTGTTGCTGAAAATTCTTTCTTTATTCCAAAAATGGCTACATATGCAAACGACCTTTTGAGTTTCTCAAGCATGGACAAGTTCTGTGGTTGGAAGAATTTTCAGAGTAGATAGTCCTTTATACTTCTACAGAAGGAACAATATTCAGCCTTTTTAATATACCTATTTTTCAATCTCTATTTGATAAATCCACTATAAGATATTGTATTCTTGGAAGTTAAAACAACCATCCCCACCCCTCTTTAAAATTACTGCTACTGATTAGTAGGAATTTATCTTTGCAAAACCCCCCACAATAGAATTTTCTTGCAGTCTCGACATCTACTCTTTCTTTTAATATTTGCTATTTGTAGACCAAAAGCTATCTCTAGTGTGAAATATCTGCTTTTGATTTGGATTTCTCCCCCCTCCCCCCGCCCCACACACACAAAAAAGCGGAGATAAATGGACTACTTTATCATTGTGTGTGCTGGTGGATTTATTTTTTTTCTATGCAACCCTTTCACTGATGCACAGTCCTTCATAGGTGCTGGGTTTATGCATGTAGTTCCATATTATCTCACCAACTTGAAAACCCGAATCCTCATGCCTGTCTTTTCAATTCACACTCTTACGTTACTAGCAATTACATCACATAAGGCAATGTCAGTATCAGTTCTTACTCTAACCACTCTGTGATTCAGTTCTCACTGAGTGCATCAGTGACACTTGGTGACTTCTGTTCTTTTTGGGAAGTCGACTATGCTTTTAAAATGATGTCATAAAATATAACTTTTAGGAAGTGAGACTTTCCCCAAGGGTTTTCGAGGAAGAGTGTCACATTACTGTAATCTATCATCTTTTCAGATATAAAAGTCCCAGTCACTCTTTAACCAACTCCACTGTGGCCACTATTCAAATCATTTCTCAGAAAATGCAGTTGTTAAGAATACATATTGACGAGGTGATGGTGATTTTCTTTACTCATCTTAATTAACCACTGAGTAGCCTTAAATGGAACTGACCATATATTTCTTCTTGAAACACTTTCATCTCCTAGTTCTATGGGACATCCCCTTTCTGCTTTTGTTTCACTTCACTCTGACTGGTCTAAATATCCTTTTTAAATATTCTTTGCTGCCCTCACTGGTTTGGCTCAGTGGGTAGAGTGTTGGCCCGCTGACTGAATCTTGGGTTCAATTCTGGTCAAGGGAATGTACCTCCATTACAGGCTTGATCCCTGGCCCTTGTAGGGGTGAATGCGGGAGGCAAACAATCAATGTGTCTCTCTCACATCAATGTCTCTCTCTCTGTGTCTCTCCCTCTCCCTTCCACTCTCTCCAAAAATCAATGGAGAGATTGATGTTCATGGTGGTCATTTTGTACATATGAGAGGATTGCCTTTTCGTGCAACCGAAAATGACATTGCTAGGCTCTCCCTGGAATATGAAATAAAGGAAAGATAATCATTATTAAGCTTCAATTATATCCCATGTACTTTGCTTAATCATCTTCTTGTTTCTCATGTAATACTCAAGTGCTCTAATGAAGCCCAATGTGATTAATTATAATATTTAGATTATGAATAGTAGAAATGATAGTGAATTCATTTGTTCCTAGTTCTGTGCTAATTGCTTCAGGAGACCATGAGGCTATAGAGCTATATTTCAAGCACAAATATGTTTAATTTTAACAGAAAACACCAACTCTCCATTCTTTTTTTAACTGGAATTTCACTTACTCTTTAAAGTGGATATTTGAAGAATATATATAAAATACAATATGAACAAAGTACCTATTAAGCCTGACTTATATTACATGATCAATAAATGATTACTTTAATTTTGCAAGCCGCCAAATACTAGAAAAATTGAAGATACAAATAATAACTCCTTTATCTCAAAAACTTTCACTACCTAGTAACAATCAAGGACTAAGCCACTATTTATAGAGCAGGTATGTACCAGGTACTTGGCCCTTGTCTAAATTCTTCAAGATAAGTGTTATTACCTTTGTTCAGATAAGAAACTGATTCGCACGGAATAAAATGCCATCCCTTACCCAGCACAGCTTGGACTTGTCACCGGGTCTGTCTAGCTGCAAAGTTGAATTCCATTTATTATACTTGCTGCCTCTCCATATCTGCTTGACTTTGCTTCTTTTACAACCAGGGTCTAACTCGATAAGCTGATTCAAGGATTCTTTGTACTATGCAGGGCTAGGCTTGGCACAGCTTGCCTTTCACTGTTTTGAGAGCTACTTTCCTGACTTGCATCAAAATCACTGAGTTCTTCATTGAGGATCTTCTTAACAAATATAAGGAGAACTAGTAAAATAGAGTATGAATAACTCAATGAGACTCATAAATTAGAGCAGGAAACACTGTCATATTACTATATTCGGGATGGCAGGTGATGGTAGGAAATATCCTTAGGAAATATCCTATATCTTTCCAATGCTATACATCCTCATATTTTGGATGGCCATTGTGCCCACTGGATATTGAGATTAGTACTCCCTCCTATGTGCACCCATAAAACCTTATAATTCTGTCATTTTAGCACTTATCACACACTTGAACTGCTCTCTATATCTTGTCTGAAAGAACCTCCATATTTAAGCTCTCAAAGAGCAGTGCCCATGTCTGTCTTTTCATATTATATTCCTAGAAATTCGTGTGTTCTAACTTTTCTCTGTGTTGGCAAAATGGTGTTTCCTGAATCAAACCTACTAAATCCAGGTCATCAATGTTTGTGTTTCTCACATGCTGATCTCCTTCCATCTGACAAATTGTAGCTACAGCCAGGGTGATGTCAAGAAGAGCATTCTTAATCACATTAATCACATATGTACACCTCTTCTTCCCTGTACACCTGTTAGTGAGAATAATCATCAGTCCTAATGCAGTAGACTTCAGAAAAGTCCAGTCAATTGTAATCCAAGAGACTGGAATTTACACCAAGAAAATCCTGTATCCCTTCAGATTTTCTATTAATATAAAGCCCTAGTATTAAATTTTCTGTCATGATGCAATAGGAACATAGTCTGAAGAAAAAAGACAACAGTAGAATCAAGATATGGAGAGAAAGGGAGAGAGAACTAATAACTTTCTTGGACCTAAAGAATAGCCATGTCTGGATCCAGAAAGTCACTTGAACAGCTTTTTGAAACTATTTATGGAGACACCTTATTTTTTTCTGCCTAAGTTAGTTTAATTGGATTTCTACCACTTGCAAGGGAAACATTGAAATTAAATCCCTGCCTCTTTTCCTTTTTTCCATGCCAACATTTAAATATTGACTAGCTATTCAAACTTAGGTCTGTCTTCCCTGAAATTAGTTAAATATGAGAACCTGTAAAATATAAAATGCATTTATTAAACCCATTCCAGGACTTGGGGCCAAGGAGGATAAACAGATCAGTGAGAATGACTCCTATCCTCAAAGAGCTTCAAACTAGAGAAGAAAACCCGACTTTCACATATAAACTAACCAAGGAAACACAAGAGAAATTCACGGGACTATATTATAGCTTCTACTAAATCTACCAACAGGAGGAGTGTCCATTCTTCAAAGTTCAGGAAGAGTGGTGAGCTCCTGGTCTTACAAATGTGTCTCTACCATCTCCTTATCACAGGAAAATCATCTAAAAGAGATGCAGCCTTTTTTCTCAATAAAAATTCAAAATACCTCAGGAAAATGATGTCATCTTGCTTTGGAACTTATTTGTATTTTAGTGCAAGAATAAAAAATAGATTATCTTCTCAGCACCAACTATGAGCGATTGATACATTTTGCCTGATGCACTCAGTTGAAAGGGATTTTGAGGACACAGGCAGCATGAGTGATCAAGATGATCAAGATAGGCGATACTGTCTGAAAATGGGTAACAATAGTTAGGATAGTATTTATTATTCTTGCCTTAGTATAATTTTATTTGTCAACTCCTTTCGTGAGAGCAAGGTTTGATTAATGAAGTGGGAAAGAGAGTAAGAGGTCACTCAGGACAAAGAAACCTAATAAGGGTGGAGACAGTAGGAAGTTAAAGTGTATGAGTAAAGAACTAATTTATTTATACATTTTTAGACAAAATATTTGTCTAAATTTCACAATTCATAAAAGGAAAAATATCTTTAAATAGGAAAAACTTGAAGAAAGGTATATTTATATTTCTTTATATTTCTAAATACAAGAGGTCAACTTTGCTATACCATGTTTTCTCCCCATGCTCTATTTCTTCCATTCTAATTAATTGGCAAGATTATACATTCCTTCTCTATTCCAATTTCTTCTTTTCCTTTTTTTATTGATGAGAGAGAGAGAGAGAGAGAGAGAGAGAGAAAGAGAAAGAGAAAGAGAGAAGAGAGAAGAGAGAAGAGAGAAGAGAGAAGAGAGAAGAGAGAAGAGAGAAGAGAGAAGAGAGAAGAGAGAAACATCAATCTGCTGCACCCATCCCAACTGGGAATCGAGCTCAAACCCAGGCATGTGCTGTGACTGCAGAAGGAACCAGCGACCTTTCGGGCACACAGGGCAATGCTCAACCAACAGAGCCACACCAGCCAGGGCTGTTTCCATTTCTTGTGAGAGTTCTGAAGAAAGCTTGAGTATACAGTGCTCCTGGCCAGAAAAAATTTACCCCAACCAACATGGCTTCCAAAGCAGACACTGGGAATTAGCAAGCTTTAGACTGCAGGTATAAGGATAAAGCCACACAGACCAAGACACCTATTTAATTTAGTTATTTCATTGTAATGCTTCAACCTTTTTTTTTTTGTAAAGAATTCAACTTTTATAACATTAGTCATATTGTTTTCATCTTTCAAAGGCAATTCCTTGTGGAGAAAGTAAAAACGTTACAAATAAATATCTGATGAATTCATCAGAGGAAGTGTTGTAATTAATTTGTAAAGGTAAAATAATTATTCTCAATCAGCTTTTCAAGTAAACACTAAATCACCTTAATTTTTTTTTCCTTGTCTGCTAAGAGGTGGTGGGGTAAAAATTCAACACAGAACAATAATTATGTAACTATACAGAACTGTATAAAAATGTTCTTAACACAGAAAGCGTCTTTATATTTTCTATAAGAATGCTCTGGGAAATAAATGTAATGAAAAATTAGGTCATATATATTTTTCTCAGATTCTCTTTTATAGTATCCTGCCAACAAATAACATAAGTCACAACAAGTTCTGAATTCTCTTGATCAGGTGTAGTTTGTTTATAACTTTGCAGTCAAAGTCAAGCCAGGTATCCCATTAAGCCATTCCTCTCCAGCTCTCTCTGCTTAAAAATAAATATTAAAAAAGATAACAATTTGATTAATGATAGTAAAGACACCAAGAACTATGTTTAGTATCAAATTAAATTATTTCACTTGTCCATAACTGAAATCAAATAGATATAAATATAACAAAGAAATTAACAATACAGAATTTTTCTAGATAAAAATTTATTGCTTATTCAACTTATTGTGATTCTTTTTAAATCAATTTATTTTATTTATTTTTTATAATTTATTCACACCTTCATTAAGTAAAAATTATTGATAACCAACTCTTTATACTAGACATATTTTAGGTTCAGGAAATAAAGCAGTGAGCAAAAGAAAGCCATATTCCAGAGGGAGCTTACTTTCAAATGAGAAATAATGACAAAAATATGTATAATTGTGATCCATTTTATTAAAAAACTAGAGGCCCGGTGCATGGATTCATGCACTGGTGGGCTCCCTCGGTGTAGCCTGTGGGGATCGGGCCGAAACCAGCATTCCAACTCCGCCTTCTGCTCCTGCCTGCTGCTCCTGCTCATACTGGCCCCACTGTGCCTGCCATCGCCACCACCACTTGGTAGGCTTGCTGCCACTCCACTGCGGTCTTCAGGCTGCGGTGGCCAGTTGTGAGCCCTGCATCTGGCGCCCCTCGGTCAGCTGAGTGGCGCTCCTACTGTGGGAGCACACTAACCACCAGGGGACAGCTCCTGCATTGAACGTCTGCCCCTTGGTGGTCAGTGTGCATCATAGCTACCAGCCAGT
>NW_005357559.1:1112834-1120458 GCF_000412655.1 Myotis brandtii
TATATATATTAAAAACTGATGATATTGACCCAATTTAGGGATTATAGTGAGATTAAGGGAGGGTTCTTTAAAGAGAATGGGATGAAGTTAGGAGGTAAGCCATGAAAAGACCTAGTATTCTCCATAGGGAAAGGGGATGCGGGGAGGTAGGAAAGGGTAAAGGTGAATACATGATAATGGAAGGAGCCATGACTAGAGGTAGTGAACACACAACACAATATACAGATGATACAGAATTATACACCTGAAGCCTATATAATTTTATTAATCAATGTCATCCTAATAAATTTTTTAAAAAACAAAGATTAAGAAGTCAAATAGTAAAAATAATTAAAAGAAAAACGCACTAACATCATATTTACTGGTGAAAGACTGGATGTTTTTCTCCTAAGTTTAGGAACAACACAAGCATGTCCACTCTTGCCTCTTCTACTCAACATTGTACTGTCAGTTCTAGCCAAGGCAATTAAGCAGGAAAAAGAAATAAAAGACAGCTAGATCAGAAAGGAAGAAGTCTGTATTTGCGGGTGACATGATCTTGTAGATGGAAAATCTAAGGCAATCTACTAAAAATCTCCTAGAACCAATTCACAAAGGTTGCAGGATACAAGGTCAATATGTAAAATTCAATTATATTTCTAAACACTTGCATTGAACAATCTGAAAATGAAATTAAGAAAATAATTCTATAACAACAGCATCAAAAATGGAGTAACATTTCAGGCAAAGGGTACAGTAATTACAAAGATGTCATGATTGTCCTATTTAAGGTAACAAACAAATAAACAAACAAAGAAGGCCATGATGAGTGACATGGAGTAGGTTAGAAATGATGTAAGGCAGACCTACACAGATATGTAGTGCTAGGAATTATAGAAAAGGGTTTTTATTTTCTTCTAAACATAATAGGAATATGTGAAGATTTAAAATATATAACTTTGGCTACTTGGATGACCAATTAAAAAGTGGTTGCCATATTAAGAGAAATAATAATTAAGAGATAGTAGTGGCATGGATCAGAAAAGTATTGCAAAAAGTCATGCGAAGCAGCCAAATATGAAGTATATAGAATTCATAAGTGGAAAAATATAACTGAAATATCATATCTGTAATATGTTAACTTTAATATGAAGAATAGTAAATAAGAACAAACTTATATATCTGCTTATTTATACAAAAAAGACAAAATGACAGATATAAATTCAACCATATGAAAATTAAATGTGAGTGGATTAATCAAAAGGAAGAGATTTTCATACTAAATAAAAACAAACAAATAAACAACAATAATATCCAATTCTGTGCGCTCTATTGGAGACAAGTTGTATATTCAGAAATATAAAACAAATTGAAAGGAAAAATGAAAAAAAGAATTCTCGGGCAAACAGCAAACATGAGAAATCTGAGTGGCTATAGTCATATCAGAAGAAATAGACTTTAAATCAAAATGAAAAAATGATGTGACTAGAAATACATTTTATAATAAATAAGGGTAAATCCATAAATTAGACATAATAATTATAAACATATATGTACCTAATAACAGACCACCAAAATGCATAGTGCAAAGCTGGGAGAAATGAGAAGAGCAATAGAGAAATCCCAATAGTTAGGGATTTTAATATCACACTTTCAATAATGGATAAAAGAACTAGGCAGGACATGAACATTGCTAGAGGACTTGACAACAGTATAAACCAAGTAGACCTAATAAATATTTGCAGAACACTCCCCCAAACAGTAGAATCAATACTCTTCTCAAGTGTGCGAGGAAACTTCTTCGCCCTAGCTGGTTTGGCTAAATGGATAGAGTGTCGGCCTGTGGACTGAAGGGTCCCGAGTTCGATTCCGGTCAAGGGCACATGCCTGGGTTGTGAGCTTGATGCCCAGTAGGGGGCATGCAGGAGGCAACCAATCAATGATTCTCTCTCGTCATTGATGTTTCTATCCCTCTTTCTCTCTCCCTTCCTCTCTAAAATCAATAAAAATATATTAAAAAAAACACACACAGAACCTTCTTCAAGACAGATCATTAGGCCATAAAAAAAGATCTTCAATACATGTAAAAGACTTGAAGTTGTAAAAATAATATTCTTGGAATGTACTGAAATTAAATTAAAAATCAATAAAAAAATTTAAGAAATTCTTAAGTATATGGAAATTATAAAACACACTATATAAAACTATCAAAAGATCACAATAGAAATTAGAAAATATTTTGAGATGAATGTACACAAAACTCGCCATTCTAAAACTTATCATATGCACCGAAATACTCAGAGGGAAGTGTGTAACGCTTCCAAAAGGAAGGAAAACAGAGTTTATGGGAACAGGTGTAGGTAGATTCGTACATTTGATGGCGAGAAGATGGGGAGATTATCTTCTGA
Source organism: Myotis brandtii (assembly GCF_000412655.1). NCBI lineage: Eukaryota > Metazoa > Chordata > Mammalia > Chiroptera > Vespertilionidae > Myotis > Myotis brandtii. The sequence continues at coordinate 1,115,222 of NW_005357559.1, forward strand.
TCAGATTTATTTTCTCCGAGAAATATAAAGCTACATGCTCACCTGAAAATTAAGACATAAAAAAGGATCAAGTTTGAGAAGACAGAAGAAAGTATAAACTAGCCTTCTCAGAACGAAGATGATGAATCGCCAACAAAGTAGTATCACTACATAGTGCCCAGGGCTTCCTTCATTGTTATGGCCATAAATGTAAAGGGGCGTAAGTCAGTAAGTGTCCACATTCAGCTTCTCTGTGCCCATGTGGAACGAAATTGGACTTAATCAGGTGAGGGCTTTACAAAGGGAGAACAAAAGGAGAGAGGAGCAAGTGAGTTGAGAATTATCCTAGGTAATATATATATAGTGACAGACAAGTGGAGTTTAAGCAACGTAAAATGAAAAGAAAAACATAAGGTAACGGAGAGAAAAAAGTGGGAGGGGCCAATTGATAGGAGGCGAAATTGGGAGTCAAACTGAAATAGCAATGGGAAGCAATATGAATCCCCATCTTACCTCCAGGCCCTGTGCTGACCATATAGTGACAGACAGGTGGAGTTTAAGCAACATAAAATGAAAAGGAAAACATAAGGTAACACAGAGAGAAAAAAGTGGGAGGGGCCAATTGATAGGAGGCGAAATTGGGAGTCAAACTGAAATAGCAATGGGAAGCAATATGAATCCCCATCTTACCTCCAGGCCCTGTGCTGACATGAGACAGAGAAAAAAAAAAGCAAAAACAACAACAACAACAACAAAAAAACCCCAACACTTCTCTCCCTTAAAAGGATGTCAGGGAAAGCGATGTTTTCTGGGCATGACAGGGTAGAAAAAGAAGATGAAGAGAATATATGTGTTATTCTCAATCTATGTGCTTTAGCTAAATTCTTAAGACAGATTTTTCAAGGCTTGGCAAGTTTCCCATTTTTTTTAAATTGGCACTCAATGCAAATGAAAAGAGGACATTCTATCGGATGCATTTTTGCTAGGACATATCCTTTTCTTCTAGCCTAGCAGAACACAGAGGGCGACCCTCCTATCAGCCCATTTGTCTTGCTGTGTGATGAAGATTTCCCCCTCTAAAATTTAATTTGTGGGAATTGCTTATAAATGTATTCTCGGAACAATTTTGATTAAATCCAAATAAATGATAAATAGCACGCTTAAGTCCATTTATATTTATTTCTCCTTTGTTAACCATGTTGGCAACACCTCAAAATTTAGTGCTTTCTGCAAATTTCATTAGCAGGCAATTTATTCCCCCCCTGGAGATGATTAATAAAGATGGAAAATAAAACCTGACCCCGTGCCAAGCTCCGGCAGCCCCCCTACTAGCCACTTCCTCCCAACTGGACGTGCTCCCATTTATCACCACCTTCCTGTGCACCGGCTCAGCCAGCATGCCAAATGACGTGACGATGTTCATATCCTAGCCAACTTGAAACAGGTTCGAATGCTAACTTTTCTGGGACACTCCACGAAGTGCTGCAACTATTGCCCCAATAAAACACAGATTGTATTTCACTATGCTACCAGCATAGTCCTCCTGAAAGCAGAAACAATGTTTGACATCACTTGTATTTTATAAGCCTATATAGCGATATTAGTGAGTCTATTGCTTTCTAGGTGTTTATAGATTTACTTTCAATATCTCGGGCTTAAAAAAAAAGTACTGACATCACACATATCATATCACTCTGATTACTTTCTTCTGTTTGAAGTTGTGCACCCTGCCTGCTTTCCCTCACTTGCCTGGCATTGGTCCAGTTCCTAATGATATATCAAATATTCTTCTAGTAGTTTAACAAATGTCAGCCCACTTTCTCTGCCTCCAAGTGATTGTGAGTTAGACTATTTTGATGTTAATATTCTCCGAGTTGAAGTTTAAATGTAGCCATGGGTTCAAGTGGTTTGGGGTTGCCTTTTTTTTTTTTTTCTGCCTACCCCTCATATCTTTGGTTGAGGAATTTTTGCCTAATTGATGGAATCAGTGGAGAAATTAGTCTGATGTGGCTATTAAGGCTTAGAATATTAGATTGACCTTTACTTTCTCAAGTTTATTTTATTGTTAAATGGCATGGTCTGTAATTTTATGCAAGCCAAAAGTTAACTGGAACTACTACCTTGCAAAATCTGATTCAAAAATCAGTTTACTATCAAAAGCACTTTAACTTCAATGGCTGGGATTTTGTGTGTGTGTGTGTGTGTGTGTTTGTGTGTGTGTGTGTGTGTGTGTATTTTATCATGTTTTTTGTTTGTTGGTTTTATACATTCAACTTAAAAGTAAAACTTCATTATAATATATGTCATAGAAAATTTATCTGAGATCCAAACTAGTTTAGCTTATAAAATATTTTTAAAATCTTATTAATTTACTATAAGCATTGATACCAACTAATAATTCCTTCAATTTGTTGTCAGTTATTATTAATAAAATAATAATTCCTTCATAATTATTTTGTAAAACTCTCTTAAATAAACTTTGTTTTAAGGAAAACATAATTATTGGTAAATAACTTTTTCAAACTCTTAATGGGAGCATATATTTAATAATTTTGATAGAAAAGTTGAATATCGCATTACCTCTGAAAATTAATGTAAACTTTAAAATAAATTAAATAATATCTGGGTGAATACTTTATATTTCCCAATAGCAACAGAGAAACAGCTTGTGTATTGAACATCCCACAGCTGGTTTGAATATAATAGGATTTTTCTAGGAGACTTTTTGGAGAAATATCGTATTACTAACCTACTAGTATTCATTGTACATTTTTGTATATAAGTGTTTTAATATTTTCACTTCATTTTTCTCAGCTATAACATGTTGGTGGGAGTAGAGGCATTTATCTGGTAAGTCAGCATTCAGGCCCTAGGGGTTGCAAAAGTACAAGGAGGAACAAATGCCACCATGACCTGAAAAAATTACAAAATAACCAATTTCTTATGAAATTAGTTTCCAATAAATATATTCTTATACTTGGAGGAACACTGATAGTGAGCTGATGTAAAAGTTTGTTGTTTTTATGCAATTGCTTCTCACCTAGGCCCCATCAAAGTACAAATAACATTTCCACGCTCAGGTTTAGGTGAGGGATATATGGTGAGGGATGAAAAGGAACAAAATAAAATGCCAGGAAGTAGGAATATTGCGGGGAAAGAGTCAGGCATTATACGTGAATTACAGAAACAGAGCCTGCAAAGAAAGCTTGGAAGGGTTTTGTACAGTGTGCCAAGAAGTTGGACTTGTGATGAGAAATTTGAAACTATGGAAGAATTTAAGCAAAATTATATGAGTAGAGTTGAGCTACAAAACAATTAATTTACCATGGAGTGGCAGCTGGATGAGAAAAAAAGAGCTATAAGGCAGGGAACTAGTTAAATGTTGCAAACAATTAATATATTCAACAATCATTTGAGTTTCTACTCTCTGTCAGGCACTCCCCGAGGAGATCAGAATACAGAAGAAAACAGAACAAAATCTCTGACTTCACTGAGCTCACATTCCAGCAGCAGGAGACAGACAAACAGAAAAATAAATACATAGTGTGTGAGCAGGCGTTAAGTGGTTGGGAGAAAAATAAACAGGGAAAGGAAAGCAAGAGCATGAGATAGAAAATGGGTGGAGGAATTACAATTTTAAACAACTCACAGTAAGCTTCATCAAGAAGGGCACATTGCTTAAAACCCGGGGTGAGTCAGTGATATGAATATCTGGGAGAAATATGTTCGTGGCAGAGGAAGGATTCAGGGGAAAGACCTTAAGGGCAACGAGTACCAGAAAGTTCAAGGGAGAAACAGGAAACTAGCACAGCTGGAATAAGAGGATTTAAGAGAAGTAGAAAGTGAGATATTGGAGGGGAATTGCAAAGATCAAACGGGTTTTTATAAGATACTTTAAAGACTGCTTTTTGCTCAGAGGAAGATGGGAGCTATTATTTCCGCTGTAAATAAATGCTTTAAAATAATTTTGTTTTAAGCAAATAATTATATTTTAAAGAAATAAGTATGTTAAAATAAGTATGTTTAAAGGAAATAACTGTGACTGGTGTAGTGAAAATAGTCTCGCAGGCAGGAATAGGGCACAGGTAGAAGCCAGACCTATTGCAATATATGAGGTTTAAATACAGAGGTGACTGGAAGGTTAGTAGTGGAGGAGGACCTGGTAACAAGGGCCTGGATTGGAATTGCATCAATAGAAATAGAAAGGTCTGAGCTAAACGAAGACTGATAGGACACATGGACTGTAAGTTTGAAATGAGGATGAAGAGTACTTCATTGCTAGTTTCAGTTTTTCACTTAGGATAACTGAGAATACTGCATAGCCCTTAAAGAAACAGGTAAGTTGGGGACATGGGGCGGGTGTGTTAGTTTAAAGAAAGAACAGATGGTTTTCATCATACAAAATATGAAAATGAGTACACTAGCAGGGCATAGAACACACAGAAAAGAAGTTAGAAAAAAATGACACATATATGTAAAATTATGGACAGATCCAGGTGTGGTAACACCTGAAGCACTTATCAATTTGGGGAAGGAAAGGGCATCTTTAAGAAAAATAAAACAACATTGCAAATGCAAAATTCTGTTTGATTTTGAAAGTAACCCATGAAAGTTGAAGTACAGAAGCTTAAACATCACAATGAATTACTTCTGGTAATACCAAAGAAAGGCTGAAATCTTCAAAAAAAGTGAGTTAGAAGTGAACATTGTTTTGGGGAACAATGAGAGAAGACACTCTTGAAAAGCAGAGAAGGTAGAAGGACCAAGATAAAGCAACATACCTGATGTCCAGGTTTTCAATTTGAGGAACGAAGGATGGCTGGAATGGCCGAACATTTACAAATATCTGTATGACAAGCACCATGCTAGATGTTGGGAAGCTATCATCATAGGATATGGTGATTAGGAACCTACTTCAGGAATCTGTGATAGAAGCCAGGTAACAAAGGGGGACTAATGATCAAGAAGCCAAAAATATATAAAGCATTCATTTAAGAAATATATTAACATGATTGCCTGATTTTCATAACCTAATGACTGCTTTAATGGCTGTGTTTGAAAATATATTGACTCTATAAATACATTATAATTATTATTATTATTATTATTACCCATGAGAGGCAACTTAGCATATCTGAGACCAAAAATTCTAATTTTCTCTGAGATTTTCATGTGTAACAGAATCTATGTGCCTTCATTTAAATTTACTCATAGAGTTAACCTTTTTTTTTTTTTTTTTGGGGGGGGGGGGGTTTCCG
>NW_005357559.1:1121461-1123296 GCF_000412655.1 Myotis brandtii
CTCCATCACTGGAGCAAGCAAGCCTCCTGTTCGCTTCAGTGCCTGGCTGCCGACCGCCATCTTGGTTGGCAGTTAATTTGCATAAGGATATGCTGATTAGCCAATGGGAAGGGTGTCGGGGTTATGGTCAATTTGCATGTTTCTCTTTTATTAGATGGAATAAAATATATATATATATTTCAGAGAGGAAGGAAGAGGGAGAGAGAAATAGATACATCAGTGATAAGAGAGAATCATTGATCAGCTGCTTCCTGCAGGCCCTCCACTGTACATTGAGCCTAAAACCTGGGCATACGTCCTGACCAGGAATGGAACCATGACCTCCTGGTTCATAGATTAATGCTCAACCACTGAACCACACTGGCTGGACAAGAAAACTCCTTTAGAAAAGGCATTTCACTTTCCGCAATGAATTATAAAGATTCTACACAAGCTTCTGTATTTTTCAAATTTTTTTCCAAAGTTCAGGACTAAATCAACCAACTACCTTTATGTAATTTTTGTCAGAGTTTACAACGACTCCTCTAGAAAGCAATGTTTTGAGAAGTAATTAATGTACCCTCATTTTCCTGAGGCTAGGAACTGTATAGATTATGTCTCTGGTGTCACCGATAGTAACTACCTGTTTTTGACAAATGTGATAATGGAAGAAAAGAAGACTATGCCATTTGGAGGCCTGAGTTTAAATACAGAGCTCTCCACTAAATACTGGGGTGACTTCAGTTGTGGCACCTTACCTTTAAGAGTCCTATTCATCCTAATATAAGAATAACTAGGCTTACTTCAGAGGAGTATGAATTCATATATGCTCAGTGTTGGCACATAATCAAAGAACATATATGCCTATATACATAACCCAGCGGTTCTCAACCTGTGGGTCGCGACCCCAAACTGCGGACAGCCTCAAGCACTGCCCCCGCCTGACAGGGTCACAGATCCGGGTCCCGGGACCGTGGAAAGCCTCCCGCGGTGCCCCCCGCATGCCAGGTCATGAATCCAGGTCCCAGACCGCGGAGAGCCTCAAGCGCTGCCGCCCTGCCCGCCAGGTCACGGATCCAGGTCCCAGACTGAGGACAGCCTCAAGCACTACCCCCCGCCCAGCAGGGTCACATATCCGGGTCCTGGGACCGCGGACAGCCTTGCCCACTGCCGCCTGCCTTCAGTATGCAAATTAGCCGCCATCTTATTGCTTCAGGGTGGGGGTCCCCACTGGGGTGCCTGGCCAGTCTGGGTGAGGGGTGATGGCTGTTTGCAGCTGCTCACACCCCCTTCAGGGAGGGGGTCCCCACTGGGGTGCCTGGTCAGTCTGGGTGAGGGGCTGAGGGCCGTTTTCAGGCTGGTGGGCGACTAAAGCTCCCAACCTCTCCTTTTTTTCTTTTTTCTTTTATTCTGGGATTTATTTACCTTCTATGGCTGTCACTGGAGCTGAGAGCTGGCTTTAGCTCTGAGGCTCGGCTGCAGCTCTGAGACCTCGGTTGAAGCTCTGAGACCTTGGCTGCTGAAAGCAGGTACTGGGTTTGTTTGGGTTCTATAATTGAAACACTGTTGTGGTCCTGCTGGCTGAAGCCCTGCTGGCTGAAAGCAGGTTTCTGGAGTTTGTTTAGCTTCTATACTTGCAACATTGTTTCTTAGAGTGCAAGCTCAGAGGCCGGCAATGGCAGGTGGGGAACCTTGGCTTCCTCCATCACTGGAGCAAGCAAGCCTCCTGTTCGCTTCAGTGCCTGGCTGCCGACCGCCATCTTGGTTGGCAGTTAATTTGCATAAGGATATGCTGATTAGCCAATGGGAAGGGTGTCGGGGTTATGGTCAATTTGCATGTTTCTCTTTTATTAGAT
>NW_005357559.1:1124087-1131354 GCF_000412655.1 Myotis brandtii
GATTCATAACAGTAGCAACATTACAGTTATGAAGTAGCAAAGAAAATAATTTTATGGTTGGGTCACAACACGAGGAACTGTATTTAAAGGGCCAGAAGGTTGAGAACCACTGACATAACCCATGGACACAGACAATAGTGTGGTGAAGGCCTGGGGTAGGGGGTGAGGGCAGGCTAGAAGGGGACAATGGGAGGGACATTTGTAATACTTTCAACAATAAAGATAAACTAAAAGGAAAAACAAATAGATTTGTTATCTGCATTTTAAAACCATTAGAAATTGAATATTGAAAGAAGTTAGATTTTATTTTCCAAATTGTCTTTTCCTAGCTTGTATTATTGTAAGAATACAGTAGTATACAATATATATAACATACAAAATATGTGTTAATCAATTGTTTAGGTTATTGGTAAGATTTCTGGTCAACAGAAGACTATTAGTTAAGCTTTGGGAGAGTCAAAAGTTATATGGGGATTTCGACAGCAGGGGAAGGGAGGTTTGGTACCTGTAACCCATGCATTTCCCTAGATACTCAGATTCTGGTAACAGAATGAATCTATTTAGAATACCTTATTATAGGTATATCTATTTTTCTAACCCAGTTTTTCTAGAAGAAAGTTCAGGAAGGCTGAAGTTATTGATGTAAGTTGGCAAGAGAAGCAGGTAAAAGTTTTTAGAGAAAAGAAAGGAAAGATGGATTAGGGCAAAGAAATAGGTCAAGAGGAGTTTTAAAAGTTTAAATGCATGACAGGATTTATATATGCCCTATTCAGTGGCCACAAGAGATATTCTATAAAGATGTCAACATTTTTCAAGATGTTTTAGGATGATATTAGGCTTCTTTTATTATCATTTTACATGCTAAGTTGTCTTAGTTTCACTCAGGATATATTTAATAATCAGCTAAATTTGGCTCTACTGACTATGAACTTCCCTTTCACCTTCATGTCATCTTCCCTTTCACATTCAGGCTTTTAAAAAATGCTATTTGCATTGCCTGGACCACTCTTCTCCTGCCTATATCTGGAATGACTATTTATTGCTTTTTCCTCAGGCTCTAATGTAATCTTTGAAAACCCACCCTAGCACCACTAATCTCAATAACAAGCCACGCACACACACACCCTTAGTTACCTTCCCTTGTTCTCAGAGTATTCTGAACCTATTGCCTGAGTGGAATTATCTCTGTAATACCTCAATTTTACCCTCTCCCCACCCCCAAATTTTAAGATCTCCAAGAACAAGGATCATCGTTTCTCTTCCATTATTTTCACCAGAACCAAGCATAGTTCCTGACACATATTACAATTTAGTAAACATTTGTTGAATGAATCAATGATGGAGAGATTAACTTAATGAATGGCTGATTGAATGAACTATCCACTTCAAGAAGCTCTGGAAAACTGTTCACAAGGAAATGGGTGAGATGTATCAAATATGCCCGAGACCATCTTTTGAATACAAAAGCTTGAGCACACTGCATTTCCACCAAGTTCCCTGTCCTCTAGAGTATAATTAATTTCCTGGGAGTCAGAGATCTTGACACATTTTGAAAAGCATGACCAAGTGAGCTACCCGGTCCATTGCCTTATTTAACATCTCTGCTATAGAAGGAGCACGGGAATGCCAGGTGGTTCCAAAGATAGCACTGATGGACATCCAGGTATAAGTGAGCCACTGTGGCCACTCCCAGACTCAGAGCATGAGCAAACCCAAGTGGTTATCCAAAATCAAGTCATATTTGACTAGCCAAGGCTCTTTGTTGTAGATGGGTTCTATAACTTTAGGTTGCATTGGTAACTCTACACATGGGCTTTTTTTTGTCAAGGTTTTTGCTTTCCTGCACATTTTTAAAAATATATTATATTGATTTCTTTACAGAGAGGAAGGGAGAGAGAGAGTTAGAAACATCAATGAGAGAGAAACATCGATCAGCTGTTCCCTACATACCTCCTACTGGGGATGTGCCCGCAACCAAGGTACATGCTCTTGACTGGAAACGAACCTGAGACCTTTCAGTCCACAGGCTGACACTCTATCCACTGAGCCAAACCGGTTAGGGCTGCTTTCCTGCACATTTTACTGTCTACAGGGCTCCTGTCAAAAACGGTCATTCTACAACCATAATGTGCATTGGCACAGTGGCTGAATGTTATTTTTTGCATTTGAGAAGCTAATTAAGTATTCTGTTTCTCTGAATTCTGAGTAATTAATGAAGTGTGCAGGAATTAACAGCTGGAGGTGGCACATTGTGATTGTTTTCCTCCATCACTGTCCACAGTAAGTGTGTAAAATAAGCAAGAGTCATTCATTATTTGCTCTACTTCAGAGCTCTAATTTTAACAAATGCAAGAGAAACAGGAAGGCAACGTGAGCCAGTTGTGTTTGTTATTGTTTATGTTTTGTTTAATTTTTATGTTTCAAATCCCAGTTCAATACGTATAAACATTATCAAGAGAGAGGAATTCCATGTTGGTGGGCAGCTGACTAGTTGCCATCTCCAGAATGTGCTGAGTTGATAGAATCTACCCGATGAGAATGGTTTGTCTTCATTTGCTATGACTTAGTCATCAGAAACTGACACTTTCTCTATCTAAGTGCCAGTTCTCCATCTTCTCTGTATTTACCACAAATAGACACAAAGTAAAATGAGAAAGCAATACCCTAAAACAGATGTTTATGGACCTCTCTACCATACAGGAACCCCAAATTTCCACTGTGCCAGGAGAAATCGGTGCTCACATTATAAAAGAGTGTAAATCCATCATCTCCTTCCCACATGCCTGTGCAATTCCTACATTTTTAAAAAAGTGGAATGGTTCTCCCAATCTTTTTCTAGAGTCCCCATCCATGAGATAAGTGACAAAACTTTCAGAAGTGATTTTGATCTTGCTTCTTGTAGTGGATTAACCATTGATATCATTCCAAAGACATATTTTTTTCCTCAAGAATATTCTCATTAGAAAATTTCCCACTAGCACACAATTCTAACAGAAACCATGAGCAAGGCAATTTTCTACTGACCTCTCCTAAACAGTATGAGCCTAGAGAGTTACGCTTTCCTCTTACTTTCAGAAGTGATTTTGATCTTGCTTCTTGTCGTGGATTAACCATTGATATCATTCCAAAGACATATTTTTTCCCTCAAGAATATTCTCATTAGAAAATTTCCCACTAGCACACAATTCTAACAGAAACCATGAGCAAGGCAATTTTCTACTGACCTCTCCTAAACAGTATGAGCCTAGAGAGTTACGCTTTCCTCTTACTCATATCACTGCCCAAAGTGTGTACTAGCTCTCTGGGAATGTTAAGTGTTCCAAGTTATTTCCATAGGAAAGAATACTAAGGTATGAAATCTCTAATTCTTCCAAATGACAGCTGCCTAATTTACCTTCTAATATATGAGAGAAACAATGTAGCAAAAAATAAATGTTGGCTTGATAAGTGCAGTGACCCAAAGATAGGAGAAGTCCAGTAAGACTGGGAAAGTGTCCTAATGATACGCTTATGTTAACATTAACCTCTTAGAATAAACCCTCCACTCTGCAAATGTCACTGCTTTCTAAGGTTCAGGGAAGTTCAATACAAAAAAGGTAAATTCTCTTTAGAAATAAAAGGAATTAGAAATTAACTCTGACTGAAGAACCTTTTCCCCTGCCTTGAAAATTGCTGAAGCTCCTCCCTTCAAGGAACTCGAGTGGGCTTCCTGTCCTTCACTTGATGTGATGTTAATTATATACCTGTCAGCATACCTACTCTATTTAGAAGGCGAGTTGCACATTTTCCAACAACCCACCACTTAGTTCTCTTCCAATTTCTAAATAGTGCTGACTGGTACTTTTTAATTAAGATTTGACAGTTGAAATTTGCATTCCAAAAGCTCACGGAATTCTATGGAAGTAGATTGCCTATTTTGTTCTACACACACACACACACACACACACACACACACACACCATTCTGGTTATTGCTAAACCACTTTGTTGAATGTACATATAGGCTTTCCTCTGCCTGGGTCTTCACTAGAATAGGCAATTTGGTCTTTAAACCATTGTAAATCAGCATTTGCAATGTGATGTTCTGTTAATGCACGGTAATCTGGCATGCTAGGGGATCTGGGCAACTGTTAAAATACTTGCTCTTGTCCTATTTATTATTAATTTACATTACCTACAAGCAAAGGAATTTGTTGCAGTTTACTGGACTTTATTCTTTTAACTATATAGCTAATGCTAGGATTTTGATATGTAGTAATAGATATCACATAAGTAGAGAGCTGAATTTTTAGTTCACAGAAAACAAAACCTATACTCATGGAAAATTATGTTAATGCCAGTGATTAGTTGCAATAACCATGTTTTGAAATAATACTTCTTCTAGACCAAAGCTTATTTTATCAATATACTTATTTTCTAAATAATTTAATGACATAAAATAACTATACATTTAAATATATTTCTTACCAGCTATTCTGTTAGCAGAATTGACTTTTTCAATGCCTAAATGATTTTTACATATTTTCTATCTATGATAATAAAAGTGTAGTATGCTAATAAGACCAAACAGCCAAACAACCTTCCAGATGTCATTCCAGACATCCTTCCAGATGAAGCTGTGGTGGCGGGGGCCAAGACAGAGGCACTTAGGTATGATCAGGCAGGCAGGTGAGCAGTTAGTGGCAATCAGGCAGGCAGGTGAGTGGTTAGGGGCGATGAGGCAGGCAGGTAGGCTAGCGGTTAGAAGCCAGCAGTCCTGGATTGTGATAGGGATGTCCCGGATTGCAAGAGGGTGCAGGCCAGGCTGAGGGCCCCCTCCCCATCCTCCCCACCCTCAAGCACTAATTTCATGCACTGGTCCTCTAGTTATGTATATAAAAGAATATCATGCTCATATCATAAACATTGTTCTGCTACTAATAACAGAATTAAACATATTTTGAGAAGCACATTTATGTTATTTACACAAAAAGGGAGTTATTTTTAAAATGCATAAGAATTGTACATATGCCTCACTGAACACATATAGAAAGCACTAAGTAATTAGTTAAAACAACTGATTTTGTAAAATCATTGTAAAGTGGATTTATCTCAAAACACTGATACTTCCTTTCATCCCAATGTACCAAATTCCAGTAATGGAAGGAAAGGTAGACTTGGCAAGAAGAGGAGTCTTTGCTTCCTAAAAATATTAGTCAACTGCACTTACCTATTTCAAGTAAAATTATACAAAATGGGTCAAAGTTTTTCCCTTATTATGCAATCTTAATATTAAGACAAGTTCCTTATGTGCCCTTATTTCAACATAATCACCAATCCTAAGTATATTCAACCTTGAAATTCTTAAGACACTACTGAATGATTAAATTCTCTGAGCATTTTTAAGTTTCAGAGTCTACACAACATAATATTCAAAAATCTTCAGAATGCATTATAAAACTTTTTGACACACAAAGAACCAGAGACATTTGACCAATTTTTAGGAGGAAAGTTAGTCAACAGAGCCTAACCCTGAGATAATGCAAAGGTGGAATTACCAGTGTATCAGTCTTCTAGGGCTTTCATAACAGCCTGTGTTGCTTAAGCAACAGAAGTTTATTTTCTTTCTCACAGTTCTGGAGGCCACAAGTCCAAGACCAAGGTGCTGTCAAGGCCGGTGTCTAGGCCTCTCATCCTGACTTCTCACTGTGTTCTAACATGGCCTTTCTTCTGTGTGCAGAGTGACAGAGATAGCTGATGTTTCTTTCTGTTATCTGGACAGCAGTTCTATCAGATCTGGACCCTCACCTTATGACCTCAATTAATCTCTATAACATCCCAAAGGCCCTAGCTCCATACAAAGTTACATTGGGGGTTAAGGTTTCAACATATGACTTTAGGAACACCATTCAGTCCATGACAATTAGATAGTAACTTTAAAGCAGTTATAAAATCTATGTTTCATGAGGTAAAGTTGAAGCATTTGTAAAAAAAATAAATTGAAAAGTAGAAGTTCTTAGTAGATAAATACAAATGAAGCAAATAGAAATTTTTGTACTGAAAAATACAATTTCTTAATCAATAATAAGAATAACAGGAAGAATTTAAATAATAGAATGAAAATGACAGAGGAAACAGTCTGTGATGGTAGGTCAATAGGAATGATACAATCCCAAGAAGAGAGAGAAAAAATAGTAAGTAAATAAATCTAAGGAACTCTGACACTGTATCATTAATTTAACAGAATGTAGGAGAAAAAAATTGGTGTGCCAAAAAATATTTGAAGAATGATCGAAAACATCTCAAACTTGATGAGGGATCTAAATTTAAAGATTCAGTAAGCTCAACACATACAAATGAAACTAAACTAAATTTTTGCTTAGATATTTTAAATTCAAATACTGAAAAACAAAAGACAAAGAAAAAATCTTTTTCCCACTTAGATAAAAGTAACACATTACCTGTAGGAGAAAAAACCTGAAAACAATGTCTTTCTCACCAAAAATCCATGATAAGCATTTGTATATAAGTCATATGTAAAGTCATAACATTTTAAAAGTGCTTAATAAAGTATGTGTTGATCCAGAATTCTATACCTGAAGAAAATATATTTTGGGAATGAAGAAGAAGAAAGAAAAGACTTTTTTAGGTGAAAAAAATTGAGAAGCATTTGACTCAGCAGACCAGCTTTAAAATAAATGTTAAAGGAAGTTCCTCAGGCTAAACCTTAATGATACAAGAGGGAAACTTGGAATATCAAGAATGAAAGAAGAGCAACAGAAATGCTAAATATCTGAAGAAAAATATAAAAGTCTATTTTCGACTCTTAAATTGTTTAAAATATGTGTGAGTTCAGAATGCATAAATTATAACCCTTTCTGATAATATTTTAAAAGTGTAGATGAAATTCATATAATAAAAATAATATAAGGAGGTAGGGAACATAAAAAAGCCTAAGGATTTTTGTAGGGCACCTACATTTTTCTGGTAAAATGTCAACTCTAAATAGACTGTGGAAATTTAAGTATGTATATTGTAATTCATCAACGAATAACGAAAAGTAAAAGTACATATAGCCCAAAACCAATAGATAAATTTAAATGTATAGAACTGTTCAAATTATATTTTAAAAAGGCAGAAAAGGAAAAATAGAACTAAAATCACAGAAACAATGAAAAAAATAACATTGTAAATCATATCAATAATTAAATTAAATGTAACTATACTAAACACAACAATTAAAATAGATATTATAAGATTGGATTGAAATATATATATATATTCTGAAA
>NW_005357559.1:1131636-1132344 GCF_000412655.1 Myotis brandtii
GTCAATAGTTCATACATAAGAACCCCTGAAGTCCACCAGTCAACTGCCTAAAACACAATTTGACAGACCACTCAGTAATGTGTAGTTTATAAGAAAAATGAAGAAAGTAAAGCTATATGTTTGAAAAATATTTTCTATATATATATATATATTTAATATATATTAAAGCCATAAGATGATGATACAATGTATATGAAAAAAGCAAAGGTTCTAAATTTCCTAAAGAAACTTTGAAAATGAAGAACTATTTTGGAGCACTTAACTAACAAATTTAAAGATTTAATATAAATCTACATAGTAATTAAGACAGGGCAGTATTTGCAGAAGGCTAGATAAATACTTAAATGGACTAGATAGAATCCAGTCACAAACCCATACATTGATCAATGTATATGAAAAAAGCAAAGGTTCTAAATTTCCTAAAGAAACTTTGAAAATGAAGAACTATTTTGGAGCACTTAACTAACAAATTTAAAGATTTAATATAAATCTACATAGTAATTAAGACAGGGCAGTATTTGCAGAAGGCTAGATAAATACTTAAATGGACTAGATAGAATCCAGTCACAAACCCATACATTGATAGTTAACTGATTTGTAATAAAGGTAACATTATTATTATGGAGAAAGGATAATTTTTTCAACAAACTACACTGAAGCAATTTGGCAGATATATGAGGAAGGAAGGAAGGAAGGAAGGAAGGAAGG
>NW_005357559.1:1132359-1139050 GCF_000412655.1 Myotis brandtii
GGGAGGGAGGAAGGGAAGGAGGGGAAAGGATAGGAAGGAAGGGAGAGGGAGGGAAAGAGGAGAAGGAAGGGGAAGGGGAGGGGAGAAAGGAAGAACAAAAAGTCAACCCATTACTTCTCACCTTATATGAAAATTAACTCAAAATTGGTTATTTCAGAAGCATAAAATCTAAGAATCTAAAATGTCTATAATAAAACATAAGATAATATATTTGTGACTTTGGATTTTGCAAATATTTCTTAGATATGAAATCAAAATCATAATCCATAAAAGTTGCAAATGTATAAATTAAACTTCATCAAAATTAAGAAGTACCTGTGAAAGCATGGTTAAGAAAATAAAAATAAAAGGCCACAAAATAAAGTGAAAATATTTGCAATACATGTATCTAATAAAGGACTTCTTCCCAGAATATACAAAAACACTTAAAATTCAATAATAAGATAATAAAAACCAAATTAGAAACAGAAAAAGATTTGGACAGACATTTAATCAAAGAAAATAGATGAATGGCAAATAAACACATGAAAACTTGCTCAACATCATTAGGCATTAAGGAAAAGCAAATTACATCTATAAAGATTTGCCACTATGAACTATTAGAATGAATAACATTCTTTAAAAATACAAAAGGCTGGGGAAGAATATCTCATTATACTGGTGTAAATGCAAAATGCTGCAGACAGTTTAGAAAACAATTTGTCATTGTCTTACAATGCTAAACCTTTACTTATCACATTATCCAGCAATCCCTTTCTATGTATTTACCTAAGAGATATGACTTGTATACAAATGCTTATCATGGCTTTATTCATAATCACTCAAAACTGGAAACAATCCAAATAGACTTCAACTATGAGTGAATAAACAAATGCGGTAAGTCATTCATACATATTCAGAAGCAAAAGGAAATTACTGGTACACACAACAGTATGTGTACATTGTTGTAAGTAAGAAGCCCGATTCAAAAGGCTACAAACTACATGACCCCTTTTATATAACATCTGTAAAAGGTAAATTTGTAGTAACAGAAATCAGATCCCTGGGTGCCAGAGGCTGAAATTTGGGGACATCATGAAGGTTTGTGGTAGTAATTACTTGATTGGATCAATCTGTCAAAACCATGAAACTTTACACCAAAAATATAATTTTTACTCTTTTAGAATAAAGCGATGAATTAAATATATTAAAACAAAATATAAATCAGTGATGAAATCTCTCTTTTGGCTATTTCATTTTCATTCATTGGGGTATTTTTGTGGCCAAGCATTAAGTTTTGTTTCATTTTTAACTCTGATCTCTGTAGATTTTCACAATCACGCAAGGGAAAAGTTATTATGTAAGTCCCCTTCAGGGATACTGGGTTGGAATCTCCAGAGCCCATTTTCAGAATCCATGAGCAACAATGTCACAGGTTTAGGAAGGGGATTTCTTGGAGCACCAGAAAGATACCTGAGATGAAAGTCAGAAGACCTGCTTTTATAATTCCGGCTCCGTCACCTTCTTACTGTCTGTTCCTGGGCAAGTGACAAGGCAGAGTGGTGGTGTAGTTGCTCCGTTTAAAAGGATAGGTGTGACCTACTGACCTCTACACTCTCTTCTACCACATGCTAAAATACAAAAGCTCAAGATTCCAGCCCTAGGTTGATACTTAATTTGATATATGGCTTTCAGACAATCACTTAAATTCTTCTGAGGCTCAACTTCTTTAACAATTAAATTGGAAACAACATATAAGATGGAGTGAAAACACATGCTTCCTCTATCTGTGATCTTACCAACCAGTAATACAGAAACTTCTAATTTCTTAAAAATAATCAGTGGAAACCACTAACTATTCTCTCTTCACTTTTCAGTGGCTGTTCCCCATGAGTCGGAATGATGTATCTACTTTCTAGAATGAAAAAAAGACTGGAAACGGTCATCTACACTGTTTCTATTGTAATGAAGGTAATATGCTAAAGGTCACTTGTACGGGGTACCCTTCCTCTGGTGGGCTGTCTGCTCTCACCTACACAGACCTGTTCTCCACTGGCTGCTGACCCCATCCTTCCCACAGGAAGGTCCCAAGTCGCAGGCTGGGGGTGGTTGTTAAGGAGTGTGAGGAAGTCCATTTTGGCCACAAAGAATCGTAGAAAAATAACTGCTTAATAACTGAATTTCTGGGGATAAAGGGATTGTAACCAGGGTTGTAACATTCCCTGGTTTCAAAAGGGTAGGTAATCCCATTGTGACTGGTTTCAAGGTACCAAAATGATGTCGCTGAAAGTGGAGTTGTGAAGAGATGCATAAGTGGCTCTTGGGAACCAGTACTAGCGGCCCTAGCGCAGCAATAGCTACATATCTAAGTCTGGTAGTTCAGTCAATTTTACAAGCAACAATGCGGATTCTTGGAAACAAATTATACCATTACCATTTCTCACCAATCAGATTCACAAATTTGCAAAAGCTTGACACTATAGACTGCGGGTGAGGCTGTGCTACTAATTGCTGTCAGGGGTAAAAAACAATATTAACACATACTGACACATATTGAGGTAACCTGAACCATATCCATGATGAATACATAAGTATTTAAGTTTAAGTAATCAAAGTCTTTTACATTAGATGTAAATTTGTTGGTGAAAGGATATTCATATACCTCACTGTATCACAGGTCACTTTTTAAACTGTAAGCAAAAAAGGTTACCTTTAAAATAGAAAATATATATGGGTAATCTGTATGACATTTTGAATTTGCTTTGTAAATATGATATTGGCAGCGTGGTCATGTGGAAGAATTTTTTTTGTTTGTTTTAGGAGAAACTCACTGAAATAGGTGTGAGGAGTTATGATGTCTGCAACTTGCTTTTAAGTAATCCCCCCCCCCAAAAAAAACACAGTATGAATATACATGTATGAATGAGAATAAAATGAATGAGATATAGCAATTTGTTAATAATTAGTGAACCAAAGTAAACTGGTGTAAATTGAACCAATCCTTTAAAATATTTTGTAATTTTGATGCATCTCAGTATATATATTTTTCAAAATAAAAGTTGTAAAATAAAAATATAATTGGATGTAAAATCAAATATAAGTACATACAGCAGTACCTGGGTATCCATGCCGTGGTATTTATAAAATAAATACCATGTGGTATATATAAAATATCACAAAATACCACAAAATACCACATGCGGGCGCGCACGTACAGTGCGATTGAAACTTCATGGCCCATGCTCAGAAGTCGGTATTTTGTGGAAGAGCCACACTCAAGGGGCCAAAGAGCCGCATGTGGCTCGCAAGCTGCAGTTTCCCGAGCCGCAGTTTGCCGACCACTGCATAGGGGATTGGTTCCAGGAACCTACCCCTGCTTCCCCCATGATACCCAGATCCCTGGATTCTCAAGTCCCTTGTATAAAATGTCATAGAACAATGCATATAGTCAGCCATCCACATCTTCGGATATTCAACTGTGGACTAAAAATACTATTTTCAATCCATGGTTGGTTGAACCCACATATGTAAAACCTGTGGATACGGATGGCTGATTACACATACAAGTATGTTTTCGCTACAGTACTTATGCAACAAAATGCTGTAAACAAACTCAATTTTAATATTAGAAATGTGATTGAATAATTGATGATCTTTATAGAATGAAAGTGATGATACAGATTTTTTATTTACGGTAATGGCCTTCAGGGCCTGGTATAGCAACTAATCTGAATCTTTTTTTCTTTTATCTCCTTTTGTAGTGTTTTCTGAAATGTTTTAGCTTTGTTGCAAAATTTTAAAAAATGAAATTTATAAAATACAGCAAATATGAAAAATTATTTCAAAACATAAAACATAGGATCTTAATATCTATTAGATATATGAAAGTATACTTCCTGACTGAGGGTCCACGTCTCTTGAAGAAATTTACTATAACTTCTACAAATTGAATGCTGCTCCGTGTATATTTTTCTAGTAGTCTATTTTTTAGAAAAAGTTTCCTTTCCAAAGCCAAAATATTTACATTCTTGATATATAAGTATTTTCTTAATTTTAAATATCTGCTTGGTATTTATTATGTGCATCTATAACCATGTTTTTAAACAATTGTTTTTCAGAGACATAGTGAAAATAAGATCTAGGTTTTGGTAAAATAAAATTATTTTTTAATAAATGTGTAAGTGAATTTTTTGAAAAATCAGAATATTTTCTCACTATTTAATTTTACATCTATATACAAATTATACTTTCTTTACCACAATCTATACATTGCATCCTAAATGCCATTAAGAGTTAAATATAAAATGCAAACAGTGCCACATTGGGAGAAAATATGGTGATGAATATAAACTGCATGAAAATTACATTGACAACCTAATAAGAAAAATTGCCTATTACAATTATTTTTATTGCAAAATATTATGAATTTGCAAGTTAATTTACACAAAATATTAAACTATCATTCACTCCCCTTAGCCCCCTGGCCAAGAAGACAGAGTATCTTTTTGAAAGTTCATCTTTTTGAAAGTTCATTCTCTCTCTCTCTCTCTCTCTCTCTCTCTCTCTCGCTTTTTTTTTTAATGTAATGCGTTTGTGACACTAGACACTTCAAAACCCCAGCCATAAACCACCTTTGGTAGAACCTACTCTATACTTTGGGGGTGAGAATAGGCCCTGATCTCTTGCTGTCTTTTGCGATAAATTTAGGACTTTGTGTTCCAATACTGTTATCTTGAGCACAACTCAGTGTTCATACTCTCTAAATCCCTGGATTATTTTTAAAGCATCAGGACAGTTGAAACTCAAACCCTTTGAAATGGTCCTCTGAGGGATAAGTCCCACACACCTTTAGTGCCTCATACAATAATCTCCCCATGTTCTCAGGGCTCCCTAGAAATAGAAACATCATCATAATAAAGCCGGAGGCCTGTAAGATCAGGATGCTCAGTGTGGGAAGCACTGTCATGAATGCAGGGCTTGGGGGGCTCTCACTGACAGCTCTTATAACTCTGTTCCACTGCCCCAAGCTGCAGTCTTTGTAACACTTGCTTTGCTTCCTGGGAAATCCAGCCCGACTCCCAGTGGCATTTTTTTAGAGCACAATGTACATGTCTGTGCTCCCTCGTCTGACCAGAAGGATCAGCTAAGCCCGACAGGAGGCAAAAACAAATTTCCCAGCAGACCACAATGTCTCCATTGCATATGAAGAAGTGAAACATCAGAACAAGATTTTGCAAAAACTCTGCCAATCTAACTTGCACTACTATTCAAGGCTCTTTTGATGGCCAATATTTTCTTAGAACATACGGCAACAAAAAAGAACTTTGGGCTTGGATTAAAAAGAGCAAGGGTCAAATTGATTCAGATTCCAGTGACCCAATGAGAAATATTTAACATATTTGTAAAGATAACTATAATCACTGACAAGTTTGTTGTGGAAATTATAAAAGATAAAGAAGTTGGCTAAAACAAACAACCTGATTTTAAAAATGACAAAACAACAACAAAAAAACAACACAGACACCTCACCAAAGAAGATATGCAGATGGTAAATGACATGTGAATAGATGCTCCACATCATTTGTCATCAGAAAAATGCAAATCAAAGCAACCATGAGCTACTGCTACACACCTATTAGAATGGCCAAATTCCAGAATACTGACAACCTCAAATGCTGGCAAGGATGTGGAGCAGCAAGAACTCCCATGTAGCTCTAGGTGATTGGCTCAGGGGATAGAGAGTCAGCTTTTGGACTGAAGGGTCTCAGGTTCCATTCTGGTCAAGGGCACATGCCCAGGTTGCAGCTCAGGGCATGCAGGAGGCACCCAATCAGTGATTCCCTCTCATCATTGATGTTTCCATCTTTCTCTCCTTCTCCCTTCCTCTCTGAAATCAATAAAAAATATATTTATTTGAGCATGTTTTCATATGTCTCTTGGCTTTCTGTATGTCCTCTTTCAAAAAGTGTCTATTTAGGTCCTTTGCCCATTTTGTGATTGGATTGTTTATTTCCTTTTGTTAAGTTGTATAAGTTCCTTATAAATTTTGGAGATTAAGCCCTTATCGGAGATAACATCGGCAAATATGTTTTCCCATACAGTGGGCTTTCTTGTTGTTTTGTTGATGGTTTCTTTTGCTGTTCACAAGCTTTTAATTTTGATGTAGTCCCATTTGTTTATTTTATCCTTAGTTTCAGTTGCCCTAGGAGCTGTATCGGTAAAGATATTGCTATGACAAATGTCTGCTACTTTGCTGCCTATGGCTTTTTCTAAGATTTTTTATGGTTTCCCCTCTTACGTTTCAGTCCTTTATCCAACATGCTCAAAGTTACTAATCATCAGAGAGATGCAAATCAAAACGACAATGATGTACCATCTCACACCTGTCAGAATGGCTATTATCGACAAATCAACAAATGACAAGGGCTGGAGAGAATGTGGAGAAAAAGGAACCCTCTTGCACTGCTGGTGGGAATGCAGACTGGTGTAGGCACTGTGGAAAACAGTATGGTGTTTCCTCAAAAAACTAAAAATGGAACTTCCATTTGACCCAGTAATCCCATTTCTAGGAATATATCCTAAGAAAACAGAAACACCAATCAGAAAGGATATATGCACCCCTATGTTCATAGCAGCACAATTTACAATAGCTAAGATTTAGAAACAGCCTAAGTGCCCATCAGCAGATGAGTGGATTAAAAAACTGTGGTAC
>NW_005357559.1:1139093-1160789 GCF_000412655.1 Myotis brandtii
TCTTACCATTTGCAACAGCATGGATGGACCTGGAGAGCATTATGCTAAGTGAAATAAGCCAGTCAGAGTAAGATAAATATCACATGATCTCACTCATTTGTGGAATATAATGAACAACATAAACCGATGAACAAAAACAGAACCAGAGTCATAGAAGCATTGAACAGACTCTCCAACCTATGAGGGAAGGCGGGGATGAGGGGGTAAAAGATCAACCAAAGGACTTGTATGCATGCATGTGAGCATAACCAATGGACACAGACAGGAGGTGGGGGTGGGGTGGTGAGGGCATGTGCTGGGGGGTGTGGGCAGCCAGGGAGAGGTCAATGGGGGAAAAAGGAGACTTATGCTTTAAACAATAAAGAATTTAAATTAAAAAAGGAACTTATTTTATTGTGGTAACAACACTTAATAAGACACATACCCTTTTAAAATGGCTGAGCAAATAATACAGTATTTTTTACTATATTATATGAATTTTTTACTATATTATAGAATGTTATAAGGCAGCTCTCTAGAATATATTCATCTTGCATAACTGAAAGGTCATATGTGTTGATTATTAATTCCTCATTTCTCCATCTCACTGGCTTTTGGAAATCATCGATCTATTATTTGATTCTATAATTTTGACTATTTTAGACAACTCATATAAAATCACTCATGGACATGTGCAATATTTGTCTTTCTGTGACTGGTTTATTTCACTTAGCATAGTGTAGGTATAGCCACTTTGGAAGACAGTTTGATAGTTTCTTGTAAAACCAAGCATATTCCCACCATCAGATCCTTGATATTTACCCAAAGGAACTGGAAACTTATTAATACATCCACACAAAAACGTACACACAAATGTTCTTAGCAGCTTTATTCTTATCTTCCAAAACTTGGAAGCAATAAGGATGTTCCTCAGTGGGTGAACAGATGAATAAAATGTGGTTAATCAGGCAACAATATATTATTCAACTTTAAAAAAAAGAGCTATTAAGTCATGAAAATAAATGGAGGAAACTTAAATGCATCTTCCTAAGTGAAAGAAGACAATATGAAAAAGCTACATAATATATGATTCCAACGATATGACATTCTGGAAAAGGCAAATCTATAGAGACAATAAAAAGATCAGTGGTTGCCAGGGTTTGAGGAGATGGGATGAGATGAACAGATGGAGCACAGATGATTTTTAGGAGAGTGAAAATACTCTGTATGATATTTAATGATGGATACATGCCGGAAATAAAAGCAAATATCATGAAAATATTTTCGATTCATTGGCCTTTAATGTGTACTTCGTCCTACACTAGGTAATTCCAGTACATTTTCTCATACTCACCATAACCCTCAAGGACAGGTGTCATTAAACACCTGTGGTGGGAGAAGAGATTCATGTCTGGAGAAAATAACTTTCCCAAGTTCTCAACTCATTAAGTGGTGGACCTGAAGCAAATCTCTGAGTCTACATTTCAAACTGTTATCTAATAGATGAAGGACACAAGATATCGGAGGTTTTTTTGTACAGGTCTGAAGAAGACCTTTAAATGGTTCAGGAAATGATACCCAATTCAAGGGATAAAGTAAAGTATTTATTTTAACCAAACTATACATTCTGATAATAATAGTTTGAATTTTGAATGTTAACTATAGTAGACTATGCTAAGTACTTTATATCCACTTCTTCCTTTAACTCTCGCAATCCATTTTTTCTTTGTGGCTAAAGTTAATTGGGCCGACATGGAGATGAGCTACCCAGAGCTCCTTTTGATAAAGGACTTTCTTCTATCCAGCTGTAAGAGAGAGATTAGTAACCTCCAACTATCATCTGCTTTGATTTAGCCCCAGCTACAGACAGTTGCCTAGACTAAAATCACACCCTGGCAAGGGCGGTTGTCATGGAGTGAGCAAGATGTGGATATTGATTCTTTGGGCCCTGCACAAGACACAATGCACAGTTATCTCCCCAGAGCCTGGGTCATACTTGGCCAAGACTTTGTCAGGCCTGTATCTCTGTTTGATTTCTTAGTCTGACATCAAGTAGAAGATAGATCACATTGAAAGGTATGAAATGCCTTACTTTTCATGACATACCTTTGATAGTATAAATAGGAAGATGGAAAAGCTAAATAATGGGGTAAAAGCACTTACTAAAAATCATTCACCTGAAACACTAATTTGAAATAATATATGCACCCCTATGTTAATTGCAGCATTATTTACAATAGTCACAATTTGGAAGCAGCCCAGGTATCCATCAGTAGATGAGTGGATTTAAAAAAAGGGGTGGTACATGTACACAATGGAACACTACTTGGCTTTAAAAAAGAAGAAAATTTTATCCTTTGCAACAGTATATCTGGACCTGGAGAACATAATGCTAAGTGAAATAAGCCCATCAGAGAAAGACAAAGACCATATGATTTCACTTAGATGTGGAATTTAATGAACAAACTGAACTTACAAGCAAAATAGAGACAGACTCATAGATAAAGTGCAGGCAGGCAGCTCTTGTGGGAAGCGGGGTGATGGGGTGTGTGTGGACGGACTGAACAAAAACGAAGAAAAAAGAGGAAGATCTCATGGACATGGACAACACTGTGGTGAATGTAGTGGGGAGGGAATAGGAGTGAGAAATGGTGATGGAAAAAATTTAATTTAGTTTAATTTTAAATAGCTGAATGAGAGAATTCTGCAGGAGAGGTTGGGAAGGAATTCTCCAATACTGATTAGTGTGGGTTTTAAAGGATTAGTAGGAGTAAAAATCCATCCATCCATACACACATACAAACAAATTTAAAACATTTTATCTTAAGTTCTGAATATACTTTCATATTTAACTTTTTAAAATATGTTCCAAATAATGGCAGCATCATTGGAATAAGGTCATTACCTCTTAAAGTGACTGTTTTTAAGATAAACTACTTTTTTGCATATATACATATTTATATATTTGGGCTCCCTTAGCACTTCCATTAAAGTATGTGTCACATATTCTAGATTGTGAACTAGGATACAATTGTATTAACATACTATCCTCTAAGTTGTTATACTATATACAGAGTGTCCCCCCAAAAAATCTATATCAATTGAGCAATCAGCTGTTAAAGTGTGTACACATATTTGGGGGCACCCTGTACTTTGTCTTCCCAACTAAATAATGAAATTCCATATCTTCCCTATGGAGGGCTGTATGTAGAAGCAAGAGAACTGTATTAAAGGAGACAGGGCCTGCGCTGACCCTAAGTAGCTTTTACCACATGCCCCTGTGCTAATTAAGGGTTGAAGAATGACATCATGATTCATTCAACCCATTAAAGTTCCATTTCAAAAACAAGTTATTCAAATTCTGCCAACAATGACAGCCCTTGGCCTCTGATCATTCCCTCATGCATCTTTGCTGTATTTTTTTTTTCATTCTCTTTCCACTTCCTCAATAAATGACTTTCCTAGTGAACATAGCCTGCTTATAGAATGGTTCTTCTTTAAAGTCTCAGGAAAACAGATGGGAATCTCACCTTTGCTGCCCCATCTCTTCCACCCCAAAGCCCCTCTTCTCACTTTAATCACAGCCTCTGTTCTTGGAAGACTGTATGACAGTAGTTGTTGACCCCTGATTTTCCAACTTCTTACCTAAAGCCAACCTCATCTCAAGTTCCAAAATTTATGGGCACAGGAGATGACATATGGAATGAAACTCTTGATAGATTTTTAACAGAGACCTGCCTTTGGCAGTAGCCAAGCTTTCTGTCGGGAGGGAATGTGGGGAAAACATGCTCTTCCTTGTGTGGCTGGGTATCTTGCTTTCTCTCTACAAAGTTATCTTTGACCTATCCTGTCCCTCATCCCTCACCCCCCTCCACCCAAACTACCACCAACCACGGCGAAGAAGATTCATTCACTGTTTTGAATAACCTCACGTGTTGGAAGTTAAGAAACCGTGAAGCTCTCATTTAAAAATTAACAGTGAACAACATAAAATGAAACTTATTGAAATGCTGAACATGAATGAATGCCCATCTGTTCTTCTCATTGCTTTTGGGGTTTGTTGTTGCTGCTCTAGCTACTGTGTTGTTCAAAGGGCAATCTGTACCCACCTGTGCTCTCTAGCAGCCTCTCTCAACTCGTCTCCTTGAAGAGACTAATTGCGTTGTTTTTCTTCATTTTGCTTCTCTAGGTTTTGTTTTGGAGATGCCAATAACCTCTGTTCTTTCCATAGTAAATAATCCTCATTTGGTCCATTTTCTCATTATCTGTGAAGCATAGCTTCTCTAAACATATTACTCTTTCCTGGACTTCGTCCAAATTTCCTGATTGGCCGCGGGAGAACTTTTCTCTTGAGAGGGTGTCAGGAATAACAAAATCATGTCAGCAAAGAGAGTTGAAACAACTGCATTTTCTACCACTTAGGAGATCATTTTATAATTAACTACTCTCTTAAGTAAAGACGAACACTTTAAGTGTTTATAAATATTACCTCGGGGCATATATTCAAATTCAGAGATCTTTTGGAATCTACCTGCTAATTCAGAATTACAGAATTACAAGGACCAATTTATTATTGTAGGGGTCAGAGGCACCTAAAATGTTCACCCAGTTTTTCAAGTACATTTTTTCCTTGCACTGATAAATATGGGATATTTTTGAAACAGGTACCAGCCTCTATTTCTTTTTAAGAGTAGAGCTACAGTATTCATTTATTCTAAGATTTGAAGAATTTCTTTTTAAACTAGACACTATTTTTTTTCTGCAACTATATCAGAACATGTAACACAAATTTATAGATTTCATTATTGCTAGCCTAGGATAATTAAAATACCAGAACTAAGTTTGAATGCAAGTTGAAATCCATATATATTTGGACAGTATGTCTTGGGGGCTGGTTCACATTCAGCGTGGTTAGGCATACAGATTTCAGATCATACCTCCCACCTGCAAACATTTTTTCTTCTGTAACTTAACACCACAGAGACAAAGCTCTTCCCTTTTGGTAGGTAAGAAGGGTTTTATTTTTTGCCAAATTGCTTCTTAGTTTCTGTTTTATTTTCACTAAATGCATTCAGGCTCTCCCTTAAAAAACAACTCACTCGGGAAATTCAACAATTTCATCTTTGCATACCTAGGTGTATGCTGTTTTAATAAACATTCTGTTGGCCTATTTGATCTATAAATTCAGGTCCTTCTTCAGTTTACCTAATCTTTTCCACTTACTATATATTTTTTTATTTTTTTTAAATCTTTAAATTCTTTATTAGTTTTTTGTTCTCTTTACTTCTCGGTTGCATTTTGAGTGTCAGCTCCCTAGATGATTTGTCTCTAATCACTTTCACCATTTTTGTTGTTGTTCTCTGCATTGTCTGATATGTTGTCATAATGGCTCTACTTTTTAAAAACTGTGACTGACTTGGCTGTGTGTAGTCTAGATTCTGTTCTTATATTTTAAAATTCTGTTGTAGCACCATTTTTATTTTTGTTGTTGTTCTCCACTGAGCCAAACCGGTTAGGGCAATGGTTCTACTTTTTAAAAACTGTGACTGACTTGGCTGTGTGTAGTCTAGATTCTGTTCTTATATTTTAAAATTCTGTTGTAGCACCATTTTTTCCATTTTCTTCTTAATTTGAAAATTTCATGCAATGTATTATATTATCCTCTTATTTTTATTAACTTTCCTTTTTAAATTTATTTTTAATTGTGGTAAAAACAGATAATACAAAATTTACTATCTTAATGTTTCCTAAGTGTTTAGTATATTCACATTTTGTGCGACCAATCACCAGATCTTTTCCACCTTCCCAAACTGAAACCTCTATCCATTAAACAACTCCCCACTTTTTTCTAACTCCAGTGCCTCGCAATCACCACTCAACCTTCTGTTTCTGTGATTTTGGATACTATCCATTCAGTATTGGCTTTTTGTGACTGGCTTATTTCTCTTAGCATAATGTCCTCAAGGTTCATCCATGTTGTAGCCTAAGTCAGAACTTCATTCCTTTTAAAAGATGAGTAATATTTCACTGTGTGTATAAACCACAGTTGTTTATTCATTTATCCATGATGAATATTTGAATTGCTTGCACCTCTTGGCTGTTGTGAATAGTACTGCTTGCTATGAACATAAGTATGCTCTTTGTCTTAATTTTCTTGAGAATTAAAATTATTTTCCCCCAAATTTCTGCTTGGTTAAATGTTACAAAATATGGTCTCATGTGCTCTGAATATATATATTTCAATGTAACAATATTTTTTATTTATATTTACTTTTGTAACATTATACTTATTTATACATTTTTACTTATCTTTGAATAAGGACGGTCTACCCAGCTTCTCCGAGACTGGATTCTCAACAAATCCCTTCCCTATATGAACAGCATTTGTCACTTTCTTTTATAAAGTAAGCTGTAGCCTCAGCTCCCACAGGTCTGTATACCAGTTCTGTGACTCAAAAGCCTGAGGTAGTTGATAGGGAAGCAAAGAATTTTGTCTCATGAACTCTTCCCCTTTGTTCATTTAAATCTCACAAGGAGGAACTTGTTGTTTTCAACATCTTTTTCCCACTTTGCATCCCTTCAGGCATGCGATATAGTTATGCGTAGTCTTTTTCCCTTGAATCACTTCAACCACACTTGAGGGATTGACCTGAAGCAACTGCAGATTTTCTGCAGTTTCAGAAAATGCTCCCTGTATTGAAGTGAAATAAAAACCACATCGTATTCACATTGTATTTAATTGTGTACTTTCCCACCTGAACAACACAGTGGAGGTCAGTCCAAATTCCATGTTTGAAAAAGAGTACCTAAATATGGAAGCTAAATTATTTTTAATCCTCACCTGAGGATCTATTTTTATTGACTTTTAAAGAGAGGGGAAGGGAGACAGAGAAGGAAAAACATCAGGTAAGAGAGAAACATTGATCAGTTGCCTCCTGTACCACACTTACCCCTACCAGATATGGAACCCGAAACCTATGTATGTGTCCTGACCAGGATGATGCTCCAACCAACTGAGCCACGAGCCAGGGCAATATGAAACGACTTTTAACTGCTTAGGATGAAAATGAAGTTCCTTAGCAGGAATAAGCTTCTGATAGGTAACCTCAAACTTCTAAGTAATTAAGACCTTGTCATAAATAGTTGAAAATCTTGGAAACTGGTAAGAACTGCTTTATGGCTTTGAGGTGCAAGTACTTGGTAATTCCTATTTTTCATCAAATTAAACGAAAGTGCCAAATTGAGAGAAGACCAATTTCCACAGGGTGTCACTATTGAATGTTGGTCCTCTACCATCTGACCTGCTGGTTGATCCAATCTGCGGCCAGGCTCCCAGGACACGCTGGCAGTGTGCATGATAGAAGGCTCTTCTACAGACTCTGCTCCCTGAGTCTTTGCTCACCCAGCCCTCCCTGCTGTGCTCCCCAGGAACTAAACTTTAGTGCCCACCCCTAGTTACGCCACAGCCATTCTCTTCACCGGAACTGGGTCAGATTAGCTTGAGTGTCTTAAAGAACCTACTTGTTTCTCTACATTTCCAGGCTCGGAAACAGCAACCAGGACACAGCTGACTGCTTTCCTTTTTAGCCCCAGTACATTCAGAGGGTAATTCCATTTAATCCAAGCAACAGGGAGTCTAAGAAGATTGTTTTCCAAGTTAACCAATTCCTTCCTTATAAACCTTAATCACAAAATGTAATGCCTGAAGGGGGTTAGATTGCCTCCATAAAGGGTCATTCCCTGGGGGCCTGGGGGAGTGACTCTTCCTTCTTTCATTTTGTTTTCAGGGCTGGGGATGGGGGTGGAAGGATCAAGAGAAAATGTTCATGCCCTTAACAGTGACTTTAGCCAGAGAGATTCCTTATCACTTTTCCAACTATAGCAGATGAGAAAAAAAGACTATCTAATGCATACATATTTATTTAAGATGATTATTCTTATATGCAAATAAAGTATTATACATGTTATTTGAGTGACATGGAAAAATTCTCCTTCTAGGTGAATCTTACTTATTGATTACAGAATGTTTGTGGGTCTTTTACATTATTTAAGGCGCAGTATATCTTTTTTAAATAGATCTCTTCTAGAATGGAGACACCCCTGTACAAATAGCAGTGGTACCAGTAATAGAACAAAACATTGCTATTTTTCCTTTTGGAACAATAGGGATGAATTGTCTCCAGTGGAGCCACACCCTAGAATCAAGGAAGAAGTCTTCAATACACTGAAAGTGATGGTGGGGGTACCTCTCCTGCCTCCAAAAGGAGGCCAAGATATATTAATTTGATCCAGAACACAGTACATACACATAGTAAGAGGAATTAGACACTCTTCCTGCATAATTTCATTCATTTGCACATCTCAATAGTCTTGTGGGGAAGATAATAGTATACCAATTCACATGTTAGAAAAAGAGTCTTAAAGACATTAAGTAACTTTCCCTGGTTCACACAACTCCTGATTAATGCAGACAGTGTTCAAACCCTGGTCAAGCTGATCACCGAGTTCATGTCCTCCAGTATATGCTGTACACTCTAGCATGAGAAATGTCTCATTTAATTATAATAACTGAAAATTCTTAGTTCTTTATGGTTTACAAACTGCTTTCTTACAAATTATTAAAATTTCACAACAATTTTATGAGGTAACTAGGACTATTATTAGTCTCATTTCATAGATGAAGAATAAAAGTTCTGAGAAATTCAGTAACGTGCTGAGATCCCTTAGCTAATCAAGAGGGGAAGACCAAGTCTAGATGTTTCCAGAATTTCTCTATTAGCACCTGACAGACCTGGTGCCTCATGGGACTTCCTGAAAGAGAGGACACAGAGCCAGAGAATTGGGTGCCTCAGGCTAGGACCCCCAGAAGAAGCTAAAGGGAATTGCATGAAATAAAAGAGATGGGAGATCATTTAAATGCCTAGTGCAACTTGTCCTTAAAACTAGACACATGACATGACTAGACCATCAAAGCAATGAAAAGACATATTTGGGGACATGAAACAACCATATTAATTCTGCCAAACAAGAAAGGATAAAATAAAACCTGAAACTGTCTCCTTAGACCACTAAAAACATTAAAGAATCATAACTATAAAATATATCTTAGGTTTTTCACAACTTCAATTACAATTCTGGACTACCATGCATCACTATGTTTTAGGACAGAGACACTGGAACAAGATGATGTTATTCCTGACCTCAGTTTTGTACATTAACTAAAGGTTCTACAGAATTATTTTAACTTTATTTTTTTTTCATCTTATATAGCTATTTTTATGTGTATGTGACTCTGCCAGGCCTTCAAAGCAATGACAAGATATTCAGCTACAAACGCTCCTCATCTGTTTCCCAGCTTAGAGGGCAGGGCAATCGATCGTTTTTCTTTAAGTCACATAATGTGTTTCATTAACTTGGATAATGGTAGTCACTACAATGCTCCCACTCATCCCTCTGAGCAAATAAAAGGAGGCAATGAGGCATTTGTGTTTCTCTATAGTTGATAAGTGGTTGGACAAATAGAGTTTCATGGTTATCAGACCTAGAGAAAATCAGTTTACCTTTGGGTGGGTTTGAGTAGACACTTAACAAGCTTTGCCACCTTTCCAGCCCACCACTAACATCATACACACAAAAAGAAACAAAACCCAGCAAGTGTGTTTTGACGAATACACGCGTATTTACAAGACAATCAGGAAATATAAAATGGAACCAGTCCTTGCTCTGTCAGGATCTATTACCCCAGTCAGTGAATTCATTCTGTAACATTTATGAAGAGTCTGAGTTCCCATTCTGATTCACACTCTTCCTCACTGAAGGAGAAAGAGTTGCCATGGCCTTGGCACTGCAATGTCCAAATCTCCAACCATTAAGACTATTGGCTTCTTCCTCCACCATTTATCCAATCAGCTCACGATAGACCACTCCTGATCTCCAAGTTGCCAAGTCCAATGAACACCTTTTTGTTCTCTGGTGCACTCTTAGCACCGAACTATTATCCTGGGTTTCCTCCATTAATTCTACTGTTTCATTCTTAGCTGCCTTTGCCAGCTCCTCTCAACCCAATTCATTAATACTAGAATTACCTGGGATGTATTCACGGCCTCAAATTCTCACTTATAACCCTGAATCTTTCACACTCGAGACTTGTAAAACCATCATTTGCATGATTCACAGTCCATTCAAACCAAATTCTTGACCTCCCACTAGCCTCCTCCTATTTCGATCATCTCAGCAACTGGTAATTTTATCTATATATTGCTGAATTCTGAAATCTGGGTGTTATTCCTAACATAGTCCTCTTTATACCCCACATCCATTCCATCGCATGTGTCTTTAATTCTACAAGCATGATATTTCTTAAATCTAACCCGTTGTCTTCATTTCCGCTGTGCCTACACCATTACACCTCTAGTCTAGACAATAGGGAAAGCTGCTTATTTGGACATACTGCTTCAATTCCTCTCCATTTAGCAGCCTGAGTTGTTGTTTTTTAAAAAACCACAATTCATATCACTCCCCCTTTCCTCCCACATTAAACTTCATTGTGCAATCATCTCCTCTGCTCTTCTCCTCCTGGGTAACTCCAAATCACCTTTCATTTCTGAGATCAAATCTTACTTCTTCTGAAAGACCTTCACTGGTTTCACAATATAAATTAAAGCTTTCTCATTATCATATTTCATAATACCTTTGTGACACTGAAATATAATATAAAATGATACTTACCTTGAAAATTCAGCTGAAGACTAAAATTGAGAATAGTAGAGCTGTAACACCACATTCTCAGGAGAGTTGTAGGACTTACTAAAAGGCATTCATGTTAATTCTTCGACCATCAACCTTCAGCACCAAACTCTAGGAGAAAAAAGAAGAAGAAGAAAGATTTTAAGAATCATTGAGCAGAGATTCCCTTTCTTCTCAACAAAAAAGTAGAGTTTCTTCCACAATGCCAAGTCGAATGAAGGGTAAAAACACCATTTGATCACTTCCAAGATTAATGAGAATTGAGTACTTTGAAGGCACTGAATACAGCAATGCAACTGAATCATGAACAAAATATATTTAGAGGCATTAATAGAAATAAGATATTTCTAAAGATGACCAAATAAAACAAATAAAAAGAATGTGAGCTGAAATAAGACCTTTTAGGGTGGCGATTAAAAAGCCAAAGTGAACCCTGGCTGATTGGCTCCGTGGATAGAGCATCACCGGAGGCCTGAAGGGTCCAGGGTTTGATTTCCACCAAGGACTCTTATCTCGGTTGCCTTCCGGCACTAGTCAGGGCATGTGAGGGAGGTCACCAATCAATGTGTCTCTCTCACATCCAGGTTTCTCTCTCTCTGTCTCTCCCCCTCCCTCCCACTCTTTCTAAAAAATCAATGAAAAAATATCCTTGGTGAGGATTAACAAAAAGGAAAGAAAAAGTCCTAGCTGATTTGGCTCAGTGGATAGAGTGTTGGCCTGTGGGTCCCAGGTTCGATTCTGGTCAAAGGCACATATCTTTGTTACAGGTTCCCCGGTCCTGGCCAGTGTATATGCAGGAGGCATCCAATCGATGTGCCTCTCTCACATCCATGTTTCTCTCTGTCTCTCCCTCTCCACTCTCTCTAAAAATCAATGGAAAAATATCCTCTGATGAGGATTAACCAAAAAAAAATAAGAGGAAAGAAGATAAACCATTGCTTCTTATGAATATTCCATCATATACTTAAAGAAAAAAGCTAAAGTGAAAGTCTGTGTTTCCATATAAATGCTGGGTCTTGGCAAATAAGACAGATGTGAGGCCTTTGAAAACCAATGAAGCTAAATCTGAATTTTTCACATGAATGGGGCAGGATGCTTAAGAGGTCCTATACTGGTTGTACTTTCTTGGAAGAGGCAAACAAAATACCTTTTGGAGAAAAGTATCCTCTTCACAGAGGGCACCAGTGGCTCAATTATAGCAGCGTAGTCATTGAAGTCATAAACCCTTCCTTCAAATTCTCTCCCCCATAGTCCAGATCTCAGAAGATCCAGAAACACCAGACTAAATTGAAATAAAGTTGGATGATTGAGTAAAAAGGGAGAAATACTACATTGCATATGAGATTGGATGTGAAATTTTGAATTGGATTTGCGATTTTTTAGTGGACGAGGCTTCCTAATATCTGAAAGGAGACTATTCTAGCATAAAGAGACCTCAAATTTGTGGATCTGCCTGAGATGCTATCAATGACTAGGGAAGAATGATTCAACAGAATGTGTTTAATGTCAGTCATGGGAGAAGAATAAAGCTTTATCTTCTGTCAAATCAAGATCTGCACATTCAATAAACTATTACATATATTATTAAGTATTTTTCTTATTTATTTTTATTGAATTTATTGGGGCGACACTGGTTCACAAAACCACATGGGTTTCAAGTGTACTACTATGGAATAAAACATCATCTGCATACTGCATCATATGCCCACTGTCCCGAGCAAAAGCTCTTTCTGTCCCATTCCCCCTCACCTTGGCCCACCTCCACCTACCTCCCGCCCCCTTGTTCCTCTGGCTAACACCACATTGTTGTCAGCATCTATGTGTTTTTTTTTTTCCTTAACTAAGTATTTTTCTTTAATATCTAACTTTCTTGTTAGATTTCAAGTCCCATAAGGGTAATGATCATGTTTGACGCTTTCATCAACAAATGTTGACTTGCTGAACATTTTTTGAGTGATGCTTTCAACTCCTATTTCAAAATGTAGTTAAAGATGTCTCGGGAACACCACCAGAAAAAAATATGTGGCCTCAAGTCAAGTCCTTGTGAAAGTGGCCTTTCACATTTCTACTTCTCCAATCAGTTAAAGAACAGGCATAACAAAACAGTGATATAATTTAAAATCAAAGTTACTGAGGCCCAGATTTGTTTCAGCCCTCATCTGTTAAATGTAAAGCTATAATCTTAGCTTATTCATACACATTATCATTGGATTAAGGTTGCCGTTTTAGTTGTATTTTGCTGTTTATCAATGAAGCTCCAAATGCTGTGGCTTAAAGCACCGATGGTTTATTAAAGCTCATGCTTCTGTAGATTGGGAAGGCTCAGCTGGGTAGTGCTTCCGCAGTTATTATTTGGGGTCTCATGTGGTTGCAGTCAGATAGCAGCTGGGGCTGAACATCTACATGGCTCCCCATATGACAAGGTTTGGGCTTCTTTGGGGACCAGCACCAGTGATCAAATGCTTCTGAAGACTCTGCTTGTGTCACACTTGCTAATATTTCATTTTATATGTCACATGAACAGGCCAGGAGGTAATGCATTAGGAACTACAGAAAGGTATGAATATGAGACTGCGTGTTTATTGAGGACCTTTAATAAAACATTACACCACAGTTACCCAGAGCCACGGACAGAGCTCAGACTGAACTTAGGTTTGTCTGACTCCAAGGTTTTCACATCACCACAGTGCAATGGCTTCTCAGTCATTATGTGGTGTTTTCCACATTATAACTTGAAAATCTAGTAATAATGAGAGATAAGAGAAGAATGAGAAAAAAATTTTCCCAACTACAACTGTTTCCTTGTTTCCTACATTTCTGCTACCTTGACTAGTGGCTTAAATAAAATACTCATATCAGGTCTAGCCAGAGTGGACTCCAGGGTCATCTTTCCTTAAAATTCTAGTGATTTTGCTCCCCTTTCCTGTGTTTTTCTTGCCTCTATTTCTATTACCCTTAACTCTTGTGATAGAAGAGATGAGTAGTGATATTTCCCTTGATGTGGGCCCCTTCTCATTCACATCCCTGCATAACAGGAACCTGTGCATGTGAGCACACACACACACACACACACACACACACTACAGTGTTTGGTATTCAATTAGCCATTTTATTAGATTTATACATTTTCTGACTACATGGCTGTAATATTCTACAGAGACCTTAGAAATGTTAAACTTCATACTTATAATACTACTGTATATAAGACTACTTCTAAAACTAGACTTAAGTAATTTAGCTTTACTGAAATGACCTAAAGGTACTGTTTAAAATTGTGTAAAGGATAGAAAATATTCCCAAAAAGGATCAGGGGAATTTAAAGTCACCCTCAAAGGCCCATCTATATGTGAAATAATGAATAAAGGAAATGGTATGGGATGCATTTCAGCAAAAGCTAGACAATGACGTGATATATTCTGGCAAACTCCGAGTTTAGAAAATGAGAAAACGAGGCAGAATTCTGGCAAGATTAGGTGGTATTTGATATTTATTCAAGTGTGAAAGACATTAATGGAAGTAAAGTAAGGATCAATTTCTAAACTTAAGATAAAACTTTGAGCTTTATGGACATATCACATTAGAAATAGTATCAACTTTGTTCTCATTTCCGTGCACTTAGCCTTAGTATCCCCTTGAAATTACGACAACTTAAAGTGTTTTCTCTATTCATTTTCCTTTCTCTAACATTGGTATTTCCACAGTGTCACTGATTATATAATAATTACACAGATTCATATTTGAACCTACAACCCTTGCATATCAAAGATCACACAATATGCTTCTTAAAATAATAATTACATAGCATTGAAGTCTGGTACAGCACATTTACACTGTATGACAGGTCGTTGTTTAATTAACATTATAGATTCTTTCTCACTACATAATATTTAGTTAACAGAACAGTTTGCCCAGTCGCCAGTGTTACAGATATAAATTTTACATTTGTAAACAGAGTATGTTCTAGGCAAGAATATGTATTAATTTCTGCATAAACTCCACTCGGAGCATGCTTCTGGCACTTTGTAGGAAGTTAGCAAAATTAGATGATCTATTTTGTTGTTGCTGTTGAAGGGTTTAATATCCCTGGAAATAATCATATCAATGCTGGGAAATAGACAAAGCATCTACACACTCCACACTAGTCCAGTTATGTTCTATATGACACAGAAAATTCCAATATCTAACCAGAAAATGAACCACATGGACTTTGTTAATTATACACAACTTTGTTGTGGAAAAGCCAGAAAGAAGATTGTGTTTATCCTTGCAGCCATTTTGTGGATATCAGTTAGACAGCTCCTTCAACGTAATAGGAGTGATTATAAATGGTACTGCCTCAGTTGTATTTGTACTAGTTGGTCTTGTCACCTTCCTTCTACTAGTAATACCTGGCAACCACATATGCTACCAAATTCCAAAAAGAAAGAATTAATTGAGGAACTAATTATAAGCAGAAGGCTATGACTGCATCTCTTTAGTTAAGAGACTAAGAATACTTCACCAGTCACTTGGAATTAACAGAAGTTAGTGACAAACAAAAAGGGTCCTACATCGCCCAGCTCAGTGGTTGAGCATCAACCTATGAACCAGGAAGTCACGATTTGAAGTCACAGTTTGATACCTGGTCAGGGCACATACCCAAAGTTGTGGATTCGGTCCCCAGTGTGGGCTTACAGGAGGCAGCCGATCAATGATTCTCTTTCATCATTGATGTTTCTATTTCTCTCATCCTCTCCCTGTCTGAAATCAATAAAAATATATATATATTTAAAAAAGGGTCATAAAGGCCAGTTGAACCTTTCAATCAGAGTTTACTTATAAACATGAGAAACTCATTAAAATATCACTTATTTGGAGCATACAACTTTAAAAAACTAAAAATTTTCCTGGATTATTTAATTTAATGCCAATTTATAAAAATATTCAGATTTCTGCTTTTGCCCTTTGGCCTCTAGATTCTAAAATGACATTCTGATCTAAAGAAAAAAACTGTTTTTCTGTGCATTAGATTTTTCTCTTAAGAAAATTAGTGATTAATGGATTGGTTTGATACAAATATATCTAGTAATATATCTTCCACTTTAAATATGGTTATTTAAAAAAGTATTACTGAATGACTCCTTAAAAAAAAAAATCCCTAACATTTTAAACCTATCACAATAGATTTGATTTTTACATAATTTTAAAATCTTGCACTTTTTTTTTTTCCAACTTAACCTTCTTTATTTTTCACTTACGTAAAGTTTGGGGAATTTCTTGTATTACTTTCTATTTTTATTCTGTTCTGCTACTGTCATTAAAGACAGGTTAGTATCATAGTATGTTATCATGTTTCATTTAAAGTGTGTTAACATGGCTTTGGGACATTTTGAGTTCAGAATTAAACATTGGTGGTAAGTACGTTGTTGTTCTACAAACACATGCACAAGCTCAATACGGAACCTTCTTCTTTTGCCTCGTCCTCTGGCCACATCCCATTCCCTTCTCCTGAGATGACATTTCACCTCCTTAGATGACATCTCTAGTTTCCCTTACACTCCAATGTGCTCCTTTAGCTTTCTATGCTCCTCCTTTTTAGATTTCATCATACCTAATTAAAGTCTGCATTTCTTGGTAGACCAGAGCCTCCCCATGAGCAGGGAAAGTTCCATATCTCTCAATTGCCTGGGGGAGCAGCTTTTAAAAAACGTGTTTAAGATCTGTGAACAGCAGTGAGGAGGATGCTCTCCTTGCACTGCATCTCTCTTCAGACACATGGGATGCAAATTAATAAGGCAGATGTGACATCATTCTGTGGTTTCTCTCTTCATCTAAAAATCAAGTTCTCCAGCAGGAAGATGGCTGATTAATGAATCTGGCCACCTGACAGGTTAAGATTAATTACACAAAATATAAAGCTGTTTGTTACTAGGCAAACAGGCTTTCTTTGGCAACAATTTATTTTATATTAAATGAGAAAAAAATAGTTATTGTTTAGACTTTTTAAAATAGTGAACAAAGGGATAATGATTTACTATAATAAATCATAGGGGGCAGGGAGTCCTTGAAAATATATACCTAATAGTCTGTTTTCTATAAAATAGCCTTTTTCTAATTTATATGCTATTGTTTTAAAATTCCATGGCTATCATTTATTTTTTTAACAGTAAGTAATCATTTCCCATCTAAATGGAAATATGATTATAATGCTTAGAGGAAAACTCTTTATACTTCATCAGTATTGCTATTTTGAAAATCTCGGTCTTCTTAAAAGATAGTGGTCTAAATAACTTTAAACTCCCATTTTTGGGGGGAATAAGAAATCTAAAGATATGGGTACTTCTCTGAACACAAAAACAAGATTATCTTCATATGCATTTTCAAATGACTTTTCAAATGAATGTATTGTTCTCTGATCAGGTTAATTATTATATTTCAATCTTAGGAGAATATTGTTCATTTTATTAAGCTCAATACTGAGTTATTGAATTTAGATACAGAAAAGAAACTATGTTTCTGATTTGCCATCTGAATATTTTAGAGACTGTATTCAAGTAAGTACTGGGAAGAATATCAGCTTTCCAATCTCTTTCCATTCGGATCATCGCTGGGAGAAGAGCCTCCAGACACAGCCAATGGACTTATGATCTTAGTCGTTTGCTTTGGAGCCCCCCAAAGACCTGCAGGTTATTTCTTTGTCCAGTGGGATGGACATCAGATATCCATCATTTCATTCTGTCACTTACAAAATAAAACAAATATATCTATGTCAAAATAACTGACCAGTGCTTTTCAAAAGTGTCAAGGTTATGAAGGACATGGAAAGCCTAAGGAACTAACTGCACAGATTGGAGGGGATTAATGCAGGATAGAATTCTGAACAGAGAAAAAGATTCTCAGAGAGTCTCACTAGAAACACTTGTGAAATGTGAGTAAATTATACAGATGATAATTCCTGATTTTGTTAATTGTATGATGGCTGAATCAAATCTCATTTTAGGAAAAACTGGGTGAGGGAATTCAAGAACGCTTTACAACTTTGCCACTTTTATTTAAATCTAAAATTCACTTAAAATTAAAGGTTAAAAATATATAAAAATAAAGGGCATAATCTTCTTTTGCCCAAAATGGGCATTTCCCGATCATATAATGACATAAAAATTTTAGAGTCAGTCTCTATTATTTTCTAATATGCCAAAAATCACATTATAAAATTTTATTTTACTCTACATACAAGTGCTTTATTTATAAGAATGTGTTAATTATAGGTCTGTATTCAACAATGGAACATAAAGTAATTAGTGACTCTATTCTTTGTTTTTACTTTAGCTATTATTAAATAACTAGTTCCAAACATGTTGACAAACATGGATTTGTCATTGTTAAAGTTAGTTTATTCAATACAGAATAGACTAGAAACTGTGAAAAGAACAATAACAATGACTCTCAGGCCTCTGACTACCTCTTCATCTTTTCTCAGTGAGACAGAGCAGAGTGGGTAGTAATTGCCAGTTGGCTGAGCAACACTTCCTCAAGGAGAAGAAGCTGGAGGGCATTTCCTGCTAAAGGAAATTCTCACTGGGGCTCAGTTGCTCAAGATGTCAGAAAATTACCTAATTAATCCCCCAGACTCCAGAATCAGCACAGATCTAAAGCCTGCATTTGAGAACCACTAAGACTTTACAGAAGTAAGATCCTCCATTAGGAAGTTAGAGACTTGTACTGTAAAAGGGAAAGACAGTAAATACTTTAGGTTTATCAGCTATTGTGTATCTGCCACAATTATTTATCTTTCCCATTGTATGCGGAAAGCAGACCAAGACAATAAGAAAACATACAGACATGGTTGTGTTTCAATAAAACTTTATTTACAGAAGCATTTGGTGACTGGATTTGGCCCAATGGCTACAGTTAGCTAACCCATTTCATATTCTCTTTCATAAAAAGAGTGACTCATCACCTAACATTTCTAAATTATAAACCAACAAAATTCTTGGAGATGCTTAGGAGTCACCTAGAGAATCCTCTGAAACACACTTAGACGAAAGGTTATGGGAACATCATGTGAGCACTTTGTACATCCTGCATCACAATATACCTCCCTTACGTAATAAATAAGTTCAAAATAGTTTTCTGTAAAAGCATTGACTCTCTGTCTCCTAATCCTCATGTTAGGATATATTTTCATTGATTTTAGAGAGAGGAAGGGAGAAAGAGAGAGAGAGAAACATTGATGTGAGAGAGGAACACGAATCGGCTGCCTTCCCATGCCACAACCAGGTGTCAAACCCGCAACCTAGGTCTAAGCCCTGACCAAAATGAACCTGTGACCCTTCAGTGCATGGGATGATGCTTCAACCAATTGAGCCACACTGGTCAGGGCAAAGTATTGACTTTTGAAACAGGCCAACTTGGACTTCAGTGCTGACTAACTTACTATTTGGACAAGTTCATAAAATTCTTGGCTTTTAGTTCCCTCATTTATAAAACAAAAATAAAATATATTCCTTACAGGATAAAAATGATGGCAATGTATAAGTATATTGTATATGACATAAGGCTCTGCATTTTTTTGGAATCAACATGAGATAACTTTTAAGGAATATTACTTCAATATTTCAAAAGTCATACAATAATTGCAATCTCTATTTGAATCCCTCAGAGAAAATTTAAGCCAATTCAGTTCATAACATTTAGCAACTCCTCTTAACAGTCCCTTTTTTCTCTACAGATTGTTTATTTTCCTCAATGGCTGAAGAGCCTCCCTCATAATAAATCCCCAAGTCTCTCCCAAACTATTCCTTCTTTTCCTCTCTTCTCCCCCAACACTTTACTAAGGACATTGATTTTATTTCTGTAGCTTTTATTTTCTCTCTGATATACACACTTTCTTCTATCCTAATATACAACTTACATATTTTCTATGTTAATTAATTAATGTTGGTTCTTCTTTTTTCAATAAAAACCCCATGAGAGCAGAAAAATTTTTTAACTCTTTTGTTCACTTGATGTGTCTCATGTGCCCAGAACAATGCATAGAACAGAACAGGCACCTGATAAATATTTGTTAAATAAATAAATAATTTATTCTAATTTTATATTACAGAGGCCCTAAGAACCAATCTTGCAAAGACCAAAGAATAGAAAAGGGCATTAATATAGTTGTTATAACTGTATTCTATTTGTTCTAGAAGTTAGATGAAAGAGAAAGACATGAAAGATACTTTAAAAAATATCCAAATTAAACCTCAAGGAAATCAAACTAAAACTACTGAGAGGAAAATACACTAAATGGAATTTACAGCAGATAAGACATTGCAAAGGAGAGATTTGTGAATGAAAAGATATAACATTGAAAATTATCTAAAAGAAAACACAGAGGTAAAAAAAGAATTTTAAGAAAGAAAAAATGAATAGAGCAGCAGTTAGCTGTGGGCCAACATCAAGAATCCTCTTATATGTATAAGTAGAGTCTCTGAATGAGAGGAGAAAGAGGGGAGTAGAAAAAAAATAACTGGAAAATTTTTAAATTTGGTGAAACTTATAAACTCACAGATTTAAGAAGTTCAATCAACCCCAAAGTACAAGAAAATATACAGAAAAACTACACAAAATCATATCATAGGCAAATTACTTAAAACCATAGAAAATCCTAAAAGCAGGCTTAAAAGTAAGACTTTTAATATATAAAAAAGCTGAAAAGAATCCACCACTGGAACACTTACACTATAATAAATAGTAATGTAAGTCCCCCATGCGGAAGGAAAGTTATAGGAGATAGCAATCTCAGACATCTCTTGGAGCAATATTTTTGCAGATATATATCCTATGACAGTGGTTGGCAAACTGTGGCTCACGAGCCACATGCGGCTCTTTGGCCCCTTGAGTGTGGCTCTTCCACAAAATACCACATGCGGGCTCGCACGTACAGTGTGATTGAAAGTTCGTGGCCCATGCGCAGAAGTCGGTATTTTGTGGAAGAGCCACACTCAAGGGGCCAAAGAGCCACATGTGGCTCATGAGCCGCAGTTTGCCGACAACTGTCCTAGGACAAGGGAGACCAAGGAAAAAAAGTAAACAAATGGGACTACATCAAACGAAAAATATTCTGCACAGCAAAAGAAACCATCAACAACATGAAAAGGGACCCACTGTATGGAGAAGATATTCACCAATGATATATCTGATATGGGGTTAATATCCAAAATATATAAAGAACTCATACAACTCAACACCAGGAAAACAAATAACCCAATTAAAAAATGGGCAAAGAACCTGAATAGACACTTCCCCAAAGAGGACATACAGATGGCCAATAGGCATATGAAAAGATGTTCAAGGTCACTAATCAGCAGAGAAATGATAATTAAAACCTCAAGGAGATATCATCTCACACCTGTCAGAATACCTATCCTATCTAATAAAAGACAAAAAGGGTAATTAACCATACCTCCACTATGCTTCCCATTGGCTAATCAGCGAGATATGAAAATTAACTGCCAACGAAGATGGCGGACGGCAGCCATGCAGCTGAAGTGAGCAGGATGTTTGCTTGCTCCAGTGATGGAGGTAGCCAAGGTTCCCCACCTGCCGCGGCCTGCTCTAGGCTCCGAAAGCAACAGCTCCAAAAGCAACAAAGTTTCAATTATAGAAGCTAAAGAAACCCCAGATACCTGCTTTCAGCCAGCTGGCCTCAGAGCTGGGAGCGCCAGTGAAGGCAACAGAGTTTCAATTATAGAAGGTAAATAAATCCCAGAATAAAGAAAAAAAGGAGAGGCTGGAAGCTTCAGTCGCAGGCCAGCCTGAAAACGGCCCTCAACCCCTCACCCAGACTGGCCAGGCACCCCAGTGGAGACCCCCACCCTGAAGGGGGTGTGGCCAGCCTGAAAACATCCATCAGCCCCTCATCAGGGCTGGCCAGGCACCCCAGTGGGGACCCCCACCCTGAAGGGGGTGTGACCAGCTGCAAACAGCCATCAGCCCCTCACCCAG
>NW_005357559.1:1161103-1178573 GCF_000412655.1 Myotis brandtii
GTGGTGGGAGCCTCTCCCACCTCCTCAGCAGCACTAAGGATGTCAGACTGTAGCTTAGGCCTGCTTCCCGCTGGCAAGTAGACATCCCCCAAGGGCTCCCAGGCTGCCAGAGGGATGTCTGATTGCCAGCTTAGGCCCAATCCCCCGGGGAGCAGGCCTAAGCCAGCAGGTGGTCATCCCCCGAGGGGTCCCAGACTGCAAGAGGGCACAGGCCAGGCTGAGGGATCCCCCTCCCCACCGAGTGCACAAATTTTTGTGCACCAGGCCTCTAGTCATCAATAAAACAACAAACGTGTTGGTGAGGATGTGGAGAAAGGGGAACCTTTGTGCATTGTTGGGAGGAATGCAGATTGCTGCAGACATTGTGTAAAACAGTATCGAATTACCTCAAAAAATTAAAAATGGAACTGCCTATGACCCAGTGATCCCACTTCTGAGAATATATCCAGAGAAACTCAAAACACTAATTTGAAAGAATATATTCACCTCTATGTTCATAGCATCACCACTTACAATAGCCAAGATCTGGAAACAGCCCAAGTGACCATCAGTAGATGAGTGGATAAAAATGTAGTGGTACACGCCGAAACCGGTTTGGCTCAGTGGATAGAGCATCGGCCTGCGGACTGAGGGGTCCCGGGTTCAATTCCGGTCAAGGGCATGTACCTGGGTTGCGGGCACATCCCCGGTGGGGGATGTGCAGGAGGCAGCTGATTGATGTTTCTCTCTCATCGATGTTTCTAACTCTCTATCTCTCTCCCTTCCTCTCTGTAAAAAATCAATAAAATATATTTTAAAAAAATGTAGTGGTACATTTACACAATGGAATGCTACGAGGCTATAAAAAAGAAAGAACTCTTACCTTTTGCAACAGCATGGATGGAACTGAATATTATAATGCTAAGCAAAATAAGCCAGTCAGAGAAAGACAAATGCCATATGATTATCTCACTTATATGTGGAATCTAATGAACAAAATAAATTGATGAACAAAATAGACCCAAAGTCATGGATACATGGAACAGACTGACAGAGGTTAGAGAGTGGGTGGGAGAAGCAGACAGGATGAAACAAGGCAAAGAGATTAGCCAAAGAACATGTATGCATAGCCCATTGACACAGATAACAATGTGGTGAGGGCCAGAGGGAGGGGAGGGTGGGATTTGGGTGAAGGGGTACAAAAGGGAGGAAATGGAGAACATCTATAATAATGTCCACAATAAAAGTTTTTTAAAAAGCCATCTGGACCCACACAAAGAATCAAGAGCCACAGAAGTGGTAACTACTGGGTAAATAGAAAACACTTTCCTAATTTAAATCTCTTCAAACAAAACTTCATGAATTCATTGATAATTTGGATTGTGCTTTCTAATATTTCTTTGTGTGCTTTTCTATCTACCTCTACAACTCTGTGTTACTCAGAAAAGCACTGTCGTAAGATTGTCTCAATCCGTATAACTCAGAAGTGTCTGGAAAAATGCTTTGTGGAAGCCGTATCAATGCAATTTGTTAG
This sequence comes from Myotis brandtii, assembly GCF_000412655.1. Classification (NCBI taxonomy): domain Eukaryota; kingdom Metazoa; phylum Chordata; class Mammalia; order Chiroptera; family Vespertilionidae; genus Myotis; species Myotis brandtii. The sequence goes on from NW_005357559.1 coordinate 1,162,617, forward strand.
CTTGAGATAGGAATGTGGACACAGCCCTCCCCATCCATTAGGTCACCCTGGTTGTTACTCAGCCTGGCCGTGTTCTTCCAAGAAATACAATTAGCCATGTTCATCTTATGAGATTATTTTAGGTTCATGAATTTCTTCACAGAGCAGTTTTGTCTCTACTTGTTTTATTACTACTGGTGCTGATTACACATCCTAAATCAGAGAAACTGTGAAACTAATTAACATTCTACTCACCTACCTCATTCTGATGATAATTGAGCTGGTCATACTGAGCCAGACAACAACACTGGCATCTGAAGTTCCTCCTCTGAGCCCCATCCCCACACTCAGCCTCCCGTTTTTTCATTATCTTTCTATTTACATCCTGAAGACACTTTTATATCTCTCTGACAGGTTCCACTGACAGTCAGTTTACATTTTATTTTTAACATTGTGTTTTGATAAATCAAAAAAAAAAACACCCTGCGATATGGAAATAAGACACAAAAGCATAAATGATTGCTGATTTCTAAGACGGCAATAAGATAGTAAGGTCATGGAAATATTTAGACTTCCAGCTTCTGAATGACACACAGTTATCTTTTTCAAATTGCCTAAGGCACTGAAAGTTTGGGGACTGTACAACCTACAGCAATAAGCAACAATTATTGAACAGAGCATTAGATAAGACCCATACAAACATTCTTCCAGAAGTATTTTTACAGAAAATATTTTTGCATCATTGGTCATTGATCACTCATTTAATAAAGCATTTTTTATCACTGACTGTATATTGGTCTTTGTTATCAGCACTACAGATTTAAACATGAATGAGATAAGAATTTTATTCTAAAGGAGCTCACAGCCTTTTGGGGAACACATACAAGTTGGACAATGAAAGCAAATTTTGTAAGTTTTGTAAGTGCTATTCATTCATGCACTCACTGATTTGACACATATCTATTACTGTGTTATGGGTTTATTGTCATCCCAGCAAACTTTATATGTTGAAGTTCTAATCTGCAGTACTTCAGAATGTGACCTAATTGAGAGAGAGGATCTTTACTGAGGTACTAAGTTACAGTGAGATCATTAGGGTTGACCCTAATCCAGCTGATGGAAGTCTTTACATACAGGAGATATTTGTACACAGAGAGATGTACAGAGGGAAGATGTAAAGATATAGGAAGAACACCACACGAAGATGATGGTCATTTACAATCCAATTAGATTGGTCTGGAGGAAATCCCTCCCTCAAAGTCCTCAGACGGACCAAACCTGCCAAGGTTTTGATCTCAGACTTCTAGCCTCCAGAGCTGTGAGTCAATAAATTTTTGTGGTTTAAGCCACTCAGTTTGGGGTACTTTGTTATGGCAGCCCTAGCCAACCAATACATATGGGTTAGGTACTGTACGATGTACTGGAGATACCTTGTTTGGGGGTGTAAGGAGAAGACAACGTGCCTTTAGGAACTTTAGACCCAATAGATGACACAGTAAGTAATCACAACACAGAATAATACAGGTTCTATAATAAATCAGCAGAGAGTGCTACCAGAACAGAGGAAACTAAATCACGCTAACACCTGAAGTGAGATTTCAAGGATCAATTAGAGCCAACTAGAAAAGGGTAGAACAGCATGTGGAGTGCTCGCTGTGTGGGCCAGTGCACTTGATTCCAGAAATACTGAAGTTCAGTAAGCACCCTCCTGGACTCATAGAGTTAATTGTCCTGTAGGGAAACAAAAAAACTAACATAAAACCGTAATTGTGGGTTTTCAAGTCAATAGTGCTTCACTTCACCTGCTTTCTAGCTCTTCTTGTGCTAGTGAGTATAAGAAAGGCAAAAAACAAAGTTGAACCTGAGAGAATAAGAAAAAAAATCATGACCTCCTGGTTCATAGGTCGATGCTCAACCACTGACCACCACCACCTTATTTTTAAAATAAGATTTTTTGGGGTGATTTCACTAAATACTTTGTTTTCAAATATTTATCAAAAATAAACTATCATAATGATTAAAAATCAGGTACCTGAGTGGCGGAGACACATTTGCTTTGAATTCTGTTTCACTCTTTACTATCTGTGTAAACTTGGAGAGTCTATTATATTTTTAAGTATCATCTATAAAATGGAGAAAATAATGGTTCTTGCTTAATAGGGTTTTTATGAGAATTAGAGGAGGCGGCTCATATAATATGCTTAGTGCAGCAAGTGTTTGTAAGACTTCAGTAAGTACAGGTGGTTACCCCTGCCTCTGCACATCAGATATAACCTCAACCAAGTGAAATGAAGCATTAAAATTTAAAATAGTTTTAAATTATATTTTATAATATATTATATATTTAACACAATATGGGCTATTCTGTATGACTAATTTTTAAATTTATTTGTTCAATTTCAGAATATGAACTTTTTATATAAATCATTATTCTTTTTTTATTGATTTTTTACAGAGAGGAAGGGAGAGGGATAGAGAGTTAGAAACATCGATGAGAGAGAAACATCAATCAGCTGCCTCCTGCACACTCCCCACTGGGTATGTGCCCGCAACCAAGGTACATGCCCTTGACAGGAATCGAACCCGGGACCCTTGAGTCCGCAGGCCGACGCTCTATCCACTGAGCCAAACCGGTCAGGGCTAAATCATTATTCTTAAAAATCATTTTTATGTCTTTAAATTTATTGGGAAGACATTGGTTAATAGGATGATGTAGGTTTCAAGTGTACACTTCTATGATATAAGACCTATATATTGCACTGTATACTCACCACCCAAAGTCAAACCATCTTCTGTCACCATATATTAGTCCCTCTTCCCCCTCTGGTCCCCCTTCTTCCTGGTAACCATCACATTACTGTCTGTGTTCATGAATTTCAGTTTTATAACCCACATATGAGTAAAATCATATGGTTCTTAGCTTTTTCTGACTGACTTATTTCATTAACATAATATTCCCAAGGCCCATCCATGTTGTCACAATGGCAGTATTTCATCCTCTCTTATGGCTGAGTAGTATTCCATTGTATATATGTCCTACATCTTTATCCAATCCTCTATCAAAGGACACTTTAGTTAATTCCATGACTTGGCCACCATGAATAATGGTGCAATGGTTTCCCATTGATGTTTTAATTTGAATGATTCTAGTGAGTATAAACATTCTTATATACTTATTAGCCATTTGAGTTTTCTCTCTTGTAAAGAGTTCCTATAGGCAACTAGGAGACCTTTGCTTATTTTCTATGCAAGGATTTATGTTTTCCTTATTGTTTTATAATAGTTATTAAATATAAAAATTATCTAGAGTTTACATTTAATTAATTTTATGCTGTTTATTAACATATTTTATTTCTAATATACCCAATCTATCAACATATTCTTGGAGTTTTTCATCAATTAGTTTATAATTTTAATGTTCCCTTATGTCCAAAAGGCTTTCAATTGAGCCTTCAACTGGTTGCCGCAATAATTATCTACATTTAAAATTATTTTAAGAAAGAAATTTATTTTTTCTGTTTTATTTAATATGGGGACGAACTTCAATTTTCCCTTTAGCCAACAAATTGTTCCACCCATTATTGGCTGAATGTTCATTTTTCTATTCTCTTATTTATGATAATACTTTTATAAATTAGAATTTTAAAACTATTTTCTCTTAATAAAAATATAATATATTAATCATAAAAATTTGGCAAATACAGTTAGTAACAACAACAAAAGAATTAAATTAAGATTACCAGTCAAAACCCAGAGACAGTCTTCTAACAATGCTGGTAAATATGTTTCTGAAGATGTAGGCCTATTTTGTTAAGAAATACCATATAATATAGTAGATATTTAAGCCTTTATTTTTTATTGGACAAATATTCGTTTTTCTCCTAATCCGTGAGTTAGACTGCTACAAACTGAAAATTCAAGGCTTACCTCTCTATATAAAACCTAAGTCACCCTTGGTAAATTTTAATTGTTATTGACAACTATGTATACATCCTAAGCTCTACTCCAGTAGAAAGGAGACTATGGAGGCAATTGCTCACAATAGAAATCTTCCCTATGGTTCACAATTATGGAAACACCTGTCCCCTCTCTCCCCCTTCCCAAAAAAAACCCCACTTTCTGTTGATTCTCTATGATAATTCATGAGACTCAAGGGCCCTCCACATATTTTAATCTTCTCCAGAAAATAAGGTAATGGCTTTCAAAAAATACCTCTTACAATGATTGTTTAGAAAGAAACACTGCTTGTGGTGAACACCTGTGCCACTTGACTTTACAATAATTTTGTGTCCTACTGAAACACTGTCTTCAGGAGTTGCAAAGTGGAATTGTGAGCATGCTAGGAGACTGAGAGCAACTTCTCTAGATTGAAATGGTTTTCTATGGTTCTAGGAAATTATTTTCTCTTTAAGAGTATGTATTGTTTCCTTATCGCAAATCGCAATGAAAAGTCCATGCTCAGATTATTTAATCTGACAACACAAGAAAATAAAGTCTTACATGTTTATCAAAATCCCAAATATGTTAAACCCCATGAAAAATGCATCATACGTTTTTGCTTATGTATATTAGGTTTCTGGACCATGAGAATTCTAATCTCAGGGATAAATAATCTTCAGAATTTAATAAAATATTGTTTGTTGCAAGAATCAAGTCAAAGATTTGAAATACGAAGAAGCAAAAAACACCCAACCAGAAAAGCAAAATGAAAAAAGAATCCAAAAATACGAAGATAGTGTAAGGACCCTCTGGGATAGCTTCAAGCATACCAACATCCGAATTATAGGGGTGCCAGAAGAAGAGAGAGAGCAAGATATTGAAAGCCTATTTGAAGAAATAATGACAGAAAACTTCCCCCACCTGGTGAAAGAAATAGACTTCCAAGTCCAGAAAGCGCATAGAACCCCAAACAAAAGGAATCCAAAGAGGACCACACCAAGACACATCATAATTAAAATGCCAAGAGCAAAAGACAAAGAGAGTATCCTAAAAGCAGCAAGAGAAAGAAAGTCAGTTACCTACAAGGGAGTACCCATACGACTGTCAGCTGATTTCTCAACAGAAACTTTGCAGGCCAGAAGGGAGTGGCAAGAAATATTCAAAGTGATGAACAGCAAGAACCTACAACCAAGATTACTTTATCCAGCAAAGCTATCATTCAGAAGTGATGGTCAGATAAAGAGCTTCACAGATAAGGAAAAGCTAAAGGAGTTCATCACCACCAAACCAGTATTATATGAAATGCTGAAAGGTATCCTTTAAGAAGAGGAAGAAGAAGAAAAGGGTAAAGATACAAATTATGAACAACAAATACACATCTATCAACAAGTGAATCTAAAAATCAAGTGAATAAATAATCTGATGAACAGTATGAACTGGTGATTATAATAGAATCAGGGACATAGAAAGGGAATGGACTGACTATTCTTGGGGGGGAAAGGGGTGTGGGGGATGCGGGAAGAGATTGGACAATAATCGTGCACCTATGGATGAGGACAGTGGGTGGGGAGTGAGGGCGGAGGGAGGGGTGGGAACTGGGTGGAGGGGAGTTATGGTGGGAAAAAAGAGGAACCAATGTAATAATCTGAATAATAAAGATTTAATGAAAAAAAATATCCTCAGGTGAGGATTAACAGAGAGAGAAAAAAAAATTTTGTTTGTATGTTTTTCATAGATAGGCTTTATCTCTATGAACAAGTTTGTTACCATTATTCCTAGTTTACTGAAAGGTTTATCATGCACAGATGTGAAATTTTATCAAATGATTTTTCTGCATATATTGAAATAGTCATGTGAATTTCCTCCTTTTTGTTAATAGGTCCATTACGCTTTTTCATTATCTAATGTTCAACCAACCTTGAATTCCTTCAGTACACACACACACACACACACACACACACACACACACATTTATATATATTTGATTCAAAATAAAAATGTTTATCAGTCAGTCCATCTGTAATTAAGCTGTAAATATTTGTGTATTTGTGTCTCTAATCATGAGTAGTCTTGATCTCTAATTTTATTTTTAATGTATCTTTATAATATCTTTGTCAGGTTTTGGTATTATTGCTATGTTGGCCTTTTAATGCAATTGGTCAATAAGCTTTTATTTATTTATGAAAACAGCTCTAAAGGAATGTTTATATTTGTCTATATCCTATATATGATTTATAGAATTCATCATGAAAATCACTTCAGCCTAGGATTTTATTTGGGGGAATGTTTTACTTAATAAATACAATGTGATTAATTGATAAAGGATATTATGATCTTCTATCTCCCCTTTTTTAAACTTTATTTTTATTGTTGACACTATTACAGATGCCCCCATGTTCCTCCACTTTGCCTACCTTCACCCAGCCCCCAACCCCTCTTCCTTCTGGACATCACCTCCTGTTCTCTGTGTATATATGGGTTCTGCAAATATGTTCTTTGGTTAATATTATGACAGTTTTGATAAGCTGTATTTCCATATGTCTGTTTCACCTAATTCACCAAATTTGTTAGTATATATTTGCTAATAGTATTTGCTAATTATTCTTTTAATGTTGATATGATCTGGAGTTAGAATGCCATTTTGTCTCTGGAATCATGGTGATCTTTGTTTTTCTTTCTCTCTTTTTTCCCTTGGTGTGCCAGTCTAAAGAACTGTCATTTTTGTTAGACTTTGCGCAGACCAACTTTTTCCTTTACTAATTTTATGTTTGTTTTGTTTTTTTGTACTTCACTGTTGTGCTCTCATGTTTACCATTCTACCTACTTTGGGTATCCTTTTCTTTTCATTAGTCCAGCTTCTTTGGATCACCGATTTCTGATATTCTTATTTTTTAATATTATTATGTAAAGGGATATATTTGCTTATAAGTGTTGCTTTACAGTAGGGAGTGGTGCAGGCCTTATCATTTAGTCTGGCGCTGCCAAGACATTAGGGGTGAGTTAATTAAATGTTTGACCAACTATAGCAGGCTAATTTAAGTTGATAATTTTGTATGCCCACAAATGATGTTATAAATATCCAAATGGCCATTGGCAGAAAAAATGTTCCCCACCTCTACTTTACAGCAATGTAACATTCTGATGAGTTTAATTTTATTGTGATTCAGATCAACAAATTTTCTATTTTCTTTTGTGATCTTTGACACATTATTTCTACATATATGGCATTTTCCTACCTATCTCATAATTATTGGATTCTAATTTTATTAAATTTTGGCAAGAGAATACATGCTTTATGGTTTGGATTCTTTAGGATTTACTAAGACTTGACTTATGATTATAACATGGTCGGTCTTTGTGAATGTACTATATGTACATATAAAAATAATGTATATTCATTAGTTGGATGTAAAGTTCAATAAATATCAATTAGTTTATGAGATGATTGTGCTGTTTAGATTTTTTATAGATTTTTTTTTGTCTAGTACTATCAATCAATTGCTATGGTAAGGGTATTAAAATCTTCAACTATATTATGATTGTGGAATTGTCTATTTCTGCCTTTACTTTACTTTTGCTTATGTACTTTTAATCTCTATTAATTACATTGGTAATTGTGATATATTCCTGATGAACTCAACCTTTTGTTATTATGGAATGTCCATATTTGTCTGTAGTATGAAGTTAGTTTAACAGCTATTAAAACAGAAACATCACCCTTCTCTTACTGTTTTCAGGTTATAACTTTTCCCCCTCTAACAGATTGAATTGTGAACCCCCCAAAATTCATATGTTGAAGTTCTAGCCTCCAATACCTAAAATATGACCTTATTTTGAAAAGGACTAATGAGGATATTATAAGTAGAGAGGAGGTCATGTTGGAGTAGTGTGGACCACTAATCCAATAAGACTGGTGTCCTTCTAAGGGGGGAATTTGGGCACAAGCATGCATATAGGGAGAACACAATGTGAACTTCAAGGTGGCCATATATAAGCCAAGGTAAGAGGAAGTAAACAGATATTTCCCTCACAGCCCTTGAAAGAACCCAACTGCTAACACCTTGATTTTGTACTTCCAGCCACTAGAATTGTGAGATAATACATTTTTGTTGTTTTGCTCCCCAGTACATGGTACTTTGTTACAGCAGCCCTAGTAAACTAATACACCACCTTTTCCATTCAAAGTATCTATTTTTTTATATTTAAAGCAAAGATCTCTTTTTTAATCCATTCTTTCAATCCCTTGCTTTAATTTAACTGTTACTATACTTGAATTCGGTCTAACATACTTTTTTCTATTGGTCCTTTTTGTGTTTTGCTTTTTCATTATGACTTTGTTTTCTGTTTGTTTTTCTATTATTTGGATATTTTTAATATCCCATTTTAGTTTTTTGGATTTTGGGCTATATTTATTTGTATTATTTAATTAGCTTGTTGCTCTATGGATTTTAATATGCATTCCTAATTATATTCTGGTCAGAGCTAATATTACACTACTTCATATAAAATTTAAAAAACTTGAAAAATGGAGGTCCCTCTATATCCTCTGCTAATCTTTATGTTACTATTGTCACATGTCACATCTGATACACTGACAACTCCACCATAATAAAGTTTTCATTTGTGCTTAAATAATCAAGCATATTTTAAAGATTAGAAAACAAATAGATCTCTGTATTAACCCTGCTAATTGCAATGTCTGCTGTTCTTCCTGAACTGAAGAAAATTCAAGTCTCCTGATGTCACTTCCCTTCAGCCTGAACAATTTCCTCAGGTATTGCTTATGGAACAGGAATTCTAGCAACAATTTCTCTTGATTTTCCTCCATCTGGGAATGTCTTTATTTTGATTTCAAGCCTAAAGAATATCATCTATTGTTTCAATTTTCTGATTAAATTATTTTCTTTCAGAATTTTAAAGATATCCTCTATAATTTATCCCCAGTGTATAGGTTGCTTTTTAATAGATATTTTCAATATTACCTTATTTTTATTGTTGACACTATTACAGATGTCCACATTTTCTCCCAATTTGCTCACCTCCACCCAGCCGTCACTCCTCCTCCCATCCTGGCCATCACCTCACTGTTGTCTGTTATGGGTTATATTTTCAATAATTCCTTTTCAATTTTGATTTTCAGTAGTTTCATTATAATGTATCTAGGCATAATCTTCTTTAAATTTATCCTGCCTGGTGTTTTTGAGATTTACAAGCAGTAAAGCTTTGTTTTTTCCTGAAATTGGGATTTTTTTGCCCATTATTCCCTTAAATACTTCTTCAACTCAATCTTCTTCCCCTTCCTCTAAAATTCCCATTATTTATATCTAAAACTTTTGCTAATATCTAAAATTTGGTATTTTTTTTCCCCTGTGTTCTTAAAAATGAATATTTCCCCTTTTTCTCTCTTCAAGTTCACTGATTTCTTCCCTTTGTCATCTCCATTTTCTTACCTTTTCTATCAAGGGAGTTTTTAACCTCAGATGTAGTAGATTTTTTTTGTTCTAAAACTTTTACTTGGTTCTTCATGTAAATGGTATGTACCACAGATGTCAGGTATTCTCAACAGTTTTGAAAAGTGTTAATATTACTGTTTTTATATGAAATCACCTCAATTCAATTCAGACTGTAAACTTTATCTCAGTTCATAAATTAGTCTGCTCAAGATGACATATAGAACGCCATGGACTGGGCGAATTAAACAATAGAAATTTCTTTCTCAGCAGGCTGGGAAGTCTAAGGTCAAGGTGCCGGCCCATTTGGTGTCTAGCACCATTGCTCTTTCTGGCTTGCAGATGGTTGCTTGTTCCTATGTCTTCCTATGGCCTTTCCTAGGTCTAAGCATAGGGGGTGAGAGTGAGAGCCAACCCTTTGATGTCTGTATTATGAGGGCACAAATCCCATCTTAACGTTGCCACTTCTGTGACCTCATGTAACCCTAATTATTTCCCAAAAGTGTTGTCTCCAAATATCCCAATGGAGGTTTGGGGGGTATAGAAACACTTAGTCCATTCCATTCTATTCCTTTCCCCAAAACACATACACTTATCATGTAAAATATACATTCATTCTATCCCAACAATCCCAAATTTTTCAATTCCTTCCAATATCATCTCTAAAGTGTAACGTCCAAAGTTTCATTTAAATTCCATCTAAATGAGGTACGGGTGAACCTTGAAGTATGGTTCATCCTGAGGCTCAAAGTAAACAAGTGGAATATTTTTTCATTAATTCTCAAGAGTTTAATTTGTGAACAAAAAAAATGTAAATGTGCTAGATAAAACACTGTCCTGAGGATGCCTTCATTATTCAAAAATGATAATTAAACCTGCTATTTAAATGAGATAATGTGGGCATTTTTAATTTGACTATAAGAGTGTAAATCAAAATAAATACCTTGTGAAACTTTTATAAATGCATCTTTAAGTATATATTTGTAACATATATATATATGTATATATAAATATGTGTGAACAATCCATAAGTAATTACTATGAAAATATATTAAATAGTAGAAATTATGCAAATATATACAAATAATATGAAGTAAAAAGATCAGTGCAGCCCTAGTAAACAGTTTGATTGCAACTCTGTGCAAGTCCTTGACCCAGAACCACTCAGTTAAGCTACTTCCAGATTTCTAACCCATAGAAACGGTAAGATTTTAAATATTTGTTGTTTTAAGCCATGAAATATGCTGTAATTTGTTACACAAGACAAAATAACCAGAATTTTGTCTATGTAATAAAGGACATTTATGAGAAGCATACAGGTAATACCATGCCTACTGGGGAAAACTGGATGTTTCCCCCACATGAGAAAAAAAATAAGCCTGGCTGGCTCTCACCGTTTCTATTGAACTAGAGTTTACAATCAGTGCAATAAGGTATGGAAAAGAAGGAAGAAGTCAAACTATATTGGCAGTTTTAATTTTCTATGTAGGAAATGCTACAGAACCTTTAAAGACACCAGTAGACTCAGTGAGTTTAACAAGGTTGAAGGATACAAGATCAATCTATAAAAGTAAGTTATATTACTCGCAATGAACAAGTTTCAGTTGACATTTTAAAAAATATATGAAATATACACTGAAAACTATAAAACATTGCTGAGAGAAATTAAGTGGAGAGATATACAGTATTGAAGGATTGAAAAACTTAATAATTGTTAAGATATCGATAAAATGTTAATTCTCCCCGAATTTATCTATAAATGCAATGGTTTCCCAGTCAAAATCCCAGCAGATTTGGTTTGTAGCGATTAAAATGCTAATTCTAAAATATCCATATGTAAATGCAAAGAACCTAGAATATCCAAAACAGCTCGGTAAAAGACGAATAATGCTGGGAGATTTCACTATGCAGCTCCAGAACTACCAATTAGTGTGTAATGAAAGTTCTCCCCCATTGGCCCCTGTCCAAATTCCTAACACATAGAATCCTGAGATAGAATAAAACGATTCTTGCTTTAAGAGACTAACTTTTGATGTAGGTTATTCAAATAGGTAATTAGGAAAAAAAGCTTGCATTGGGTTTGACAAGAGAGAAAGAAGAGGAACAAAACACTGATTTTTAACTTTAGCAGGACACTAGAATTATGTGGGGTGTGTTTTTGTTTTAGTTTCTTATGTGGATACCTGTGTTCTACCCCATAGTTCCTGATTTAATTGTTAAGCATAGCCTGGGCATCAAGATGTTTAAATGTATTTGCAATGATTCTACTAATTAGCCTAAGTTTATAACCACTACTATAGAGCATATTAATTCCTTAACTTTAAAGAGGAATGAAAATGTAAATTTTATTATTTTATTTTGATAACCAGAGAATACAGATTACATGATATCCTGGCAAAACTTAAAACTAATTGGAGATATATTTGAAAATCACTAAAAAAAAAACATACTTTTTATAGAAAACTATGAAAGGAAAAAGCATAAATATGTAACTAAACTAAAATCAAATCTATCAATTAAAACAAAAAATAATATTCTCATAAAATGATTTTGTTTAACAATAAGGATTCTTGCAACAATGATTAAAAGGAAAATATATCAAAGAAATACCAGCACATATTTTTCTCAGGCAAATGAAGATAAACAGAAAACAAGTCAATGTTAATTTTTAACAATCTAGAAAACTGACTAAACACCAAAAAAGATTTATCTGTAACAAGTTTAAAAAAAACAATGAAATATTGCTCCCTAAATTATAAAGAAGAAACAAGAAACAGACACTTGTATATGTCTCTTTGATTTTGCCCTGAGATATAGATAAAAATTAAATAAGAATAAATAATTTGAATATTAGGGCTATCAAGTTTAAATTCATAGATTAAATTTTAGATCCTCATTAATTCAATTTGCTCTCATAAATCTCATGCCAGATACATTGAAGTCATTTTTGAAACTTTAGTTATATTCCACATCCTATCAACCATCAAGTACAGTGAATTCTACAACCCAAGCATCTCTCAAAAGCTCTCTTCACCTTACAATTATTTGGCCCTGTGTGCCCCCACCACAATCAGCTCTCCAGTGAGCCACTTACTTACTGCCTTTGTCCCTCTGGGCCCTCCACACTTTGACTTGCCTCTTAATGAAATACTCTCCTCAACAAAGCCAAAGTATTTTAAAAAGGCAAGTCCTATGCCATCATTTCACTGCCATCTTTCTGTGATGTAGTCAAAGACCCAAACATGCTTATAAGTACAATTTTTACAAAGGTGGTTTTTAGTCTTGAAAAAATGGTTACAGTTTCATGCAATTTTAAAAAATAGGCACCAGGAGATAATATAAAATCATGATGGGAAGCCCCTGAGGGTACCTCAAAGAAATAAGCAGTCATTCTCTAAAACAGTTTGTAGCATTGATTTGATATTGAGCTGATGCTGCACATTGTCTTGTGAATACACAACGCTAGGGGAGGAAGCAGCAAGTTTATGGTTCTGCCCAGCACATTGCATGTCTGTAAAAATGTAAGGTTTGAATGAGTGAAAACGTCTTCTACAAAAAAAATGAGCAAACACTGATGTTTGAGCTTGAGTGTTCATTCATTTAACAAACACACACAAAATAAATGCATTAAATGTTCTGAAAACCATTCTGTGGTGAATAAGATATTTGTTCTTGTCCTTATGGGGTGTAAAGTCTAGGGTTGAAGATTATATATAAATAATTATTCTTAGGCTTTATTCTCGACTATACTATCTTCTAATGAAACTGCTACAGAAGAAAGCTTACTGACTATTACTGTACTAGAGGACCGGTGCATGAAATTTCATGCACTGGGGGGGCCCTCAGCCCAGCCTGCACCCTTTGGCAGTCCAGGAGCCCCCAGGGGATGTCTGACTGACAGCTTAGGCCCACTCCCAGAATGGGCCTAAGCCGTCAGTCGGACATCCTGTCTCTTAGATCACAAATTATATTTTATGCTGTCAGTGTCTCCTAGAGGGCTGCCCCATGGGTCTAGACATGGGGAGCTGAGCCATGGGTGTTGAGGGGTGCTGTTGGCTGGGGAGACATGTCTCTAAAAATTAACCAAGTGGGGATCCCCATTTCTGAGCCTCTCCATTAGGGGCAGGCACAGATAAGCTTGCACTGGCAAAGGGGGCCTTCCTTCTACAGAAATGTCCAGGAAAAGGGTTGTTCACGAATTTCCATCCAACACCAAGTCGCATCTCACTCCCAAAGGAACACACTGGGGACAACCACAGAAAGCCGACAGGCAGTGCTGGAGGTCAGTGGACATCCCAGGCCAAGTGCCGCGGAGCCAGGAGGGACTCCCACCACTTCCACTGCGCTCATAGCCATCAGCCGGCTTGTGGCTGAGCGGAGCTCCCCCTGTGGGAGTGCACTGACCACCAGGTGGCAGCTCCTGTGTTGAGCGTTTGCCCCCTGGTGGTCAGTGGGCAGCATAGTGACCAGTCATTCCAGGTAATTCCGCCTTTAGGGTCAATTTGCATATCACCCTTTTATTATATAGGATTTGTTGGTGATGGCTAGGTGGGGCCAAAGGATTCTGGACTTTTACAGAAAGAAGATATAATCACCCCTTCCCCAGACTTAGTATAACTGTTATATCTCTACATTTGATCCTGCAGTGATGTGTCTCATGGTACCATTATAATGGAAAATATACTTAAATGTAAAATTACAAAAAAGTAAGCCTCATTTCAATTATTTCCAAAGAAATTACACAGAAGTTTAGAATTAGGATGGGTATTCACAAATTATGTTTTCCTACCTTCATGAAGAGTAGCCCAAAGAAGTGAAATCATTTTTCCAAGGTCACTCAGAATTTACTGAGCACCTACCCAACAAGGGTCTCTGTAGGAAGGTTATAAGCTCAATGAGATCTGTTCTGTGCTTTTAAGGAGATTAAAATGCAGTTTAAAGGATAAATCAAGTAAACAAATCATTTTAACAAACTGGGGGTTGAATAATAAACACATAGCTTATTACCACTCTGAACATAGAACCTTTGCTATTCAGTGGGGCTATGAGAATTAAATAAGAGAAACTACATAAAAGTGCCTGAAATAGTAGGTAATTATGAAATGTTTTTCATTAAAGTTATTAATTGCTATGTAGTCATTAAAAGATAAAAAACAACAACAATAAAGTCTAGCAAAAGAGAGTACATCAAAGGAGCAGGTGCCTATACATTTTAAGTGAAATGCAGAGTTGAGTTTATTCTTCAGATAATTAAGCAGGGAAACATATAAATCTAAGTGACCTGGTCCATTTCCCTGCCTTTGAGGCAGTGGTTTCCTTCATAATGGAGCCTCAAAGCCCCAGCCTTCGTTGTTTACTGATTCTGTGGCTGGACAGCGCCTGAACTGCCACAGTAAGCGCTGATTGCTATTTGCTGCTAGAAATAAATGTGGCTTAACTGGGCTTTATTTATTGATTAGTTGGAATGGGCCCAGACTGCCAATGAAGTTTGTAGGAGAAAACCACGGAGGCCTGATTTCAGGAATGGGGATTTTTAACAATGCCCCTCTCGGTGTATTAATGCTGAAATAAATTGTCCAATGCTAGGAGTACCTTGTGATGTTCCTTCCACTTTTGTTCAAACCATAAGAAGAGAGCAAACAGTACTTGATGCTAAACAAATGCATGCAGCAAACCCTCCCACAACATTGGAGGCATAGGAAATGATGCCGTCAATAGTAAATTGCCTGGGATGTACACAAGCTGACAAGGGTTCCAATGTCAGTGATGATACTGAATCATTTTCTCTCTAATGCAGGATCTCCACCCCAGATCTTCATTTTGTATGATTATTTACTATAGGGCCACTGTCAGAATCAGAGCAGGACTGTTTATGAAACTGTTGTGAGCCACTCAGCCATAGCGCCTTCCAAAACTGGAAAACATAATTGAGGAATTTTGTTCAGAGGAAGAGCTGTAGCTTTGCTCAAAAGAAAGAACAATCCAATGTCAGGAAACATTACTACTCTCTCTCCATATTAAACTCTCTTGAATGGACCGCAGACAAGACAAATATTGATAATAATGTTTAACATCTACTATGTAATGATAATTTTCTAAGTGTAAAAAGCTTTATATCACTTACTAGAGGCCCGGTGCACAAAATTCATGCACAGGGGGTGAGGGATCCCCTCAGCCCAGCCTGTACTCTCTCCAATCCAGGACCCCTCAGGGGATGTCCAACTGGACGTCCCTCTCATAATCCTGGACCGCTGGCTCCTAATCGCTCACCTGCCTGCCTGCCTGGTCACCCCTAACTGCCCCGCCCTGCTGGCCTGATCGCCCCTCACTGCCTCTGTGTGCCAGCCTGGTCGCCCCTAACTGCCCCCCCTGCTGGCCGGGTCACCCCAAACTGTCCCCCGCTGCCAGCCAGGTCATCCCCAACTGCCCCCTCACTGCCAGCCTGGTCACTCCTAACTGCCCCCCTGCTGGTCTGGTCACCCCCAACTGCCACCCCCGTCGGCCTAATCGCCCCCAACTGCCCCCCTGCCAGCCTGATAGCCCCCAATGGCACCCCCCACCAGCCTGGTTGCCCATAACTTCCACCCCC
>NW_005357559.1:1179030-1192652 GCF_000412655.1 Myotis brandtii
GCTGGCCTGATCACCCCCAACTGCCCCCCTCTACCAGCTGGGTCACCCCTAACTGCCCGCCCCTGCTGGCCTGGTCACCCCATGCAGCCTGCTTGTTCAGTCGTTTGGTCGTCCCTCACTAACCCCCCTGCCAGCCTGGTCATAGGCAGCCATCTTGTGAGGGTGTGAGGGTAATTTGCATATTACCTCTTTATTATATAGGATTTCTCATCCTTACTCAATGCTGTGAAATAGGTACAATTATTCCAATTTTATACATCAGAAAACTAAGACATGTATGGAAGACAACCAATGGATGTTCTCTCTCACATCAATGTTTCTCTCTCTTGCTCCCTTCCCCTCTCTCTAAAAAATCAATAAGCATATCCTTGGGTGAGAATTAAAAATTTATGAATATGCAACATGGATACATGTACATTTTTATGGATATATGAATATGTAGAACTTATATGTGCTCATAAACATAGTCTCTCCCACTTCATGATGAAGAAAGTGAATTTAAGATCTTAAATTTATCTCTACCATAAGCACATTTATTTAAAATATAAGGTTTGTCATGTATACCATTCCATTTTTTCCTCCTGTAAAAGTCCACCATGATTAGGAAGTCTGATACTAAAGCTGAAAAGCAAAATTTGCTTCTTTTTTTTTTTTTTCTTTAGAGGCAATTAAGTTAACACCTGGCTGTTAATCATAGCCTTGGGCTCACTTATTCTACTACTGAAAGATATTTCCTCTTCTTCAGATTTCCCATGTCACAAAGCAGGAATCAGGTTTGCTAAAATCCACAACTAATTCCAGAGCATAAAAGAACTATTTTATCATAAAAGATACATAACATTGCCAACACATAACAAAAAACAACTAACTTTTTTTTACCAAACCTCACCCAAGAATATGGTTTTCATTGATTTTATAGAGAAAGGAAGGGTAGAGGGCGACAGAAAGAAGAGAGAAACATCGACGTGAGAGAGAGACATCAATCAGTTGCCTCTACCTGAGATTGAAGAGGGACCATTTGGTGCCCAGGATGCCACTCCTAACTAACTGAGCCACACCAGCCAGGACAATAAACTAACTCTTTACTTCAGCTTTAATGCAAAGATACATATAAATAATATTTATATAAATATTTATATATGGAAGTTGTGATAAGCAATTAACTTACTTAAGCAAACTAAACTTGTATTTCAACACTAGGCTTAGGATTTTTAGCATTGTGAATCTTGGGTATTGTAAGCAAAACTGCAATGAACATAGAGGTGCATATATTTTTTTTAATTAGTTTCATATTTCTTCAATCATATTTCCAGAAGTGGAATCACTGGGTTATATGTTTAATTTTTTGAGGTAACACCATTCTGCTTTCCACAGTGGTACACCAATCTGCATTCCCACCAGCAGTGCATGAGGGTGCCCTTTTCTCCACATCTTAGTCAGCACTTGTTTCCTGATTTATTGATGATAGCCATTCTGACAGGTGTTAGGCAATATCTCATTGTGGTTTTAATTTGCATCTCTCTGATGATTACTGACATTGAGTATCTCTTCATATGTCTATTGGCCATCTGTATGTCCTCTTTGGGAAAGTGAAGAGGGGATAAATGGTGACAGAAGGAGACAATTTCAGGTGGTGAACACACAATATGCAGATGATGTATTATAGAATTGTATGCATGAAGCCTATATAATTTTATTAATCAATGTCACCCCAATAAATTCAATAAAAATTTTTAAAAATTTTAGCATTTCACTGACTCCAACACAGCACATGATTATTTTTTTAATATAAACATTTTGGATTTATAAAACTAGACTAGAAATATTGCTGTGCTTTAAGATGTTTCTCTCTCCTTTATTCTTCTATTCTTTCTGTTACAAAACCCAATGGTAAGGATTTCAATAACATATATCACTTCTTTACCTCAGAGCTAAAAGGAAATTTAAAAAATATAATAATACAGACAACCTGGTTCAAAACTTTGGGAGATTCCAGGGTGAAATCTAAAATCAGACGGAGGACACAGAGGGCATGGAAACTGAATACAGAGGCAGGCCACTCTAAATTAGTAGGTGGTGGTTCTCAGCATGAACCAAGACAGGCTCTTTGTACAGAAAAGCTACTGGAAATGGCTTGGGTGGGCCTAAAAGTTGGGTGGGTGGTGTCTCAGGGAATCACCAGGGTGGGGCAAACAATGTGAGCCTGCAGGTTGATGGAGACTCAGATATGGTGCCCACCTGTGCCTGCAGGGGAAGGCTCAGCAAAAGAACAATGGCTTCTGCCAGAACTTCTGTCTGGAGAAAGCTGCCTTTCCAGTCCTCACTGGATAGTTCAGTTCCTCCCGTATGTCTCTGGCACCTTTCAAGCTGCCACCCAGCAGTGGATTTCAGAGTGAATGAGTCCAAGTCTGTGTGCAGACCCTTTAAGAGAAATGCCTGGGACTCCAGCAGCCCTCTATCACACTCAGCCACAATCCCTGCTAGCTTTTACAACCAGAAGTTATGGGGGCTTCTTTCACCAGCACTGGGACGCTGGGCTGGGGGCCTGGTGTGGAGCTGGGACCCCTTCACTCCTCAGAGGGACCTCCACAGCCCAGATATCATTCCCAATTTTTAACTGCCACTCATAAGTGTGGGACCAGCCCATTTTCTGAGTTTCCATCCTTCTACCAGTTTCTTCTTTATATTCTTAGTTATAGGACTCTGTTCAGCTAAATTTTAGGTAGCTATGCATGATGGTTGTTCTGTAGTTTAGTTGTAATTTTGATGTGGTTGTGGGAGGAGGTGAGCACATCATTTACATACTGAACTATCTTGACTGGAAGCTCAAAATCTCTCAAACAAGCAGCATCTGGCCTTTATATACCCCATGCCTCTTGCTAAGTAAGTGGCCTCAGGCCGGGCACTAGTGCAGCCAACCTTGGTTTGCAACTTGGCCTATCCTGGGCATCTCCAAGCCTAGCACAAGTAGCAGAAATCTGAAAACTGCTCAGTAGCTCATGCTGGTTGGCCCCAGGAAGAATACAGGTGGTGGCTGACATTGACCTGAACCTCCTGAGAGACTCCAGAGCCAGCCCATCCAGTGAAAAGCTTCAGACCACACCAGAGCACCATTCACCTTCACAGGCATATGCTCAAGGGGCAGACTCAGCATGCATCAGAGCCCCTCTGAAGTGAGTCCTACTCCCTGGGGTCAGCTCCTGCACAGCAGGTCCTCCTAGGTGGCCTTGGCTAGTCTTTGCAGCTGATTGGCCTGGGGGAAAATACCTCCCTTTGATGTGCCAAAAGCAATCAAGGCTCAACTATAATAGGAGAGTACGCATAGCTCACATAGGGAAGAGAAGTGCAGGGAGGCGCACCTAGAAAGTCTAGAACAGTGGTTCTCAACCTTCCTAATGCCGCGACCCTTTATAACAGTTCCTCATGTTGTGGTGACCCCCCAATTTCATTGTTACAAATTGAACATAATTAAAGCATAGTGATTAATCACAAAAACAATATGTAATTTTATATGTTTTCTGATGGTCTTAGGCGACCCCTGTGAAAGGGTTGTCCGACCCCCAAAGGGGTTGCGACCCACAGGTTGAGAACTACTGGTCTAGATAAAGTGACTAAGGGGGTTGCACTACTGGGCCCTACAGGATACCTACTGCAAAAGGCCACTCTACCAAGACTGGGAGGCATAGCAGCTCTACCTAATACACAAAAATAAACAGGGATACAGCCAAAAAAAAAAAAAAAAGAAGAAAAAGGAGATAAAAGAACATATCCCAAATGAAAGAATAGGAACAAAACTCCAGCAGAGAAATAACTTGACAAAATTGAGACAAGCAATCTACAAGTTGCAGAGTTCAAACACTGGTTATAAGAATGCTCAATGAGCCCTGAACAGTTTGGCTTAGTGGATAGAGTGTTGGCCTGCAGAATGAAAGGTCCCAGGTTCGATTCCAGTCAAGGGCATGTACCTTGGTTGTGGCCACAGCCCCAGTAGGCGGTGTAGAGGAGGCAACTGATCGATGTTTCTCTCTCATCGATGTTTCTAACTCTCTATCCCTCTCCCTTCCTCTCTGTAAAAAATCAATAAAATATATTTTAAAAAGGAAGAATGCTCAATGAGCTCAGTAAGAACTTCAACAAAGGGATAGAAATGATAAAAATGGAGTTAGAAAACATAAAAAAGAACCAGTCAGAAATGAAAAATACAATAACTGAAATGAAGAATACATTGTAGGGCATCAACAGTAAGAAAGATGAGGCAGAGAATCAAAGCAGAAAGATAAGGAAGCAGAAAACACCCAATCAGAACAGCAACAAATAAAAAGAATTTTAAAAAATGAGGATAATATAAAGAGTCTCTGGGACAACTTCAAGCATACTAACATACACATCATGGGGGTGTTGGGTGGAGCAAGAGCAAGGAATTAAAAACCTCTTTGAAAAAAAATAATGATGGAAAACTTTGCAGATTGGTAGGTGGCAGGTTTAATAAGCAAGGGAACTTACAAAAAAGCTTGTCTTAACTGGCTGTAAGACAAGTAGATCTCTGCACCTGCTTGCCAGAATTTTAACGTTTATAGAGTGTCCTTAATGAGGTTCAGTCATGTGCACAATCCAGGTGGTCTCAACACACATTACTCTCTCGAGACTGTGTCCTTGAAAATAGCTCCAACTATGAGAATGGTAGCTGGAAAGTTCATTCCAAGGACAGGAGAGGGAATGAGGACCTTCTGATTGTCTAGGTTCAGCTTATTGTTCACCCAATGGTCACATTCTCTTAATGACAAGACATTGTTTTGAAGATGAGCTAAGTCTCCAAGAAAGCAAATGGCTTCCTCTAGAACACACTACCATATTAGAGTATAGCCAGGGCTATAAGCCAAATAAATCTTCTGCTCCCAACTTATTCATATCATGACATCTCATACACTCATGTTTTTTTCTATACTCACAGCCATCATCTTAAACTAAAATAAATTGTTTAACCTCACTTTTAAACATCCAGATGGTCTGCCTAACTGCACACTATCCTTCCCTATACTTATTTTTCCTATTATATTACTTCCTTACTATAGAATAGGCTTCTCTGTTTACAGTCTCAAGATCCTCTATAATCTTGCCCCAAACTTATTTCCCTCTATTCTCTAGTTTCCTCCATCTTGTACTAAATGTTCTCTTAAGAAAGAACTATATCATGTATGATTTTACATTGTATTGACTATCTTTTCTCCCAAATTCTGGAAGTACTAGCCATTATTGTAACATATGTTAATTCCTATTCTTTCTATATCTTCTACGTTTAAGCTATAGTTATGAGGAAACTAACAAAGAGACAAAGCAGAAAAAGGATTTCCAAAATAGATAATAAACCAACAAACCTGAAGAGGAAGGAAGGAAGGAAGGAAGGAAGGAAGGAAGGAAGGAAGGAAGGAAGGAAGAGGGGAAAAAAGGGAGAAGGTAGGGATGTGAGGAGGAGGGGAGCAAGGGAAGAAGAAAGGATGGAAGACCATGGTGAGTGAGTGTGTGTGAGTGTGTGTGTGTGTGTGTGTGTGTGTGTGTGTGTGAGAGAGAGAGAGAGAGAGAGAGAGAGAGAGAGAGAGAGAGAGAATTGGTCCCTACCAATAAAGTTCCAGTCCCAGATGGTTCAACTATACGCTGTTCCAATGAAATTGTCTTGTTTAAATAATAACCCAAATCTCCCTTAATCCATATTTAAGCAAGTTGTGTTAGTTTATTTCCTTGCAACCTCAAATTGTTCATCTATATGCCTCTCTGTGCAATAAAAACTACATCTGAGGAGTATGATTTTCTGTCTTATATTCCTAGCTAATTCTGCTATTTAGATGGCTGTCCAGTTCAATGACTCCTAACATTTTTTGGAAATATACTTGTTTACAGGTAGTCGACTACTCCATCCATCCTTTTTATCACACCTTACCTCTCTGTAGTTAATAAAAAGAAAATAAAAAATTCAAGAAAAATATTACATAGCTTGGTATCCATTTTAATTTCTGAGAAAATATTTTATATTATTCAAAAGAATTAAATTATAATCACTGAAATCGTTTTTTAAAACAATAGAGGAGGATTATTTCACATCCTTTGTTAAAGCATTTAAAATAGCAAGTTTAATTGCTGTGACTCATGGATTTAGAAGCAGTATCCATTACATTAGATATTAGTCATTTTGGGTGTTTCTTTATAAATACTATGTCAGTGGTATAATAAGTTTCCAGAATACTGTTATTAAAACTTGGCTCAAATAAATATGCCAGTGTCATTTGAAAAGAAAAAAATATTCATGGAATGGAAGAGTATATGAGAGACACTTGCAGATAACACATTGAATATGAGTCTGTGTGAAGGAGTGATGTTGATAGATGCAGTACACCTGTGTGTGTATGCATGTATAATGTGTGAGCATACACTTGTGCTCACACTCACAAACATACACACAATTTCGTTGGCATTATGACTTCTTACTCCTATTATTTCAAAAAGGTTAGGCTCAATTCACAACTAAGAACAAATGCAAACCTCCAACTATGCCATCTTTTTATTAAACTTTGTTGCGTGAAACTGTCAGTCCCTCTTCACCCAACTCTCAGATATCAGTGGAAGTCATCTATCTGCTTTTCAGTTAAGGCTGATATGCCAAGGCAGTATAAAGTCATGTTCTATTGACAGCAGTTCTTTGGGGGATTTTAGCTAACAGATAAACAGTCTTTATTTCCCAACAAATTGATCATATGTAAGAGAATTCTTTTCTGCCATGAATCAAGGCAGATATGCTTTGTTTTCATCATCATCATCATCATAATCATCACCATTATCATTCTTATCATCAGTCACATATATAGATATAGCTCTCTATTCTTTAGAAAGCGTTTTCACCTATTTTTTTTCAGAAGAGTGATATAACAATGCATTTACATGAAGCAGAAAGAACTAGAGCATTTTTCTTACAAACCCCTAGACAAAACTCCAATTTTGATTATAGACAGACTTACAACTGCACTTTTAATTACCCTGCGGATTTAAGATCCATCATATTTCTAAGAAATTGAATATATACAGAGTAAACATAAAACAAACATTGATAGTGAACAACTTAATCCTCTTAAAAAGGAATTTAAACACATCTTGCTTTCTCAGTGCTCCTGCCATGACATCTGCTATTCCCTGCACCTTGTTAGTCTGGAACATTTATTTAGTCACAGACATCATTTACTCTATAAAGCCTTTACTGAGCTTATTTCTAGACTCATCCATGACTGTCATCAGGGAAATAGAGCCTCCATTCATGTTCACAGTTCATGGTGAAGATGCAATTCCTATAGCACATATGACATTGTTTCCCATTAATTTATTTGCTTAACTGTCTCCCTTGCTAGCCACTAGGCTTCTTGAGGTGAGGGACTCAATCTTTTTAACCCCTGAATCTTCAGACATGAAACACAGAACATGAAACACAGACACTCTTAATGTTAATTTCCTTTCTTCTTAATTACTTAACAGTTGAGTTCTTAAAAGATATATTAATGATCCTAAAAGTAATTTAATCCCCTAGAAGCCTCCAGGAAATTCATTCAGAAGGACTGCGCAAAAATTGTGACATAATAATACTTTCAACTGGCATACAACAGTCTGGCTATCTTAACAGTGCTCCTCAAAACCTCTGTCTTCAGACAACCTGACCAGCTAAATCTCAGAGGATAGAAACAGTGGTAAGTGGAGGCTTTGTTTCCACATCTGTGTCCTGAGTCCTAGAGGTTTATGAACTGCCCTGACTACTCACCTGCCTGTTGAAGTATTCTTGTCTTGTTAGATAAAGTAAACACAGGACAGTCCTTTAAACCAAGGGGTAGACAGCAAATATAGCTCTAAACTGGGAGCCAGGAAACCTGGTAACTAGTCCTGGCTTCATAATTAACCAGCCTCATGACTCAAAGAAACTCATATTCTCTGCAACATCAAGTTCCTTATGAGAATTAAAAAGTTTGTGAACAGATCACCTCTGAAAATCCCTCCTGCTCTAACCATTATTCAAGGGTCTAAAAAGCCAGTGAGGTTGGTTAGACCAAAAGATGCCTGAGCAAGTGGTACATACTGGTATAGATAATAGGGCGGCAGGAGTCCATGGGCAGATGCACAGCAGCTGCTGTTTCAGACTCACCTGGCTTCTACAACCCCAGCTGTGCAAATCTCTGCAGTGTTAACCCTCCATTACTAGTGCTAGAGGATATCTGTTCTCACTATGGTAAGCCCAGTCTTCCTAACCAAACTATTGCCTCTTGATTTTAGTGTTTAATTCTTCTTTACTCAGACGTTAAGGTTGTTTAAGATTGCTGCCAAAGTACAAATACATAGCATGAAATACACCATTTTATTTCTCACATACCTAGTGTCATGATTATTCGCAGACTAAGAGGAAATGTTTAGCCTTATGTTTTTCATTTTTGTTCATATATATATAATATAAGCTTATGGTTGAAAACATAAAACTAAGTGAGTCTACTTTCCATCAAGCCTTTTAAGCCCCCATCATGTTCTCCTTCCCCAAACAACATTGTTGTCTATTTCTTATATCATTCCAAAGACCTTTGACACAAATAGTGGGGTTTTGTTTTTCACAAATTATATCACACTATGTACATTATTATGCATTTGACATAGTTTTACTAAACAGTATATTTTACACATCAGTAGATATAGATATATCTTTGTAACAGCTATATAGTGTTCCACTGAGTACCACTCTAGATGTAAAATTAGGATGTTTCTCATCTTTGTCATTTAAAACATTCCATGATGATTAAGCTTCCTCTTATATCAGTTCTGACATGAGCCAGTATATCTATTAAATGTTGCTAGAATAAGACTTGCTGAATGAAAATATATGCGCCTTCTAAATTTTGATAAATTTAGTATTGTTCTCTCCATAAAGTCATTTCAATCTACACTTCAACAAGAAATATATAAATGGGGCTGTTTCCCTATCCCACATCAAAACTTGATGCTAGCAAACTTTCCAATCAATGTGCTTTCACTTGCAATTTTCTTATTTGTGAAGTCGAACATTTTTCATATATTCAAGAAATCTGTTTATAAATCCATTTTTGTAAATTATTTTTGTGAATACTTTGCTCATTTTTTAATTGGGCAATTCATTTTACTCCTTACTAACATGGAGTTCTCTATAAAAAAAAAATAATGTGATAAAAATGTAATGCTGAATTTTCCATACAGTTTTCTTGATCTGTTAGTCCATGTGCTAGTAACACACTGTTTTTATTATTATGGTTTTATAATTAGTTTAAATATATAGAAATATCAATCTCCAACAACCTATTTTTATATAATTTTAACTATACTTGCTTAATTACTTATTATTATGAATTATAGAAGCAGCTTGCTTTGACCCAAAATACATTCCTGTTTATATTGTTAATAGAATCATATTAAATATGTGTTCCATCACTACGTGGTACTGACTCATGTTCCCAGGAAAATAAAATTAAGTTAGAATCCATCTAAAACTGCCAAAAGGAATGCAACAGATCATCCACTTAGTTCAAAGACACATGAGACTTTTAACCAAAGAGAAGGATTGATTTGTGACAGAATTTCAATACTCACAAAACATGTGCCTGTCCTTATCTGGTTCAGAAATTCATCTGAGCATGAGCTGCTGTGTTGATGTGCAGACAGTAGCGTTCTTCTAATTATTATTTCTTACACGGGATCAAATTCTTTCTTTTTTATAGTGACTTGATTTTGAGGAAGCATACATGAGGTTCACTCCTACGTATTTTTTTTAATAGAAACGGGTCTTCAGCAAACCAGAATGAACAGAGATCTCTTACTACCTCGACTCTAGGAAGTCACTCCCAAGTCAGAAAAAGCTGCCCCAAAGCATGAAGTACTCAGTTAGGATGCTGCATGACTCAGCCTGCAGAATCCAGGTCAGTGCTGCTGGTCTCCAGCCTTCTCCGGCAGCAAGACTTTAAATATAGTACTTAAAACAGGTCTGTCTTTTCACTTAGACTTAAAGAGACTAAGTATAATGGCAGGATATCAGGATCTGGGGAAAAACCTAATGCACAATGATTTTCTTTAGGAAAATTGTAGAAATTATTTAAATTAGTGTGGTTGAATTGTACTCTCCATGCGTTGCTTTAGGAAATTTAAAGGTTTCCTAAAATGATAACAACTACTACTTTTTATTGGCTTTCCACTCTGTAAAGAACCTGGGCTTTGAGTCAGTCAAATCTGCCTGGAAGATGAACTGTTCCTGCAGCTGGATGGCTGAGAGCCATTTTCTGAATTTCTCTGAGATTTATTCTTTCTTAATAGGGTGCAGTAATGGCCTTCTTCGCTGGTTATTGGAAGATCAAAGAGCTAACGTGTGCAGATAATGTATGTCTGACAATACAAGGTATGTAGCAGGTACTCACTTTGTGCTGATTACTGACCCCCTCTCTGGTCCCATACTTATTCTACTGGTATAATGGCTGTTTGTGTTCTCTTTGTATTCCTGCTAGACTTCTAGTTTTCTGAGGCAAAGACTACATTTTTAAAAACATTTCTTCCACACCAGTTTGTAAAGTGAACTTGGTACGCAAAAGTAGATTTACAGTTGTTCATATGGAAAATAATACAATCCTATATAATAAGTTATATTGTTAATAGAATCATATTAAATATGTGTTCCATCACTACGTGGTACTGACTCATGTTCCCAGGAAAATAAAATTAAGTTAGAATCCATCTAAAACTGCCAAAAGGAATGCAACAGATCATCCACTTAGTTCAAAGACACATGAGACTTTTAACCAAAGAGAAGGATTGATTTGTGACAGAATTTCAATACTCACAAAACATGTGCCTGTCCTTATCTGGTTCAGAAATTCATCTGAGCATGAGCTGCTGTGTTGATGTGCAGACAGTAGCGTTCTTCTAATTATTATTTCTTACACGGGATCAAATTCTTTCTTTTTTATAGTGACTTGATTTTGAGGAAGCATACATGAGGTTCACTCCTACGTATTTTTTTTAATAGAAACGGGTCTTCAGCAAACCAGAATGAACAGAGATCTCTTACTACCTCGACTCTAGGAAGTCACTCCCAAGTCAGAAAAAGCTGCCCCAAAGCATGAAGTACTCAGTTAGGATGCTGCATGACTCAGCCTGCAGAATCCAGGTCAGTGCTGCTGGTCTCCAGCCTTCTCCGGCAGCAAGACTTTAAATATAGTACTTAAAACAGGTCTGTCTTTTCACTTAGACTTAAAGAGACTAAGTATAATGGCAGGATATCAGGATCTGGGGAAAAACCTAATGCACAATGATTTTCTTTAGGAAAATTGTAGAAATTATTTAAATTAGTGTGGTTGAATTGTACTCTCCATGCGTTGCTTTAGGAAATTTAAAGGTTTCCTAAAATGATAACAACTACTACTTTTTATTGGCTTTCCACTCTGTAAAGAACCTGGGCTTTGAGTCAGTCAAATCTGCCTGGAAGATGAACTGTTCCTGCAGCTGGATGGCTGAGAGCCATTTTCTGAATTTCTCTGAGATTTATTCTTTCTTAATAGGGTGCAGTAATGGCCTTCTTCGCTGGTTATTGGAAGATCAAAGAGCTAACGTGTGCAGATAATGTATGTCTGACAATACAAGGTATGTAGCAGGTACTCACTTTGTGCTGATTACTGACCCCCTCTCTGGTCCCATACTTATTCTACTGGTATAATGGCTGTTTGTGTTCTCTTTGTATTCCTGCTAGACTTCTAGTTTTCTGAGGCAAAGACTACATTTTTAAAAATATTTCTTCCACACCAGTTTGTAAAGTGAACTTCGTACGCAAAAGTAGATTTAAAGTTTTTCATATGGAAAATAATACAATCCTATATAATAAGGAGCTAATATGAAAATAGACCTAACAGTGGAACAACCGAACAACTAGTCGCTATGACATGCACTGACCACAAGGGGGAGAGCGTGGAACATGGCGGGCATCAGCCATGGTGGGATGGTGGAGCAGGTGAGTGGGAGCGCCAGACCAAGGCCAGTCACTGTCATCGGGGTGAGCCTCTGGTTGTTACTGAAAATTCTTTGTTCCCATGCTGTGGTCCCTCCCAGCACTCGCACCTACTACCGGCGCCCAGAGACAGGCCTGATCACTCGGCACCATCAGTGGGTGCCAGTGGTGACTGCCAGCCCTGATGGCCCCTCAGGGCTTCTCCACCTCCCCCTGCTCTTGAGGGGAGATGGGAGTTGGCAGCCACCGCACAAACCTGCTGCCAGTGCCCAGCATTGATCCAAATCTCTTGGCACCATCAGCGGGTGCAAGCCGTGGATGGGGGCTCTAGTCGCCCCTGAGGGCTTCTCCACCTCCACCTGTTCCTGAGGGGCGATCGGGGCAGTAGCTGCTGCTGACTCTGCTGCTGGTGCTGGCCCCAATCACTCTGCGCCTTCAGCAGGTGTGGGCAGGGCCAGTGCTGTCAGCACATGGGAGTGGTGGCAGCAGGAGCAGGGCTGCAAGCAGACAGGGAACCTGGGGCCGCAGTGGGAGGGGATGGGCGGGAGCACAGAGGATGGGCCAAGACCTGCCCCTGTGCCTACTGTAGCCTCACAGCGGCCCACAGTTCCTTTCTAGGTGCATGAATTTGTGCACTGGGCCCCCAGTTAATAAGTAATAATACAAGAATAAACTGTTTCGCATACTCACAACTGTAACTCTACTTTTGCCCAACCTGTATTTACTGGAAGAAAATGGGAAAGGCAAAATCTTCTGATTCACAGTTGCTGCTAAAGAACACTGTCAAGGTGAGAATGGGCTTTAATAAGTAATTGCCCTTCATGGACAAAATTTAGTTCCACTGAGTACAGTAGAAAGCACGGAGGTGAAGAGTACCTCATCAATATCTTTTTTTCAGATACATTACCAGCATAACATGAAAAAAAACACACGTTTGTAAAATGCCTATCTCAGTATTTGGCACATCATAAGCCCTTAATAATAGGAAAGTATTTGTCCCTCTTTAGAGAAGGCATCATGTCCACCTCTACACCTGCGCCTTTGGTTCTATTTATCCATGTGAAATAAATATCACTCCCTCTTTCCAAAGTAGACCTATATCACTTTCTGGAAAAGGCTTTGTGAGGAGCTATCTTTTTTCGGAAATTCCACCTCACTGAACTCCAGGGTATGGGCTGAGGTATATCTGTAGCAAAGGTCAACACTTGAATCCCTGCCCCAGCCTGTTTGCTGTGTGACTTTGGATAAGTCCCTTTGTCTCCCTGTATCTCAGACAGGACATCTCTGCCTTTCCATACTCTAAAATCATACAAGTCTTATGTTGCCTGTGTTATTCATCATTTCCTGCATGCTAATTTTGTTTCATGATTATTCTGCTTCTCAAATGTCAGTTTCTGAGTCATACTTACCGGAATGTGCCCTCACAATGCCAAGCTGATGGACACTTAGAAAGTACTTGCTGATTGATTTAAATGAGGGAAAGAGCAGCTCTAACCAAGTTTGGCTTCGTGTGGAATGCAATACCTCCATGGGTTGCCTTGGGTTAGAGGTGTCAGTCCCAACATCATGAAAAATAAACCTGAAGAGG
>NW_005357559.1:1193503-1241587 GCF_000412655.1 Myotis brandtii
CACACACACACACACACACAAGCACAGAAAATCGAGCAATGTCAGGAATTACAGACTTTCTAACTTTAAAGGTAAGAATGCCCTTAAAGTTTTCAAAAAACAACCTCTGTATTTCTTTGGATAAAGAAAGCCCAAACTTTGAACAAAACTGTCATAATTAAGGAAAACCTGGGTAAGATTGGGCTCGGCCTCAGCAATCTCCTGCTGGGAGGGGGTGTGGGCCAGGATTAAATGAAAATTTAGCACCCAGAAAATAAAACCTATTGCTACAGAGTAGTGGAGCCTCACTTCCTGGGTGAGAAGCCCAGGTCGAGTACAAGTGCTTGTCTCTCTAGTAAGTGAAGCGAGTATCAGAATCTCCTACGCTCCAATCGAGGCAGAATGGTAGTTTCAGGTGGCCTATTTATAACTATAACTATTCCATTCAACGAAGTTTTATCAAGTGTCTACAACAGATAACATGGTGAAGAGAAAAAGACAGCCTTGCTCTCAGAGAGAGTATAGTCTAGTGCAGTGATGGCGAACCTATGACACCCGTGTCAGAGGTGACACGTGAACTCATTTTTTTTGGTTGATTTTTATTTGTTAAATGGCATTTAAGTATATAAAATAAATATCAAAAATATAAGTCTTTGTTTTACTATGGTTGCAAATATCAAAAAATGTTTATATGTGACAAGGCACCAGAGTTAAGTTAGGGTTTTCAAAATGCTGACACGCCGAGCTCAAAAGTTTCGCCATCACTGGTCTAGAGGAAGAAATGAACACAAAACACATAACCACACAAACCAATGTGTAAATGCAAACAAGATAATTTTCATGAAAGGGAGTTAATTCCATGACAATGTATGTGTATGTTGGGGAAGGATTCAGAAAAGACTTTTAGAGGAAAACATTCCTAAGCCAAGCTCCTGAATTAGTGCCCACGAGGAAAGGAGCAGTGCTATTGGTGCAGGAGGGACATACAAGTGGGAACCTCCATTTGTGGAGTTTTTGGGTTTCAGCTGAAATAAGAATATTCAGAAGCCCCCATGGGAGGATGAGAGGTGGTAGAAGATTTGATTGATGTAGAGTTACATTCTTCGGGTTGCAATGTCCCATGTCCCTGATCCCAGTCCTGAGAGGGGGCAGCTGGCATCAACGAGGCCAGTGTCCAGTTTCCGTTCCATGTTGCAGCCGGGTCTGGGTCAGCATTCAGGCCCGATCAAAGCCCACTAGCTCCTGCAGCAAGAGTCCCAGTAGGGCCTGGTGCCCTGGAGCCACGAGAGAAGGGCTGCTTTGTCTATAAGTTTACATGTTTAGATTTCACTCTTGCAGTGCCAGTCCTGAGAGGGGGCAGCTGGCAGTTCAGAACAATCCAGCAATGAGGTCAGTGTCCAGTTTCCGTTCCATGTTGCAGCCGGGTCTGGGTCAGCATTCAGGCCCGATCAAAGTCCACTAGCTCCGGCAGCAAGAGTCCCAGTAAGGCCTGGTGCCCTGGAGCCACGAGAGAAGGGCTGCTTCGTCTATAAGTTTACATGTTTAGATTTCACTCTTGCAGTGGCCAGGCCCATCCTGGCCAGTTACTGCTTCCAGGTGTGACTGATGGGCTCCCATTTTCCCCTGTCACTCGGGCCTTACTAGGCATGTGTCTAAACTGCTTTTGTCCAGCTTCTTCCGCCATCAATGAGCGGGGAACAGACTTGGACAGTGTTGAATGTAGCCTTTTGGCAAAGCTGTGTAAGTGGCATGTCTATATCCCTTCTATTCCGTTCCTGTTAAATAATAAGCAGGTTATTACAACGGTATCACTATGACAAATATTGGTGGCCAAACTTACATAAAGTCATTATAGATATTCCTGTGTAGGAAGCCTTTTTCATCTTACCTAAGCACTTATCATGCACTGTAGTTCTACGTCTGCAGTTTAGGTGCATCGGCAAAAGTAGCACAAATTTCTTTTTCCCTCTTCATAATATCATGGCAGAAGATTTATTCTTGCCTTAAATCTTAGCCCCCTCAGTATGTAATTTTTTTTTTACTAATTGACTAATGGACAGGTAGTGTATACAGCTTGGATACACTGGATAAAGGAATGATTCATGTTCAGGGTGGGACAGAGCAGGATGTTGAAGGATTTCATCATTATAGTCAGAACAATTTAAAACTTTTGAAATGTGTATTTCTTAAATTTTTCATTTAATATTTTCAGATGAGGTTGACTCTGGTAACTGAAAGTACAGACAGTGAATCTGAGGATGAAGTGGGGAATGGTGTATTTGGTCTTGATCCCCATTTCTGGCACAGAGTTAAAAACCTCTGAAATTTCCTAAGTGATTCAAGTTATAAAGGTGTCTTTTTTTAAATCCTCACATGAGGATATTTTTTCCATTGCTTTTCAGAGAGAGAGGGAAGGAGGGAGGGAGAGAGAAACATGGATGTGAGAGAGACAGATGAACTGGTTGCCTCTCCCATGCTCCTTAGCATAATATTCTCCAGGTCCCTCCATGCTATATCAAAGGGTAAGAGTTCTTTTTTTACTGTAGCATAATATTTCATGGTATAAATATACCACATATTTTTTATCCATTCATATACTGATGGGCACTTGGACTGTTTCCAGAGCTTGGCTATTGTAAATTGTGCTGCTCTGAACATAGGGGTGTATATATTCTGTTTGGTGTTTTGGGTTTCTAAGGATATATCCTAGAAGTAGAGTCACTGGGTCAAATGGCAGTTCCAATTGTCAGTGCTTTTCAATCTTATTTTAGAACTGTTTTTATCCAAAGTATATATATCTACATTTCTAAGTTTAAAAATTTCATATGTGATATATAGGTTCTTTGTACATCTGGGGTTTGCCTTTGCAAATAAATGGGTCTATTTATAATAATAGAGTGACTGAGATCTAATTTAAACTTTTTCCCATTTTTATAATCATTTTAGTTTAATGTATTGAAAAATATTTCCTTCCTATACTGATCTTCCAAGCCATCTCTCTCTTACACCAAATTGAATGATATGTGAGTCTGACTTTGGGCTTAACTTTTCTTTAGTCACCTTTTTCTATCCTTCTGCTTATCTTCAGAAATATCCCAGGTAGTCTTAACCTTTAGTCTCCATATAAATTTTATCATCATCTTATCAAGGTCCATGAAAAATCCAGTTTGGGGAAAATCAATTTGGGAAAAACTAGAATCTTTATGATACTAAATCTTTTATTCAATGAACATGTATATTTCCTCATTTATTTAGGTATGTTATAATATCTCAATAAAAGTTTATGTTTTCCTGTAGAAATCTTGAATATCTTGTTAAATTTGTTCTCATATACTTGATATTCAAAGGAGTCTTGATATATGTTTGATACTGCAATTAACATGGGGTGCAGATATCTCTTTGACATAGTGGATTTCTTTTCCTTCAGATATATGCACTATAGGGGAATTGCTGGATCACACAATTCTATTTATAATTTTTTGAGGAAACTTCCTAATGGCTGTGTTAATTTACAATTCCACCAACACTGCATACACATTCCCTTTTCTCCACATCCTAGCCAACACTTGGTTTCTGTCTTTTTATGATAACCACTCTAAGAGGCAGGAGGTGATAGCTCAGTGTGGTTTTGATTTGCATTTCCCTAAAGATTAGTGATGTTAAGCACCTTCACATGCACCTGTTGGCCATTAGAATGTCTTTTTTAGGAAAATGTCCATTCAGGTCCTTTGTCTATTTTCAAATTGGATTATTTATTTATTTATTTTTGCTATCAAGTTGTATGAAAATTCTTTATATGTTTTGGATATTAGCCCCTAATGGGATATATGATTTCCCCCCCATCCTGTAGAGTGTCTTTTTATTTTGTTGGTGGTTTCTTTTGCTGTGGCAAAGCCCTTTAATTTGATGTAGTCCCACTCGTTTGTTTGTTTTTTACCGCTTGTGCTCTAGGTGTCATATCCAAAAATTTATTGTGAAGCTCCGTGTCAAGGAGATGTTTTTCTGTTTTCTTCTGGGAGTTTTATGGTTTCAGGTCTTACATTTAAGTCTTTAATCCATTTCAAGCTAATTTTTCTTAGTGATGTACGATATGGATATAGTTTTATTTTTTTACATTTAAATATTCAATTTTCCCAGTATCATTTATTGAAAAGAGTGCCTTTCCCACATTGAGTGATAGTTGGTATCTTATCTCCTTTGGCAAATATTTTCTCATTTATTTACTGAATTTTCCTGTTATTTTGAGAATAATAATTACTCTTTAAGAACAAATTCTTGATGTGATTTTCACTTTTTTAGTCTCAGTATCAATGTATTTGAAACATAGAAAGATCTTAATCATATTGTTGAATGAATGAATGATGTATCTAACCACTAGAAGTCTTCCCAGGTAACTCAAATCAAACTAGCCCTGCTCTCATAACACTCTTTCTTTTTAATTATCTATTATCATATTTGCTAAACTACATTGATATTATCTGTTTCTGTAAATATGTATCTTACTAGACTGTACATGTATTGAATATAGGGCCAAGTCTTAGTCACCCATATCTCCAAAGCACCTATTCATTCATTGGTTTACTTAACAAACACTTCTTGGGTACCTATTATATGCCTGACAATTCTCGTGGCAAAAGAATGCAACCATGAAGAAGCCTAATTATAATTGCTCTCATGCAACTTACATTTTCTAATGGAGAAAAACAAGAGATCTAAGCAGGAAATTAAAAAACCACAATAAGAATATTTTTTACCTCATTCATGTCACTTAGAGAACATTGAGTATAAGTTTGTCAAACTTCTTAAACCCTAAAGAACTGGGCAAGTAAGGAATTGGCCAAAGCTATGGAGGCTATATAATGAATCTCGCTTAAGTACTTATAGTGGTCATCAATTGACCAGTTAAAGACGAAGGGAAGTGAGACTGTCAAGGACTAAGAATGAGATTATCTAAGAACTAAGGATAAAACAAAAGATAAATTAAAAGCTCAGTCAAAATACACAATAGAACGTGATCCTTTCAGGGGACTCAGCAAAGGTCAAAGTGTCAAGAGATGAGGAATATAACCTGGCTTTAAAGTAGTGACTCTGCCATGAAAGATAGACAAAGGAGCAAGTCAAACAATAAAGATGACAAGGTTGGGTTCCCCGAACGTGGGGAAGATAACTCTAGAAGACAGGGAAAAATAAATACATAGAACATAAAAGCAGATAGGAGAAAATATACGGGAGGCTGGGAGCAGTGTTAGTAGGCAATATAAATCTGCCATTTTGAGAATTCTGGTGTGACTCCAGTGAAGAATAAATGTGGTTTCTGTGGCTTTTCTCAGATGGCATCTTGAAAATATTGCCACAGGACAAAGAAAAAGCAAGTAAAACATGGTTAATTGGCATAAAACAACACCGCAGAGTAAATCAGTCTGTCATTGATTTTTCATAGGACTCTAACAAGCAAAATCTTCTTTAATCTGAAATCATACCACCAAAATCCAATGACCAATGTTATCACTATGCAATTGGAAAAGTTTAGTTAGTCTGTCAATGATCACTTATCGGCTCAGTATTTCCCAGAATATTTGTTCATTTATTGGTGACTGTTTCTGTATCCTCTTTCCACTTGAAAAACACAACATGGTTTTACATTAAGTATCATTTACAACAAAATCAACTAATTTAATTAAGAGGGAAATACAAAAATGAGCAATTATAGAAAAAAAGAGAAAATATATTAGATCAAAAATCCTAGACTAAGGGAGCTACTGAAAATTACAGTTGGTTGGGATAGGAGGGATAACATGCACCCTAAGAAGAAAAATTACCAAGTCAAAATTAACCTTGAAAATCTCTTAAATTATTCACAGATGACTACAACTTGGATTCTTGGAAGCTTAAGTGCAATATTTATTTTTGTCTTCCTTAGCCTCTGATTTCATTGGCCATCTTAGCTCAAAATCCTTTTCTTATAACCCACTTAAGTCATCTATTCACATCAATAATTATACAAACTCCAATAGCTCCTTTACATTCAGCCCCTTTCTCACCTCCTTTATTCTGATCCTGCCATTCAAGTCCTCACTTCCATTCTTACACAATTAGATTCTACAATTCATTTTATAATCACTCCCTGAGAAAATAAAATACAGCACTTATTCTCTGCACATACGTTCTACTATTACATCAATGTGTATATGTTTGCTTTTGAATATACAATTTGGGACATACATGTTATTGTTATCACTATGACCAAGCACATAAAATGACCATTGACCTCACTATCTGAGTTCTGCTCTTCACTTCTAAGTAATTTTAATTGTTTTTGAACTTCTAATCATTATATTTTTCAGAACTAGATATCCCTAGAGCTCTTAGATATTTTCCCCCTTTTACCATACCTCAAAATGAAGAGGGAAAATAGGGCATGCTTTTTAAATAAGCATTTCAATTTGAGGAAATAATTAGGAAAGTTCACAGAAGCATGAGGACTATGGCACATTGAGGAAATTAATGACACAGTGATATATGTGGCCACATCATTTCCTTAAAGTAGGGATCCACATCCCGTGGTTCTATTCCGATTTTAACATTAAGTCATACAGATTCTTTTTTATCTTATAAAATAGACTTTAGAACTAACTGATTATTAAATTTCACTCAATAACAGGAAAGCAATTAAAATTCTTGCTAACCAAATAATGTATCCTATTAAGTGACAAAAGTGTCTGCCTGACATACTTCCCTAATATATCCTTAATGATTTAAGGAAAAGCATATCAAGAAAATAGAAACAACAGAAAAATGAGTTGGAGAATAAAATGAGTAATAAGAATTGTTATTCCTTAACTAGAATTGTGAATTCTTTAACTATCATTCACCTTCAGTGCTATTTAATTCTTTTCAGATCAAATAATAAATTGGTAAAATCAATTCTGTTTAATTTGCTTTACCCTCTGGTTTTGATTTCAGTTAAAATTGAAAAGCATTTAATTGCTTATTCTACTTAACCATTGATGTTTCAGTGAATCACCAAAGCTAATGCTGAAGTATGAAAACACAGTCCAAGGAGCAATGAATAGCTCTTTCCCAGTAGGTGAGATTTGAACCTAAAAAACAGAAATTGACTCATAAATCAATTATATTTTTAAATAAATGCACCTAGTGCTATTTAAGAAAGACTATAACTCCTTCAGTAATTAGTTAAAGCATCATGCACCAAAAAAGTAAGCCAAGTTATTCATTCTATAAAAATACTTTTGGTAAACACAAAACAGTAAAACTACGAGCTGTTCATTCCCTCATTAAATCATAATATAGTCTGGCATTTTTGTTTTTCAAGTTGCAAACTTGGTATCACTTGCCAATGCCTCTGTCAGTGAGACTTTCCTACCAGCTCTCACCTTTATTTCAGAAATGCATCCTTCTAATTTATATCATAAACTGCTGTCTTGCAGTATATATCCCTTAACTACCTGATTTTCTAGCTGACTTTTTTAGTATATAACTAACTGCAACAGCCATATATTTTCATTGATCATATTTTTAAACCCTGTGCTTTGAAATCCTTTGGTTTATATTTCAACTATTAAAATTCATAATAAAAATAAATTAGAAAAATAAAATAGAAACAGAATAAACCCTCTCCACTATTCCTCCCCTCAATACATCTAACACAGAGGATTTTGATGGTCTTTAAAGAAATGTTCCTAAATTTAAAAATCAGCAGCAATAATATGAAATTTTCAAGTGTTTTTAAAACTCTTTAGAATTGGGCACACAATATATTTTTTAAGAGTATAGCTTTTTCTTGATATAAATAACCAGAAATGTAGTAAATTGATTCAGATTATTTTTTAATTATGTTGAACTTTTCTTGGAAGGAAAACAAAAATATACATACTGGATATATTAGAGTGAACTTATACTACAAATTATTTATGTTAAAGCCAACATATTTTGGGAAATCCTAACATTGTCTCTTGGTCTTAAGAGGTTCATATCTTCTCCTTGCTCTCTGTGTAAATATCATCTAAAGTCGTATTTCGATATACTAACTTAGTGTTTTGTTTGAATAAGTTACAAACAATTTTCTATCAAGACATTTTGCATAAAAACCTGGATTTTAAATATCTTTTTAAATATAATAAATTTGATCACATGGGTCCTGCATTCCTATGTGATAACAACTGAAGATTCTGAGGGGCAGCTATTCCCTTTAGAAAAGCCAAGTACTGTCCTGAACCCACTCTGCCCACACACCTGACATTCACTTACTTAACTTGCCATCACAGGCACTCACACTGTGACCCCATAATAAGGCTTTTAGTCCAGATAGGAATGCTCTTTGCTTTCCTTCTCTCTCCAGGTTGTGAGGTGGCTTTAAAGCATCTCTGTCTGCCTTAGAAAGAACTGGCACAGGCAAATTAGGGACAATTTCTCAGTAGATTCTAGGTATATAACTCTCTCTCTCTCTCCTCTCTCTCTCTCTCTCTCTCTCTCTCTCTCTCTCTCTCTCTCTCATTTCAAAATATTTGCCTTTAGTTGCCACTGAAATCGGATGTAGGTGTAGACTCGGGGGAAAAAATTCTAAGTATGATCTGGTTCAATATAACTCATACTAGGTTTCGGGGGGGGATCTTCATTATAGGAAGTGTGTTTTTTTTCTAGCCTTGATCTCTCTCTATATATATATGTGTGTGTATCTTTTCCAGGATGACATATAGATGATGGTAGAACAAGATTCAGATTCTATGTCCAAGCCAAATAGCACCATTCCAATGCAAGTTAAAGTCAGGCAATTTATGTAGATATTTGCAAGTAATAATTATACATGTGACTTATGGTGATAATTAAAATTGTCCATTATTAATATCCACTCCTTTATCAGAATACTGAAAAAGAGACTTTGTTCTTTCAACCTTTCTTAAGAGAAGAGTAAGTTGGTATGCAAATACCGTTAAGTGCTGAGTGGAATAGAACATCATTTTCATCTTAGACAACAAATAAGTAACCAAGATTTATACTAAAACAAAAAAGAAGAATACAAAAGTTCTTCAGCAGAACATTTGAGAAAGTAATTCTGAGAAAAGATTAATTTAAAGAGGGAAAAGAACTGGCATATGATGTGCTACACAGTTCCATGGGTCAAATCTCATTTAATCACCACACTACACTTAAGAGGGAACATATGATCTCTGTTGTAGAGATGCACAGAAAGAGTCAGTGATTAATCTATGGTCATACAGCTAGTAAGTCAGAAAATGAAATACAAAAATGATTATGTGACTCAACTGCACTCTTTTTCCCATTACTATACTACAATGGAGTAATTAAGTGGCATTATCACCATAGGTTTTTCTTAAAATTGAGTGAACTTAGGAAAGCTGCACATGAATTATTTTATCTACTTGTGTTTTCTCTCATTTATATGACAACAGACATTAGTTTTAATTTTTAAAATTCACTGAATAAACTTGAGAAAATGCATATATACTCTAATACCTTTGATGAAATTGGTCTATTTCTGCTTAACTGACACTCAGAAAAGGAGAATGATATACTGCTAACAGTACAAAAATGGGAATGTAAGTTCTCAGATTTTCTTTGAAAAG
Organism: Myotis brandtii; assembly: GCF_000412655.1. Taxonomy (NCBI): domain Eukaryota; kingdom Metazoa; phylum Chordata; class Mammalia; order Chiroptera; family Vespertilionidae; genus Myotis; species Myotis brandtii. The sequence continues at coordinate 1,203,088 of NW_005357559.1, forward strand.
TACTTTCCATTAAATTGTTATCTTTGAAATCATGAGCACATTTTATATCTTGATTAAAAGCTATCCCAGAAAGATCAGACTAGATTAGAATGAAAAGATTGTCCAGAAAAAGAGGAGTTTTTACAAAGACTCAAAATTGTTTTCTGTAATTAAACATATATATTGGAACAATTTGTTATTTTGATTGTTTCATATTATAATTCTGAACAGTGTAACTCCTTAAGAGGAACTTATTTGAAATCTGAGAGCTTTTGTTGGTGAAAAAAAGATCATTAATTGAAGCCTTGATTACTAACCTAAGTTATAGATATAACTCACTAATTTTAGAATCAAACAAAATATTTTAGGCAAGGAGAAAAAAATATTAAATAATAAAATAAATGTGTATGTACGCAAAAGAGAAATGGAAAGGGTTACTAAAAGATTCATGGATAATTACTTCAGGCACTAGGGAATAAAGGGAAAGATACATAAGTTTTTTCTTTCTCCATACAGCAATGAAAACAGAGAAGAGAATGGCTGTGCCATTAAAAATCTATTCAAAATTTGGAAATAGGGTAAAATCAGATGGGCCCTTTCAAGTGTTACCTAAATCTACCTGAGGGTCATGGTGCTTTGTAGAAAAGGGTAATTTTACTTGACTCACTGTGTACTGCTTATTAAGGCCCAGACTGTATAGTGTAAGATATTTGACTTTTAGAAGATTGGTTAATTGCAGGTAATTTTTATCTGATCCAGGTATAAATGATTTATATCTGGTATAAGATACCCCCCAAATTTTAATATATTGCCCTGGAGGATACTGATCTAATGCTCTCATATTAGAAGTGTCTCCAACTTCATTCTAGTACTGTCCTTTTCATAAACCCTTATGTAAAATTCTGCAAAACCCCATCTTATTTAGACCAAATTTTTTTTATTATTTTTTATTATTAAGAAACCCAATCTCCAATTTTTAGAGTAAGCAGGTATTGCTTCTTGCAGATGTTGGACTTTTTGCAAGGTGATAGGATTATGAGCTGAGCTGAGCTTTCAGACTTTAAGGGGGAATCCAATTGAAAGATCAAATAAAAAGTATAGACACAACTACACAAGAAGACTATGCAGCAAGTACAGAAACGGGCATATATCAATGAAGCTTGACTATTCCAAAAGTGGTGATATCTTACTTGTTTACTGTAGAAGCAGTAGAAATTAGCCAAGCAATGAGAATTCTAGGCTGTGGAAAGACTGTAAAGAAAACAGTACCAGAACTACTTACTTGTCCAGAGAACAGAACATAGAAAAGGATGCCTTGAAAATGCTTGGAGTAGCTGAGATCAGAAAGACAGTGCAGCGCCAAATTCTAAAGAGCTGTAGGTTACAGTAAAGACATGGAACTGTGGAGCTCACAGAGGATCTCACGCAGCCACCCATTGTGAACACATCTTGATTTCAGAATGTACACTCTGAAAGCCCAGATATGAGGATAAAGTGTTATAGGAAAGGGAGACTAGAGGTCAGGAGACCAATGAGGAGACGGCCACAATATTTCAAGAGAAATGAAGGAGCCTGACCTGGAAGATTGTGGACAGTTGCTTCAAAGATATTATGAATTAAAAACAAGTGTTCCCACTGCCAATTGGATAGAGAAATTAAGGGAACTACTAGCTGACTCATATGCTTCTGTAGATAGACACACTTATCAAGTTAAAAAGTATACAAGGTGAAGAATGCTTGGTGTGTTAATTTTCCATTGCTATGCAAAAAAATTAGTACCATTTAGGACCTGAACACAAGCCAAATGCATTAGCTCATGGTTTCTGTGGGGCAGGAATCTGGCCTATGTGCCTAGGGCCTTTGCTCAGGACCTCACAAGGCTAACATTAAAGTGCCTGCTATCTGTAGCCTCATCCTGAAGCTTGACTAGGAAAGAATCCACTTACAATTTCCCTCGGGTTGTTGGCAGAATTCATTCTCTCGTGGCCCCATGATGGAGGTCTCAGTGTCCTGCTAGCCCACAGTGGAAGGGTGCTCTGAGCAGGTGGAGCAGTTGACTCCTTCAAAGTTAGCAAGAGGGTGTCTGCTGCTGCTGAGGCCTTGAACTCCTCACTCCTTCTAACATTCAATGAAGTCAGGCTCACCCAGAATAGCCTCCTCCTGTTTAACTCAATTGATTATGGAACTAAATTACATCTGCAAAACGCCTTCTACAATACAAGGTAACACGATTATAGGACTGGTATTTCATAATATGCACACACTCCTCTCATCCTGAAAATAGGAGATCGTGCAGGATGTAAACACCAAGAGGCAGGAATCTTGGAAGGCATCTCAGAATTCTGCCTCTCCCATTGGGGAGGAAGACTGAGTGGGAATCAAAGCCCAGGAAGAAAGAAAAGGAGAACTGAGGCACAGACAGGTTTGAACACGAGGGAGAAAAATTCAAGTTAGGGCGAGACATAATTTCATCATTCCAAAGGCACTTAAAGTTTTGAGCATTCATCATGTAAAATTTGCATCATAGAAACTTCCTATTCTATACATCTTTGTAGAAAAATGTAAGTAGCTTAGGAAGATGTCTAACAAAGACAATCTAAAAAGAAAACAAAGTGCTTTCCTCATTTCAAATCGCACGGCCCCTACACTTTTCACTTTAAAGGAGGCTCTTCGCTAACACTCTCGTCATTGTTTTTACATTCTGCTGGAGCTGCTCCAAGCTTCCCACATTGAGCTGAAGTCGGGAGACCCACAACTGTCACAACAGTACAATACGGGCCTGATGGCTGCTAAGTATAGAGAATCGTCTCACAGTTTCCACGGACAATTCTATTTATACAGCCTGGCATCTCAATCTCATTTTAAACCACAGTAACAAATTGCATGTATTAACCTGCCCTACCTGCTTTTCTAAACGTCTCTTTACCATTATTTTTATAATAATCCCATTGCTTTAATCAGCATTTCCATTACTGAAAATATTTACTGAAGCGGTGGCTCTGAAATTACTCTTCACAGGGGTCAATTCCTTATGGGACCATTGGACTAAGATCTCAGAGGTCATATCGAGCATCCTCTTGTGTCCAAGCAACCCCCTGACACAAAGATAACTATCCTACTCCAGAAATCTCTCCCAGAAAGGAAGTTCCGCAGTCCTTCTTTCAGCAACTTATTTCTGTGTCTAATTACCCCTGCAGTTAGGGACTTCTTGTTCTAGTCTCTCTGGACATGTAGAACAGCTGGTAACCACACTCCCTATAATGGCTGTTCATAAATCTGCCCACTTTTCTTAAGTCACCTTCATTATCTCTCTTCCAGAACAACTGCATTCTATATTTAGTAGTCAATTTCATATACCTTCAACATTCAAGGGGCAGGCTTTTAGCAAATTTAGAAATGATGCCAAATTTCCTAACTTCCTGTACACTTAAAGGAAAGAAACACATTTGTAAGACAAATTAAGACAACGCAAAGACGGTGCAAAGCAATTGTTTGCCTACTTGTGTCTTTCTATAGCTCTAGTACACAAGGTCATATTCACAAACCATGCAAGGAAAGCAATAAGTAGATAATTACCTTCCCCATCAGCTCCTCATCTCTAATGCTAAAACTATGTTCACTTCTTTTTTAGAGTCCTCCACCTTCAAAGGATCTGGATTGCAGACAAATATGGTCAATGTGACACTGGAACTTACTAATTCTCTCCTGCTTCATTTAGTCCTCTGATTAAGTTGACATGCAGTATCTTCGTTCCAATACCATCTCAAGCTGGTCTTGAAAATATATTTAAGAATCACCATACTTTCATATCACGCCTCTGTCTACTGTCAATTTCCATCATTTTTATGCTCTCAATTTCTATCAATATTGCAACTTTTCCCACACAAAACATATTATAGCCTATGACATCAGGTCTCCATACAAGCTGTTAAATTGATAGCAAAATCTGAGTATGAATCTCTTACTCACTATTTTTTGGCTTGTTATCAACACTGTCCCATTGATTTTCTTCTTTCAACTAATTCTGAACAAGATAGTGAACTACTCAAGTTCAGTACCCCATGGTTCTTAATTATCTAATCAGAGACTACTTTCAACAATATTGAGACAGGGAACAAAGCTCAGTATAAATAATATTGTGTTTACATACAGGCACTGGAATAGGATCAGGATTCTAAGTTTCAAATCCTTCTTTAAAAATAGAAAGTTGCATATTTTGAAGAAGTCCATATATTTAGAGTAAGTTATTTTAGTTGTCCTTTTCTTTTTTCCCCATTATTTTGAACATCCCTGAATAGTAGTATGTGTGAACAGTGAACTCCACTTAATTTTACTCTTTTTGAATTGTTTATTAAAATAGCCTATTTTCTTGAGTTATTGCTCATCTAATTAATTTGTAAAAGCTTCATGTGTGTGCCATCTCTGTGGAAATTATGTTTTTTCAAACTCTTTCAATTGTCCATGATTTTGTTTATGGCATCTTGTCCCATACAAACTTTAAATTTTATACTACCCAATATGTGTATTTTTCTTACAGATTTTGAAAGTTTATTTGGTTAAGAAATGTCACTTCATTAGTTGGTGGTGCATGCAGTTCTTTAGATTTTCTTCTAACTTAGTCATTATATTAGGAGAAAATATATAATCTCAAAATTTAGGTTTGGACATAGAGTGAAATAGGGATATAATTTTATTTTTTTAATGAATAATCATTTCTTAAATGAGCCATCATTGACCCATTTATTTGAAATATTATTTACATTGTACACAAAATATCCAAAGATATCAATCTTATTTCTGAAGTCTCTATTGTGCTGCATTATTTGGGGGTTTTTTTGCTTGTTTTGTTGCTATTGCTGATTCCCGTGCCAATATATCATGAATGTGTCTTTGGTGCTTTTATCAAATTTTCCTGTACAGTATTAGGCAAAGCAAATCCCCTCCCATTTCTTCTTTTTGATTTGTGTAAGTTTCTTGGTTGTTCCTGAGTGTTCTTCCATGTGAATTTCAAAAATCATTCAATCCATGTCAAAGATGACACATATCCCCCAGAGAATCTTATGTTTATTAATTGGCAGGTAACTAAATTTATATGTTACTTTTTAAGAGAACTGAGATTTAAAAATGCCCATTAAAAGACATAAGACATTGTTTTATTTTTAATAAAATTATTTCATTTCCTTCCTGTATCCTTTTCATTTCATTTATCCTTAAATTTGTGTAGTCTTTATTACTATTATAGATTTTTTCCCCCATATCCTTTTTCTTGGTTTTTTACTTAATTGAAAAAACAGCCTTAATTTTTACATATTCTTGTTGTTGTGCCTCATCATACTGGAAATTTATTTCTTCTTCTTCTTCTTTTTTTTTTTTTGTTAATCCTCACATGAGGATATTTTTTGTACATGCTCATGACCAGAATCAAACCCACAACCACTCGGTGTGCAGGCTGGCACTCTAACCACTTAGCAATACCAGCCAGGGCTGGAAAGTTATTTATTAACTCAAAATTATTTTAAACTTGACTCTCTTAGATTTTCTAGGTATAAAAAGATCAGGAAAAAGAGATCACTTTACTTTGTCTCAGGTATTTTTCCTTAAAATGGGGATTATGGGGGAATAAAGTACATAAAACATTTTTAAAATGGCCTTGTACACTAGTCCTTAGTAACTTTTAGCTATTAATGGTAATACTAGGCATCCCTTACTTATTTTAGTTAAAATGGCTTAAGTGTATTTCTGTATACAAGGATATTTCTATTGCCATTTGCTTTTCTTCTTTTTAGCTGAATGCAGAAAGCCTGTACTCTTTTCTTTTAAACTCGTTTTGCATGTCAGTGTCCTAAAGAAGAAGAAAAGCAGTTGTCTAGAGTCCAGACATAGTTTCAAATAATAATTTAATATCCCTACAATTTTGTGCAACTTAAGCTTCAAACCATAAGCTTGTCTTTCATGAATACAAAATGGGGCTAATTGCACCTCCCAATACTGAATCATGTGTAGATTAAATTAGATCATGACCACACAGTACTAAGTACCATTTCTGATACAAAGTAGATGTTCAGTTCATGCTAAGCCTTCCTTTCCCCTCATTTACACATTTTCACCATCTCAATAAAGTCTTTTATACATGACCTTCAAATGATCAATAGAAATACTGTGTTGTCTTTTATTACCAGCACTCAACTGTCACCATCAACCTTTATCTGATTTTTTAGAATATATTTTTATTGATCTCAGAGAGGAAGGGAGAGGAAGAGAGAGATAGAAACATCAATGATGAGAGAGAATCATTGATAGGCTGCCTCCTGCACCCCGCCTACTGGGGATCAAGCCCGCAACCCAGGCATGTGCCCTTGACCAAAACCAAACCCGCGACCCTACAGTCGACAGGCCAACATTCTATCCACTGAGCAAACTGGCTAGGGCTATCTGACTGATAACAGACAAGACCCTTATGTTCTATTACCTAAATGTGTCCCTATATGTAGTTCCTGCAACAGGTCACAGAAATATGAACAGGGCTTTTTACAGATCATTTAAAATGAAAATATCTATTAAAAAATATATTAGCTAAGATTTGGAAATAGCCTAAGTGCCCATCAGCAGATGAGTGGATTAAAAAACTGCAGTACATCTACACAATGAAATAGTTCTGCTATAAAAAAGAAAGAACTCTTACCATTCCCAACAGCATGGATAAACCTGGAGAGCATTATGCTAAGCAAAATAAGCCAGTTAGAGAAAGATAAATATCACATGATCTCACTCATATGTGGAATATAATGAACAGCATAAAGTGATGAACAAAAATAGATCCAGAGACAGAGAAACATCGAACAGACCATCAAACCTCAGAGGGAAGGCATGAGGGCAGAGGGTGGTAGGGGGTGGTAAGAGATCAGCCAAAGGGCTTGTATGCATGCATATAAGCATTACCAATGGACACAGATACTGGGGGAGTTAGGGCATGTGTTTGGGGGTGGGGGTGGCCAGGGAGGGGTCAATGGGGGAAAAAGGAGACAATACTTTAAACAATAAAGAACTTAAAAAATATGCTAGAGGCCTGGTGCATAAAAATTCTCACAGTCCGAGAGCCCTCAGGGGCGGGAGGTGACCCAGCGATCAGGGGAAGGCAACGCCCCATCACACCTCTGCTGCTGCCAGTGCAGGCAGTGCAAGCCTCGGCCAGCCCTGGTTACGTGAGCCTTGGGCAGCCCTGGGCAGCTGTGCAGCCGCCATCCAAGGCTTGCCTGCACCTCAGGCCATCCCTGGGCGGCTGGGGGGCTGAGGGGACTGGGGGTCTCCAGAGGCAGGCATGGGGGTGGGCCCGGCCTTGCCATGTGCCTGCTGCTCCAGCAGGGCTGAGGGGATTGAGCGCCGCCATCTTGTGGCTGTGAGTGCCACCCTCTTTGAGGGTGGGGCAATCAATTAGCATATTCCCTCCTTATAGGCTGTGGGTGCCGCCATCTTTGCGACGGTGTGAGGGTCAATTAGCATATTCCCTCTTTAGATATGTACATTATACTAGAGGCCCAGTGTGTGATTGAAATCATGCGATGAGGCACCCTACACGGGGCTGGGACCTACGCCTGACCCTCATAGCATCGGCCGCCGCGTTGTGTCGGCTGGGTGGGGGCAGGCACTCCTGTGTGTTGTGACTCCATTCTGGCCCACCCCCAGCCCTAGCTTCCCCCCTGCACATCTGCACACAGCTCCTCCTGAGCGATCGTGATGCAGCTTCCTCCTGAGCAGTCATGATGCTCAGCTAAATAACATATTACATAACATATGGCATTGATGGTGGTACCAATATTTTTGTAATAAAATGATTTCAGCATTTAATATTCAAGTTTCCAAAATCTCATGTTTACCCATTTACGATGAATACTTACATAATTTATTATTTTAAAATTATGTATATTATGTAAAATTGTTCATTCATCAAAAGCTCAAAGGCAACTGGAAACCAGAGTGTCAGAGTTAGCATTTTTAAAGTAAGCATCTCTACCCCATACATAGAGTAGGATTACGATCACTAAATCATCCTGACTCTGGAACATGTATGAATTGCAAACTAAGGAGGCAAGCAACTTTGGTTAATTAGAATCAATTGTATCATCCTTAAAGCAAACAATATTGATTGCATTATACAGAGGGCAGCCTTTTGAAATAATATGTTCTTTAAGTTTTTCCCTTGAAAAAAAGTATGTCAGGGGCAAGTACACTTTGACAGGGGCAATTCCCTTTCTACTCCTCCCAATATAGTAGCATTTTACATTTCTAAAGTCAGAACTGAAGAGATTTCCAAACACTTGCTTGATAACTATGACTTTTGATAACACAATATGTGTGGTTAAAGTTTCTTTTAAACTGACAAAGAAGCCTCTTTATGGGGAAGAGAAAAATAGCATTGGCTTGTCATGAAAAGTTTTAATTATTCTGGCTAAAGCTGAAAAATATGATGAAGGTAATCAATTATTACAGGACTCAATATTTTTAATAATTTTTTTCTTCAATTATCTAAAAATTTTATTAAAAACTATTATTTCCATTGCCCTAACCAGTTTGGCTCAGTGGATAGAGTGTCAGCCTGCGGACTGAAGGGTCCCAGGTTCGATTCCGATCAAGGGCATGTACTTTGGTTGCGGGTACATCCCCAGTAAGGGGTGTGCAGGAGGCACCTGATTGATCTTTCTCTCTCATCGATGTTTATAACTCTCGATCCCTCTCCCTTCCTCTCTGTAAAAAATCAATAAAATATATTTAAAAAAAAACCCAAAACTATTATTTCCATTAGAATGCCCCACTATATTATAAGCTCCATGAAGGCAGGAACTGAGTGCACCTTCCTCACTATGATTTACCTTTTGCTGAACACATGCTTGAGACAAAGTAGGCATGCGACAAATATCAGTGAGATATCGAGTGTCACATCTGACTTATGTGGACAGCCATAGGAGCCAAGAACCATTTGTCAACAAAAATGTTCAATGTCCTGCTGCCCATACCCACATTTTGCTTGACTAAATAGAATTTATAAGAATCACACCTATTGCTTTATCACCCTCATTCTACCAGTCTACCTGTTCAGCATTCTCATCTTCAGAAAATCTTTTCTTACATGTAATCCCCATGTCTCATGGTATAGTTTTAAGTTTATGTCCTGTTGTTCTGTAAGCAATGGAACTGGAGAATAGCATGGCATTAAACCCCTGAAGACTATTAATATGAAGACTATTCAAAGATAAAGTGTTTTCTGAATTCTCTCTCAAGGACCACAAATCTTTCTAAGAAGCAGATCTATATACAGCAAGCATCACAAGAACAATAAAGGAAAAACATGATCAGCAGATCTCTACTGATGTCTCAGTCTGCATCTGGTTGAAGGCCTGTTAACCTGGAGATCAAGGTTTTTGCCTTCTGCTGGAAGCCGGTCCATCCTTGCTGCTTGACACAGTTGCTGCAGGAAAGAAACATCTGCACAGCATATGTTTCAAGGGACCTGGCATATATAGCATATTGTTCTTAATATGTTTGCTCTCCTTAAGTGCCATGTGTTTTAACCAAGGTCACCTCTCCGAGAAAGGTTGTTTCCCCAGGTAGGGATTTTTCCCTGAGGTTAGGGAGGGGATACAACCCCTTAATTAAGTGCCAGGCGGGTAGTTAAGCTACATAATCCTTACTCCCTGGAATGGAGATAAGAAACACCCTAACATCTGTAATAGAAATTGACAGGATTAAAATCGGCTGGTATAAATATAGATGTAACAAGACAATAAACATCAGATCCTGATCAGATCCTAACCAGAACTTTGCTGGAGAACTCCGACCAGAACTTTGGCTGGAGATCCTGGCTAGAGGTCCTGACTAGGCTGCTGATCAACTGAAGGCTGTCTCCGTGTCATTCCTTCTTCGCCGACTCCGTCCACACCTTTGGGGACCCCTGGACCTGCTGGGGTTGGACCCCAACAGCCTTCATTTTCAGAAGTGAAATATTGTTCAAGAATTGCTTCCCGTTCACTTTGTACAAGGCATCATTCAAGGTGCGGTGGAGATATGAAGGAGACCTTAGAGAAGAAGTTACTAAGAGGTCTTCAATATGTTACATTTCTTTGACATAAATGAGAAATTGTAAGTGTATAAAAAATACAAGAACATTTTAAGAGCACAGGTTCTTTTTAGTGGATAAAATTATTCCAGATCCTTTATCATTTCCATGGCAATTGTTTGAAATTAGTCTTTGATTGATTGTAATTGAATGCCAGTTTTGAATTGACTCTGGAACATGTATTGTGAGAAAATACAAAGAAATAGAGATAAGTAGCAAAGTCTAGCAGTTGCAGGGTGTGGATTTCAGGGTCAAACAAACCAAGACAACCTAACAAGCTTTGATATTTGCAAAGTATGACTTTGGGCAAGACATTTGACTTCACCAAGGTTTGTATTTTTCATTTATAAAATGAAGATGCTGAGAGCATATACCTCACTGGTCTGTTGTAAGGATTAATTGGGATAGTATATTAAAAGTGGTTAGCACAATGCTGGTGTACTGTAAATATTAGCTACTTTTTATTCACTCTGCTTCTTCTCCTTGAAAAGCTTGAGAACAGAACCCTGGTATACTGCTCCTCAGATCACTGATGTTTCTATTATAGTTCTCAGGTTATTATGCAACCACTCACTCCATTCTATTCCATAAAACTACTACCAACAATTCTTTTGAACTGTAGCTTATCATATATAAGCAGGGAAATGTATGTGAGAGCTATTTGTGCCACATTAAGTTAGAGTGACTAGTTCAGTACCAAAGTAAGTAGATGTAGCTGGGAATTTTGGCTGCGCCAGGCTTGGAGTTCTGATATTATAGGTAGGTGGCTGGTTAGTGGATACAGCATAAGCAAAACTGCACACCTAGGTTGTTTCGGCCCTCAGCTGGCTTCAGAGTAAAAGAGGTACAGGTAGCAATATCATGAGATCTTTACCCTCCAATTTGACAAAGGAGAAAGCAATGCTTATACAGCATACTAATGCTAAGGGAATTGGGCAAGAAAGCATTGCAGGAAACGGTAAGTGCAAGAGTTTACAAGGCACCGTGCTAAGGTCTTCACCGGAATTGGGCCTCCGGACCAAATTACTCTATTTGAACTACTGAACCAAGATCCCAAATTTCAAGATCTAATAGATCCATTAATCTCACCTGGTATTTAGGATGAAGGACATTGTCTTTGGTTACTCTCCTAATAGAGGCTACTCAATGTACTGTTCAGCATCATCAGGAGCTGAGCAGAGATAATCAATGATGCCAGAAGGCATAGTGCCAAGCCCCTGCTACAAAGAAGACAAGGGAAGTGACAGGACTTGACATGGTATTTGTAGCAGAAATCAGGGCTCCTTTGAGATTACTCCTGTAAAAGTGTGCATTTTTAATCAAAGAGAGGTGTACCTGCCATTTTGTGGGGAAGAAAGAATGCAGCAGAAAACTTGCACTGCAGCACAATTTCATGTTTACTCATGAAAAAATGCTTTCCTTGCCCCCAAAACGAGATTCATATCTAACAATGCAATATTCAAAAGCCAAGTCATACCTCCACTCAAAAAACCGAGACTTCGGGATCCTAGATTTTATTTCTGAGATCTTCCCATTAGGTAATTTTCTATGCCTTTTCTCAAGTGCCCATACTAATGATAGTTCTAGTAAGCTGAATTTTATGATTGCAAAACCAGAGGTTGAAATGCTAGTGACAAAAGTATTCTGATTTTCATTGATGTGTGTTGACATATGCTTTGAAACTATATTCAGAAAGTTTTATGATTTGTGGCATCTGATTTTTATTGGGATCTCTAGGACAGGCAACGCTCACAGAGAGGGAGAGTTTCAGCTCATATAACATTGAGCTTATAACATAGCAAACTCCACCTTTCAAGCAACCCATGAAAAAAAGCCAGTCTACGCCCTCACAAAAAGCGTCCTTCCCCACCACCATGGCAGTCCCAGTTTCAGACCTATCAATGGCAAGTTCTCAAGATTACAGAGAACACAGCATGGTGTCCCAAGTTTCAGACCCTTCTCATCATTGATGGATTTATACCATTGTAAATGCCATAAAAGGAAAAGCTTTGAACTCTTGTTATTGAAGAGGAGAACAAAAGAGCCACTGAAGACTATTCAAAGATAAAGTGTTTTCTGAATTCTCTCTCAAGGACCACAAATCTTTCTAAGAAGCAGATCTATATACAGCAAGCATCACAAGAACAATAAAGGAAAAACATGATCAGCAGATCTCTACTGATGTCTCAGTCTGCATCTGGTTGAAGGCCTGTTAACCTGGAGATCAAGGTTTTTGCCTTCATTTTCAGAAGTGAAATACTGTTCAATAATTGCTTCCTGTTTACTTTGTACAAGGCATCATTCAAGGTGCAGTGGAGATATGCAGGAGACCTTCCAAGTAGGAACTGTAACTGATTAGATTGAGGTGGTTACAATCTGGAGGTCAATTTATTTAGGAAGTATTTCTTTATTTGGGCTCAGCATAGTCACATATACCATCATCAGGTATATACAAAAATAACATTTTGGAACCAGGTAAGTTGATAGAGGTCCTGGGAATGTTTTCACTTCATAGAGTCAAGGATCTCCAAACAAAGGCCTCCTTTTAAAGGTAGTTTATTTCCATGGTCAATAGTTACCTAAAATTTCTTACTATGTTACATTTCTTTGGAAGTAAATAGGAAGCTATGGATATATACAGAAGAAAGAACAATATGAAAATATTTTAAGAGCAGCTCTTCTCTAAATACACAAAATTATCCTATGTCCTTTATTACTTTCTCATAGGCTTCATTTTGCAATTATGTGAAATGAGTCTTTCACAGATACAATTCAATTGATAGTGCCTGGATGCCAGCTTCGAATTGGTTCCAAGTCGTGTACTGTGAGGAAATCCAAAGGAATGGAAAGGAAGCAGTAAAGTCTAGCACATATTGGCATGCATAGGAGATTAGTCCCCAAAGTAGATGGTGCCTATTGCACCTTCACTAATAATTAGAGTGCAGTTGTTTGAATGTAGACACAACCACTATATTTTAATTTTTACAAAGTACCAGTAATTGGCTCATAGGGATATCCTTTAGAAAGATGTACAGACTACATATGCATGGGAAAGAGGGCCTATCCATAATTGCAGACAGCTCCCAAAAGAGTTACCACTACATTAAAATTTCTTCCCATGGTCCCTGGAATATTAGTTATCAGGCATGCACTTTGGTTTATGCTAAAATCTACAAAAAATGTCTGTCTTTTCTTTGAATGGACAAGGTGGCAGATCTTACCATAAGGACAATGGCAAACCCCTTCTCCATGCACTGCACTTCACGAGGAACAATAACATTTATAACCCAAACTGTGCCTGGGCTATAGATGCCCTTCTTCCTCCCATCTGGATGGGAGGTAATTTTTTAGTTTTACTTATATCTACTCATATGAGTAGGGAGGGGGACATTTTCTTCAAGCCTTAATTCTAGAACTCTAGAAATCTGTAATTTGGATAAATTAAATGATCAACTAAATTATTAACTGAATATAAATGAAAACATATTAGTTATTTCATAATGCTATTTTTTATGGCTACCAATGACAAAACAAAAACTACTGTTAGGTGTGTTTCTGTAAATGAGATACATGGTCTTTTCTAACTCACTGAAACATCTGCAGTATTTTAATGGATCAAGGAAACAATGAAATAAGTACATTATTTTAATGACTGAATTATGCTTTTCACACAGAGAATAGAAAATGTACACATGCATGTGTATGTGGAGCTATATGAAGCACAAGTAAGTAATTATATCATTTTTTTTAAATCTGGGAATAAAACACACCATTTTCTTGGAGCTTTAATTCCTTTTCCCTTTGTAGCTCAGGAGGAAATTCTGCCAAAATGTTATTTATCTCTCTTGACTTCAACTTGTCTCCCTTTGCAAACTGATCTTAATAGGACATTGAGTTTCAATATCAGTCACCATTTCTTGAGCATCAACAGCATTAGCAAAATGTAGGCTAAAAACGATATGCAGATCATTCAGTCTTCAATGTTTTGAAAATTGCAGGATAAGATTAAAAACATATACAAAAAATAGCTGGAGGTTTAATTCGGATTTCTCACTGATTATATTTGTTTGACTATACTGTAATTTTCACATTGTTGTTGCTGTTGAATCCATATTACAAGCTACCGTGTACAGCTATTCAAAGCAGGAATTACTTCTGATGGATTTCTGTGAAAGCCCAGCACCTAGGACAGGAGGTCACCTGCAGAAGGTGCTCTGAAACAGCTCTCTGATGAGTGCTGTGTATAATATATGTGAGGGTTGTTAAGTTACTTTCAGATACTAAGAACATAGATATCAGCCTCATTAATATTAAAATAAATATTGTAATGACAGATGTGAACACTACATATTATGTGTACATTTAAATTATGAGTCAACACTAAAGTCCAATATTTCAGACAAATAAGAACTATTAACATCTCTATTTCCATTAATTGCATGGGTAACCTTATTTTCATTAAGCGTGCATGCATTGATTGAATCTGCTCATGGCTAGCAGCAAATTAAACTGTTTGGCTTTCTACAAGTTTATTTGAATTTCATTTGGCACAAACCCAACCATGTAGCCTATCCTTTTTTCTTTCTGTATGGAACATATAACTGAAGGACAAGACCCATCATAAGAAATGTATAATCAGAATCATGCTTACACCATTAATTATTCTTTCATGAAACAAACAACTAGAATTCAGTATTCATCTGGACAAGACTCAATTATATGTACAATTATTAAGAGCCGGCAATGGGAAAATCAGTTACCAGAGTTGAGGAAAATATGATTCCCAACTGCTTGGAGTTCACCACCTAATGAATTAAACGTTTACACACATACACACACAGATACACAAGGTGAATGCATGTTGATATTTAGTCGCATGTAAAACTTAGGGTTTGCCCTGGCTGGTGGGGCTTAGTTGGTTGAGCATCATCCCATGCACCCAAAGTTGCTGGTTCAATTTCTGGCAGGGCACATGCCTGGGTTGCTTGCTTGATTCCTAGTAGGGGGCATATAGGAGGCAGCCTATTGATGTTTCCCTCTCACACGGATATCTCTCTCTCCCCCTCCCCCCTCTTCTCTCTCTAAAAATCAATTTAAAAATCTTTTTAAAAACCCACAAAACTTAGGGTTATTATTCTTGAAGTAAGGACGGGGAGCTCATCAGCTTATATTTAACACTGGTGAAATTTTTATGTCATAGACGAACTGCTTAAAATGTGCTATTTACTGTAATATTTAAATCCTGGTATTCTTTTCTTCACTTTTGTGCTCTCTTGCTCTTGCTCTCAATGTCACTCCCTCTTTTTCAAACTCAACTGTCATTCACACAATGGCAAGACTAAGAAGACACCTCTTGAGTATGAATATTAATAGAGAGAGACAGAGCCACCGGTTAAGAAGCCTCGGGGGGGAAAGTGACTGAAGACTGAAGTAAAACAATAGAGATGCATGTGACACCAAGTGTTTTGTCTAACTCTTCACTTTCTGTTACTTTCTTTGTTTCCCAGCTATCTCTTACTGAGCATGCTTTTTTCCCCCCTCATTGTGCTAACCTGGAGGAATTTTTTTGTGCAAGTTAAGCAACAGCTTCACTGAAATGTGTGTACCTTGCATTAAAATTTTTAGAATACTTCTGAATTCAGAAAGTGTGTAGGTTTTACAGTTTTAAGAAATGATTTGCTAAATGAATTGACATGCACTCAGTTTTATAATTATGTTCATGGAAAAATTGCTTGTAAATTAGATGATTTTCCATTGGGTTCATTTTGTGATTGGTCTCTTGAAAACATAGCACTTTCTGTTATTACTCTCTATCTTCATTATACGTTTCTCTGCATCATTTCTCACAATCTCCATCATAAAAGTAATTGTGGAACTTTTAGCATTAGAGGCCCTATAGAGATCATCCTGTCCCCAAACTGATAGTCTATTCACCAGCAAAAACTCCTCTCAATAACTGCATCTATGAAAATTACTTCTCAAAATTCTGCCCAACAAGCAACACATTAATAATAATTTTCAGATTTTTATTAAAGATATTTGAAATAAAGAATGAGTACAGTATATGTAAACTGACTAATATCATGTCACGCAGTAATAAATAAATGTTTTGGGGTAGCCTGTGTAGCACCAAAAGTGTTTATATAGCCCTAACCAATTTGGCTCAGTGGATAGAGCATCGGCCTGTGGGCTCAAGGGTCCCAGGTTCGATTCCGGTCAAGGGCATGTACCTTGGTTGCGGGCACATACCCAGTAGGGAGTGTGCAGGAGGCAGCTGGTCGATGTTTCTCTCTCATTGATGTTTCTAACTCTCTATCCCTCTCCCTTTCTCTCTGTAAAAAGTCAATAAAATATATTTTTTAAAGAAGTATTTATATATGTCCCACTAGTGTGGGTCAGTGGTTGAGCATTGACCTATGAACCAGGAGGTCACGATTCAATTCCCAGTCAGGGCACATGCCTGGGTTATGGGCTTAATCCTGAGTGGGGGGTGTGCAAAAGGGAGCCAATCAATGATTCTCTCTCATCATTAATGTTTCTCACTCTCTCTCTCCCTCTCCCTTCCTCTCTGAAATCAATAAAAATATATATTATTAAAAGTGTTGATATGTAATTTTTATTAGGTTTTCCAAAGTGTTGTTAATATTTTGCATTCCTTCATTAATTTTCCCAAGGGAACTCTTGGTATATCTGAAATCTTAGCCATAGTACTTCTGATGGAGCTAGCCAGCTCATCTGTCTATGAATTTGAAATTAAATGTATCTGACAACGTGAATAAATGGCACAATGTAGAGAATGCCCTTGCAAGACAAAGTTTTGTTATATTTTTAAAATATTTAAGTATAACACATCATAAAATCATACAAAAAACAATAATATAAGTCAATGAATTGAGAAAGAATTGAGCATCTTTGTAAACAAAGAAGATTTCTATCATCAAGAAACAGAACATTTCCAGTATTCCAATTGTGCCCCATCTAATCACTCCCTCACCCAGGAACAAAAGGCATATACAATCTCTACTTTAATAGATTATAAAAATCTCCCAAATTACAGCACCCATTTAAACTTCCACAGACTATGACAATTACATTTGCATGAAATCTTCTCAGATACCTGCTAGTGTGGGTCTTTTTAATTTTAATATTGAGTAAGAGCTCAGTATAATTTAATTTTTATTTCTCGCATTACAAATAAAGTTTGTAACTTTTGATATGTTCATTGGGCATTTTTGCAATTCCACTACTAGATATATACCCCATAGAAATGTGTTTACCTACACAAGAAAACAGATGTAGAAGAATGTTAATATAAATATTATTATCCAACACTGAAAATTACTCAAATATCCATCAACATTAGGATGAACAAATTATGGGGAATCCATACAACAGAAAATCATAGAGAAATAAGATGAACTTACTTTAGCAAAAGAAGATTGTTTCTGGCTCCTTTTATATTGGGTTGTCTCCTTTCCTTATTGATTTGTGAGTATTCTTTACATATTGTGAATGCGAGCTCTTTGTCAGTTTACAATATATATGTATATTTTCCCACTGTGTGGCTTCCCTGTACTTTCATTAATGACATCTTCTGATGGACATAAATTCCTAATTTTAATATAGCTCAGTTAATAAATTTTTCTTTGGGGTTGTGGCACCTTCAGTCTCTTTTAAAACCCTCTCTATCCCCAGATCTCCCATGTTGTCACAAAGTTTTATTATCTTGCCAGCTCTACCAACCCGTTTTCCTTAGCTACCTACCGCAAAGTTACCGACAGCTCCCATCTCTGAGGCCAAGGCTCCACACTGCCACTCTAGTGCTGACAAATGCATACAATACATTACCAGCTTCACCATTCAGGTCGCCTTACCATTCAGGTGACCTCAGAATTGTACTCTGCCACACCCAGAAACAGGTGCATCTGCCATACAACCTCCTTTCACATTGCACCCGTTCCTTGACAGCAGCGCTGAACTGATGCCATTTCTTCTTATACCTTTGCACATGCTATGTCCTCCATTTAGAATTCTTTGTTCTCTATTATCCAATTGGAAATATCAATATTAGTATTAGCTCCCTCCATGTCCTCAGTCCAATAGTCCTAAATAGATTTTTGTTCACTGGCCCTCAAATATTATAGCAGCATATAATACATTTTACAGATGAAATAGTATTTTAAAAATCATGTTATGCCTCTGCTCAAAACCTCTCTACAATTTCCCATTACCATTTTAAAAATCTAAAACATCACATAATTTACAATGCTCTCCTGATTTGGCCCATAGCTAATTCATCAACTTAAAGTTTTGCTACTTCATTATTTCTACTGTAGCTAGATTGGGCTTCTTTCTGTTCTCCAAACCTATTAAATGCCCTCTCACATCCTGTTTGCTAAACATGGGTTTTCTTCTGTCTGGTATGTTCCCTCAATCCAACCTGACTCAATTTGCTTAACTAGAAATCATCTTGAAGTTAATTCCTTCTGGAGTCTTGCCCTGACCATGCCAGCCTCATTCTCCCAAGACTACAAACAGATCCCCTATTCTACCTTCTTACAAGACCCCGTGCTTCCATTTTTATTGTACTCTTTATTTCTATCATTAGTTATTAAATATCCATGGTCTCTGATTATCTGAGCCTTCTTAATCCTTGGTAGCAATATTACTATTCATAGGGTTATGTCATGAATATAATGAAATAACGTATATTAAAAGCGATCTGTAATCTGTAAAAATTGTTCTGCAAATGTTATGAGAATGTTCTCTATTGTTAGCTGCATCAAATCCTCAAGAACAGAACTATCATGTGCCTTTGTTTTATTACTCTTAGTGATTAACATAATAGATATTCAGTAACAAATTGTCAACGGATTGATTTTTCAAACCGCAATATTAAATAGTTAACTGTCTGGAGAGTCTCAAAATGGAATAAACAGCCTCCATTCTCTCCCATACTATCCATTAAAAGACAGGAAGGGAAGAAAGAATGGAAGGAGGGAGAGAATACTGCAACTATAGATTGCTAGGCTTTTTCAGTCACTTGTTGCAGACATCAAAAGAGCCAGGCAAAAACAGGAAACAGCGTGCTGAATAAGTATGCTGCCTATTTTCTAGTTCACAAGCATTAAAATAGATGGCCTGGTCATCACATTCCTGTGCCTCCATGTACATTCAGGAAATCCAAGTCTTTTAGTGAGCCATTAGAGAGACGTCGGTCTCACCCGGTATAGGAAGTAGAGTCTCCAGGTCAGAGCTTATATAGGCAGGAATGTGGCTCATTTTTTTTAGACTTGAAAGCAGACTCTTTCTATGACCAAGCAACTACCTTTCCCCTCAGCTTTATCTAAATCTGAATGATAATAAACAACCTTCTCAAGGCAATAGCATACTCACAACCTGAATATGATCTCTGAGCACTACAATAACTAGGGAGGAGGCGCAGTGTTATTATCTTCCTCTTATAAATCTGAGGCTCAAAGGAGTTATTTACATAGCCAAGAACACAGAGCTGGTAAATGCTAACATAATCTTGGTTGACTTTAAATTCACTATTTGCTGCAGAAAATCATGACAATAATTTGGGGTTTCTACGGCTTTAGTATCCATCGATTTATCTGTAATATTATTTCATTATTTTTACAAAAGCATGAAAACTAGTCCTCCTAAATTCAACAGATATTACCAAAGCTTAGAAAATAAGTTTTAAAATAATTATTTTCCAAGCAGCCAGCAGAAAGCAAAGAGTGGCAATAATAGAGTCAATGCTCATTGAGTGCCTGGTTATTGTTCTAAGTAACTGAGAAGTACTGTCTCCTTGAATCCTCTTAACCCTGTGGTAGATGTTATCACAACTCCCACTTTGCACATGAGCCCCATTTTGTGCAGATGTGTTTGAATCTGCACAAAGACTCAACAGCTTCACCAAAGTCACTCTATGAATAAGTGATGGAACCAGAATATAAACCCCGGTCAAAGGACTTATCTCTTCCCCTGGGAGGCTCTACCACAACCCAAATAGAACTTGCATCTGGCTCCAGACATAATCAGCACAGAGCTCACAGTCATATGAAGAATTACTTTTCAAGAACCTTAGTAAGTTGTGACATTCCCAAAGCTTACAAGACTATGCCCGACAGATTTTCAACATGAGGGCAACCCCTTGTCACTTCAATTTTATTAGGTTTATTACCCGTGGTTCTTTTCTCTCCCAAGCTCACAATTTCTCCTAAGAACAAAGACAAGAAAAATCAAATTGTGGGCCACATATCAGGAAAAATTTGTTTTGGAATAAGTGAGTTTAAAGAAGTAGCTCTGGTTTATTTTAGTCTCTATCATACTTACATCATGGGGTTATGAGGATTTATTCTCAGCCCTTAAAGCAAAGTGGCCATGTGAACAACAGCCATGTAGACAACTGACAGCAGACAACAGCACAGAGGAGTGGAACAAGCATTGGGCACTGAGTAAATGGCACCAATTACAGTTACCTCAATTTCCCATCATGAAAAATGGAGATAAGATCTCCTTTATTTGCCCGACACAGTTGTGAGAATCACGTTAATTAAAGCACTATATAAACATAAAGTTGGGTGTAGTCGTATTTGAAAGATCAAAACTGCAGGCATATGAAAAGAGGACTCAGATTCATATGAAATAATTATGGTCCAAAATATCATAATATATTCAGATTGTTAATATAACTAACCTGACAGCTGGACTCATATCATAGGTAACTCTTTCACACAGCTGTGCTGAGTGGAAGGATCTCTCTCTCTCTCTCTCTCTCTCTCTCTCTCTCTCCCTCCCTCCCTCCCTCCCTCCCTCTCTCTCTCGCTCTCGCTCTCTCTCCTGCACATACAACATTAGCAGTCATGAACGAAGAGACCTGAACTGCCAATGGAAGACATACATCAACACTCCAGAATTCCACTCATATTACAGTGTTACTCTGGGTGGGAGAACTCACCCTTCCCATAGAGTCTAGTTCTCTGGTATCTACTCTCCTAGTTTGAGACTCTCTGGAAAGGCAAGCTGCATCTGCAGCTGAGGCAGGGCCGGGATAGTGGCAGTAATGGCAGCACAGCCAAAGAACATAATTCATGCTCGAGAAGAAAGGGGAAGTAATATGCCTATGTTTTAATTTCCCCAGTGTCTGCTGACTGCCAATTTATTTCCTTGCCTAAGAGAACATTACACAGAGAGCTTGAAATTATTCTCACCATCCCAGGAATGCAAATGCTACCACACGTTTCCATGCCATCATCATGAGCTCCCAAAGTTCCAAAGCTCACCCAAGATCATTCATACATTCTTTTTAGAACCTAGGCTGGTGACTCTCTACAGGAAAAATGTCATTTCCAAGAGATTAGCTCCTCCTGGCCAAGGAAATCATATTATAAAGGAACAACTATAGTTTTCTTCATAATTACTGTTTTCCTCACATCTGTAAAACTGGTTTACTTTGTGTCTTGATTATTTTTCTGCTTTCACCTGCCTTTCTAGCCTTAAAGAGGGCCAGCTCTTGGTTATTTGGGAAGATGATATCTTACTGAATATTACATGTGCATGGAGGCTGAGGTGGCCCATCCCCTGCAGAATGGAGCAATGCCATTATACATACCTCATTTGTTCAACATCAAACTGTGATGTCTACTGCCTTTCTAACCCTAGTTATAATAATACTCACCACTGGGTATGAATATCTAGAGCAGGGATGGGGAAAGTCTGGCCCTCGAAATTATTTGGTCTGGCTCTGCCAAGACATTAGGTGTGACTTAATTAAGTGTTGATCAAATATAGCAGGCTGATTTTTAAGTTGATAATTTAATATGGCCCTCATATCATGTTATAAATATACAAATGGCCCTTGGCAGAAAAAAAGATGGCCCTTCCCCACCCCTGATCTAGAGAGATACAGAAATTCAAGGACAAGACATCAAAGAAATCCATGTACCATTAGAGGAAAACAGAGAAGAAAATAGAATTAGAAGTTGGGTAGAAATAAAATTATCAGTCTTGAGCTAGACCACTATTTCTTATTATGGCCATTCTAACAGGATGTTGTGATAACTCATTGTGGTTGTAATTTGCATTTTCTTAATGGTTAATGATGTTGAACACATTTCCATGTGCTTACTTGTCATTGTATATGCTCTTCAATAAAATGCCATTTCATGCTCTGCCCACTTTCTAAATGGATATTTTGGTTTTTTATTGTTAAGTTTGAAATAGTTCATATATTCTAGATATGAATTCTTTGTTAAATATATGTTTTGGAAAGTTTTTGGTGTCTAGTCTAAGCACTCTTTGCCTAATCCCAGATCCTCCCCCAACATTTTCTTTTTTTAAGCATTATATATACATTTATACTTTACTAGAGGCCTGGCTCACAAAATTCGTGCACAGGTACAGTCCCTAGGCCTGGCCTGCGATCAGAGCCATCTTCCCAGGTTGCCTGCAGCCGGCTCTGCCCCCCACTGCCACCCATCCCTGGTTCCCCATTTGCCATCAGGTGATTGGAGCCTGCCAGCTGGGGGGAGGAAACGAGAGGTCAGCCTTACGCCTGCTCGCCAGCCCCACCCCTACCGTGGGTTGCCCTCTGTGTGTAGGGCGACTAGTGGGGCAGGGGCCTTGGCCTGGCACCACCCGCATCCCCTGCCACCCACCCCCAGTTCCCCATTTGCCATCGGGCAATCAGAGCCTGCTGGCTGGGGAAAGAGACCAAGAGGTGGTCAGTGTGCCTCATAGTGACTGGTCGAGTGGTTGTTTTGGTCGTTCTGCCATTAGGGTCAATTTGCATATTACCCTTTTATTATATGGGATATTTACATATTTAACATATCTATATTTTTTAGTCCATGGTCAAATTTGAGTTAATTTTTTATAAGGAGGAAAAAATTAGATTGAAGTTCATTTGTTCTCAGTATAAATGACCAATTACTATATCATTATTTGTTGAGAAGACAATCTTTTCTTCATTGAATCCATTGGGCATATTTGTGTGAATTCTCTATTCTATTTTATTGCTCTATGCATGTACCCACCCACCAAGACCACACAGTATTAATTATGATAGGAATATAATGAATATTGAAATTAAGTAGACTGATTCCTCCTATTTTATTCTTTGTCAAGGTTGTTTTAATTCTACTTCTTTTGCCTCTGCATATAAATTTTAGATTAACTTTGTGTATATCTATACAAAATCTTGGAGAATTTAGGTAGAAATTGTTATATTTGTGTATCAATTTGGGGAGAACAGACATCTTGACATCTTTATTCTGGTCAGCCTTTCAATCCCTGTTCATGGACATTTCTCTATGTACATGCTATTTGATTCTTTCAGCAGCATTGTGTCCTATACACAGAAGCTCTAAAAACATTTTATTAGGTTTAAACATACACATTTCTTTTATTTAGCAAATTGAAATGTTGCTGTATTTTTAAAATTAGTGTTTATGTTTAAATATACAGAAATACAACATGTGCAGTTTAAATATAGGAGTGGGCAAAAGTAGATTTCCTGTTCTGAGTGACATGTTTTTGAGTTAATAAAGGTATTGTGGTAATCATAACTTGAATTCCTTTTCCATATGAATAATTGTAAACCTATTTTTGCTTTCCACTGTA
This sequence comes from Myotis brandtii, assembly GCF_000412655.1. Taxonomy (NCBI): domain Eukaryota; kingdom Metazoa; phylum Chordata; class Mammalia; order Chiroptera; family Vespertilionidae; genus Myotis; species Myotis brandtii. The sequence continues at coordinate 1,226,810 of NW_005357559.1, forward strand.
TATGGAAATACAATTGATTTCTGTATGTTTATCTGGTATCCTTCAACTTTGCTGAAATCACTTAATATTATTTATTTTTGCTTTTGTTTTATTTTATAGATTCTATGGGATTTTCTACATAGATAATTATGTCATACACAAATAGGGAAAATTTATTTCTGTATTTCTATCAGCATTTCTTTTATTTTCTATTTTTATTATTACAAGGGCTAGAACATTCAGCACTATGCTGAATAAGAATGACTAAAGTAAACATCTTGTCTTATTCCCAATCTTAGGGGGTGCACATTCAGTTTTTTACCATGAAGCAAAATGTTAGCTAGAATTTGTTTTTGAAGACATTCTTTATCAAGTTGATAAAACTACCACTCTATTACTATTTTTCTAATATTTCTTAACATAAGTCAGTGATGAATTTTGTTAAATGCTTTCTCTATACTGATTGATATAATCATTGATTTCTTTTTCTTCAGCTTGTTAATATGATGAATTGTGTCAATTGACTTTTGTATACTGAACCAAATTTGCATCAGTGGAAAAACCTCTACTTGGTCATTTTGGATTTTGTTAAATTTCATTTGCTAATCTTATATTAAAGAATTTTTGAAGCTATATTTATAAGAGATATTGGTCTGTAGTGTTTTTTTTTTTATTTTGTACTGTCTTTGTCTGGTTTTCATATCAGTATAATACTAGTTTCATAAAATCAATTGGAAAGTATTTTTTTCTTTTTTTCTGGAAGAAAAACCTGTAGAATTGCTGCCCATTCTTCCATAAGTGCTTGGCAGACTTCTCCAGAGAAACTATCTAGCCCTGGAGACTTCTTTTTTGGAGAATATTATAATTATAAATTCAATTTCATTAATAGTTACAAGAGAATTCAAATTATCTATTGGTTAAGTTGTTCTGACAGTATTTTTTAAAGAAAAAAAACGATACCATTTTCTATAAATTTTCAAACTTATTTGTATGTTTTTTATAGGATTCCTTTGTTATTTTGAAGCATGTAATATCTGTAATGATATACCATTTCACTTTTGATATTGATCATTTGTGTCTTTTCCATTTTTTCCTGTCTCAATCATAGTAGAGATTTGTCAAATGTATTAGTATTTTTTTTAAAAAAACAACAGCCTTTTCTTTTATTAATTTTCTCTATTGTTTAAGTTTTTAATTTCACTGGTTTCTACTCTTACCTTTATTCTTTCCTTCCTTCTGCTTGCTATGGACAGTTTGTTCCTTTTCTAGATTGCTGAGGTGGGAGCATATATTACTGATTTTAGATTTTCTTCTTTTATAATATATGAATTTAGTGCCATAAATTTCTCTCTCATCACTTCTTTAGCAGTTTCCCACAAGTAATGATTTGTTGTATTTTCATTTTTATTCTTTTTTAGTGTATACTTTTTTATTTCCCTTGAAACTTTCGATTTGACTCATGGATTATTTGGAGGTTAGCTCCTTAGTATACAAACATTTTAGATTTACTCATCTCTGTTATTGAATTCCACTTAGATACTATTGTAGTCAAAGAACACCTTTTACACATTTTTAGGCATTTAGTTTTTATTTTTAATTGAAGTATGATTTCCACAGAGCAAAGTGAACATATTCTATTTGTGCAGCTCAATAAATTCCCATAAACGGAAACATTTGTGTTATAAGCACCCATATTGAAAAATCAGCCTTTCCTAAGCTATTCCTTACTCTTTTCTCTTTACTGCTTTCAAAGGGCAACTACATTCCTTACTTTAAATGCTGTATGTATTTTGTAAATATTTTTTATCAGCCTAAGGCAGTGAGGACCATTTTATTACTCGTTTTTAGTTTACTTTTTAACTGATAAAATATAAATAGGATAAACTTATAATTTTAACAGCTATAATTGTAATTGAAATTTGTTGTGTTTGAAGTCCAGACAATATATATACTGCCAATCTTGATACATGATCTATATGCACTTGAAATTAATATGTATTATGTTGTTATTAAGTGACATGTTCTTTACATGTTTACTAAATCCTTTTAATTGATGTTGTTAGTCCTTCTATATCGTTGATTGATGACTGTCTAGTTGTTCTGTCAGTCCTTGAGGCGGGGTTTTGAAGGTTCTACCTATAATTTTTATTTGTCTATTTCCCCTTTCAGCACTATCAGTTTTCATTTTATTCATATTTCAGCTCTGTTGCTTATTTCATTTATAGGATTGCTATGTCCTTTTGGTGGATCTACCTGCTTATCACATACATAATGTCACACCCTGTCTCTGATTTGTCATTACTCTGAAGTCTACTTTATCTGATACAAATGTAGGTGTTCCTGCTTTCCTTTGATTAAAATGTGTATGATATATCTTCATACATTCTTTTATTTTCAACCTAACTAACCTTTATATTTGAAGTGAATTTTTTATAGACAGCATATAGTTTTGTCACATCTTTCAATCCACCCTGATAATCTCTGTCTTATAAGTGGCTTATTTAGAAAATTTATATGTAATGTGATTATTGCTATATTTGGGCTTATGTTTTTGTTTGTTCTTTCTGCTTTTGTTTTCCTGTTGTATTATTTTGCCTGCCTTTATCTGGGATACTTTAAGAATTTTTACAATTTGATCCTGTTTTATTAATTGTGTTTTGAGTCTACATCATTGAATAGTGTTTTAGTGGCTGCTCTAGGTATTACATTATATACACATAACTGGTCAAGTGAAATATCTTCTACCTTACCTCCTTTTATTTTCCTTGACTTTCCCTCATTTGTATTGTAATTGTGTTAGATATTTCTTATGCATTCATTTAAAACCACTCACACTGCGTAATAATTTTTGCTTCAACTGTCACACAGAATTTAGAAAATGCAACAGGAGAAGGAAAGCCTATTGTATTTACCCTTATTTTGGTATCATATTCTTTCTTCTTTCCTGATGTTCCAAAGCCCATACTTCTTTCATTTCCTTTCTGATTACAGAACTTCCTGGAGCCATTCTTTTATAGCAGGACTGTCAGCAACAAGTTCTCTTAGCTTTTCTTCATCTGAAAATGTCTCCGTATCCCTTTCATTCCTGAGGTTATTTTCAGTCTGTACAAGAACTGGGTTGGCAGTTCTTTGCCTTTAGCTTTTGAAAAATATTGTGCTTCTTCCTCCGGCTTCCAGTTTCTGATGAAAAATTCACTGTCACTCAAATTGCTTTCCCCTATAAATAAGATGTTGTTCTTTTCCTCTGGCTGATCTTAAGACTTTTTTCTCTATTTTCGGTTTTTACAAGTTTAAATTTGACAGGTCTTGACATGGCTATCTTTGAGTTTATATTGTTTAGGTTCACTCGAGTTTCTGTTCTTTAAATGTAATCATTCTAAGGTATACGCTATGATGTTTTCATATGCATATACATTGGGAAATGATTGCCAAAATCCAGTTAATTAAGCATTCATCACCTCAGGTAGTTACAGCTTCGCGTGGTGAGAACATTTATGCAGTTTTACTAACTAGAATCACCATGCTGTACGGTGGATTCCCAGAACTTATTCATCTCATAACTGTAAGTTTGTACCCTTTGACCAGCTTCTCCCCATTTCTCATCCCACTGCTCCCCACCCAGCTGCTGGCAAGCACCATTCTCTTTCTGGTATGAGTCTGACTGCTTTTAGATTCCACATACAAATGAGAGCACATAGTATGCGTCCTTCTCTGGCTTATTCACTCAGGTTCTTGTACCCGTAGGTTTGTATGTCTTGCTAAATTTGGGAGTTTTTTCAGTTTCTTTTCCAACCTCTCCTGGGATTCCAATTACACAGATATTAGATTTTTGCTACAGTCCCACAGGTCCCCGTGGCTTTGTTCGTTTTTCTTTTCTACTTTCTCTCTGTTGTTCAGATTGTACTATCTCCCAGTTCATCTATTCTCTCCTCTGCTTCCTCCATTACATAGCGAGCCCATCCACTGAGCTTTTTTTTCCCTCTGGTTATTATAGTTTCTGATTCCAAAATGTTTACTTGTTCTTCTTTACATCTTTTATTCCTTTGCTGAGACTTTTCTGATTTTTTTCTGAGGCTTTCACTCGTGTCAAGATTTTCATACTTGCTCACTGAAGCACTTTCACCACAGATGCCTAATGTTATTTTCCAGATAATTCTAATATTTCTGTCTTTTCAGTGTTGGGATCTATTGTCTTTTATCATTCAGTTTGAGGTCTTCCTGTTCTTGATATAACAATTGATTTGCAATGAAAACCTGGGCATTTTCACATTATGGTTTGAGACTGGATCGTATTTAAATCTTTTGATGTAACTGGCTTTCACTGATGCTGCTCAGTCAGTAGAAGGAAGAGCCCAGTTTTATTATAACCAGGTGAACATTCAAGGCAGGATCCCCCATCAGCATTCATTGACACTTGGGCAGTCTCCTTGTTATGGCAGGGTGGGGGTTCTGGTTCCCCTTGTGGCCTTCCCTAACATTGCACTGGCAGTGGCCTCATTATCTCTGGCCTCCTCTGACACCATCCCAGCAGGGAGGAGAAATGCCTCATTACTGCAAAGTAGGGGGAGAAATGTAGGCTCTCCATGTGAACTCCACAGGCACACCAGGGGGAAAGGGAGCTTGTTACTGGCTAGAGGGCTGAAAGGCCCCTCTCCCTCCATGGAGTTCTCTGACCACACCAGCAAGGCTGAGTAGCACCTGGTTAAGCTTCACTGGAGTCAAGTCTAGGCTCCCCAGTGCCTCTGCTGACATCGGCAGGAGTGGGGCTGCAGTTTTCTGTGGTGTTTGGCCAAAGAGGAACAGTTGTTGTCTAGATGTTTTCTATCTTGCTAGGCTGTCCATTTCCTAGTCCGTTGACTAAAAACAGCAGGCTCTGTTGGGCTTTTATTGGTGTTACTGGCTTCCTCAGCTCCAGGTCAGGGATATATAAAGCAAAGAGAAAACTCAGGGGCACCACTTGTCTGTCCCTTAGGCCCAATATCCCTAGTCGGTCTGATTCTTTACTAACCTCTTCAGACTCTTCTTATATTTGTTTTATGTATAATGTCCAACATTTTTAGCTGTACTTAGCAGAAGGGATAGAGAAAAGTACATCTATTCCTACTTCCCAGAAGTGAAATTCCTCTGTTTTACTTAGAATGGCATTTTATAAATAGATATGCTTTATTGGTATTTGAATTTCCTTATTCATCTTTATTTCCATTTGTACTTTAATAGGATTGCTTAATAGCATAGCTAACGTAGTTTAACAATATTGTTTTGTCATAATACTTTCCTGTTTTTCTCTATATGGTTACCATCTCTTCCGGAAAAAATGCTGGTTTTTAATTAATGAGAGTACTGTAATGGGAGTTATAATTTAACAATAATAAAAAAAAGAATGTTTTTAGGAATCACACTTGATGTATAAGTACTACATGAGACTATAGCAAAAATCATGAAGCTCTAAATCAAATTACAGACTTAAAAAACAGTGAACTCCTTGAAGATCCTTTCCTCTGCCTGTGGTTTAACGGTCTGCATGTCAGTAGGTTTATTGAACTTGAACTTTCCCCCCTGTTGTAGGCCTCGGTGTATTTAACCTTAGTTCTGCTACTTCAGCCTCAGCATGCAGAGGCCTAATATGCCAGAATATCCCACAATCAATGGAGAAATGCTTTTCATTTTATTGCCAACAATGCCAGTACATGATGTGTCCCCTGATAATATATTTGTGCACAGTTTCTGATTTTCACTCTCTGGGGGTGTCTGCAGTTCTGAAACAATTAAGTTCAATCTGGCACATAAACTGAAACATGTCTTGCAAACATGAGGTACATGTGGTGATCGCAGTAAAACTACACATTGATTTCTGACCTAAGGCCCTCCAAGGAGTGTCCCTAATCTCCCAAGGGTGATGTTTTGTGAGGGAATCTTTGATTAAACCGTAAGATTAAAGAAAATGTAAGTGGCTGGACAGCTCCCCATTCACGGCATGTTTGAGACGTCTTGAGAACATGTGTTATTCTTTTCAAAGTTGGTTGTAAATCAGACTCTCTAAATTGCTTCCAGATCAGTCTTTTCAGGCAAAGCATTAAAATGATGGTTCTATCAGCCAAAACGCTAATTTCTGCTACGATCGCACACACTATTTTAAATTCCCCCTACCTAACATAGAAGAAGGAGATGCCAATCCAACCAGTCATTCCTTCTCTAGGTCAGCAGATGTACTGTCTGGATGAGAAGCTGCTGTCAGCAATTTGGTCAGATATTTTAAGAGATCACTTGTGTGTCTCTGTGAAAAGATTTTGGCTTAAATTCCAAGAATATTTTTCCTCAGAGCACTGAATGTAGTATCACATGAAAGTATTCAAACTGAGCAGAGGTAGCCTTTCAGACAGAAAAAAATTATTTTCTAGTTCTTCAGATTTGGAAAAATTAAGTGTTTAATTATCCTCCTTCAAATATATGCAATACTCATTCTCATCTTCCCCTTCAGCTTTTCCTAGTCAAAACTTCCATGTTAACTAGACTTTCATGACTGACTATTTAAAAGTAATGTAGATCATAACAGAGATTCTTAACTAATTTCTACATGTGAACTCCAGTGCATCTGTGAGGTTCCTAAATTTCTGTGTTTGTTTTTTTTTTCTGGCAAAGGAGTCTATAGCTTACATTATATTTTCAAAGATGTGTATTAATTAAAACTTCACAACTATTTTATCCTAGTAGTAGGCCCACTGCTTTAAAATGTCTAAAAAAAAGATAAAAATAAAATGTGGACCAACATTTATCAAAGTATACATATATCCTCACATTTAAAAAGAGAAACATGACTTATTGTTTATAACTAAAATTGTAAATACACTAATATTACCAGGCCAACCTTGAGTGTGCAATTTTGTAACATTGATTACTTGTGCTATTCAGAAACAATTTAGGAGAGTACAAAAGAAATTTCAGCTTTCAAAACATCCACAGGTAACTTTCAATTTGCTGAGATCAGACCTCGCTTAAGGCCCTTTGAAAGCCTTCTACTCGCTTAAGGCCCTTTGAAAGTCTTCTACTGACAGGTGGCACCACTGATTCCACATAACTATACCTGTAGACATGAAAAGTTCTCCACAGCTCCCTCCAAAAAAGTGTAAACCTGGTGAATGATAACAGATATCTAAAAACAGCATGTGAGGTTTCAATGTTGGGTAAGATGGAACAGCATAATTCACTCTGTCTTTCCCCTGAATGCAGATATAAAACCTAGATGCAATGCATAAAGCAGACCTTTGAGTTCTCTGGAAAGAAGGGAATAGCAGGCAGGTTGGGGATGAAAACCAGAATTGAGAGTATTACCAATCCATTTTCTACCAAGATGTCCTTCCAGCAACCTAGACCTGCTGCAGTGCCGCCTGAAACCTGAGAATGGGCACAGACAGCATTCTAGGAGATCCCTCAAGTTCTGACTTAGGGAGCAGGAAAAGGAACAACTGATGTTCAGATTCATTGAAGAAACCCCCTTTCTGTATTTTTCTCTTTTTTTCTCCATTCTTTTACACTTGATCCCCCAAAAATACTTCAGAAAGAGCAACTGGAGTTGTAACAGGAACATAGAGGAGCCAGAACTCTGAAGGAAGTAAACCTTCAGCCCTGTCAGTGGAGCTGTGGTCACCAAGAAGGTGCGGCGATCCTCTGCTGCTTTTCTCCCTCACTGTGTCCTGTCTCTGCTTTGTCCTAGGCATGGGAATATTTGTGAAGGGGCACAGGAGAAAGGAGTAACTAAAGCCTTAGCTTTATGGCCATGTATTCCAAAAGGGGAGCTCTGAGGCCCGGAAACTTCCAGAGAGACTGCAGAAAGGAAGGAGGTTGGAGAAGCAGTAATTTATAATAATTTATTAACTTCTCAGCTCATTCTTCTGCATGTGTGTGAATCTAATAGTAAAATAAAATCAAACAATTTTAGTTTAAGAACTAAACTAACAGACAGGACACCTCCAGGTGGGAGAAAGATCCAAGCAGTACTATAAAATCTTTGAAAACTGAACCAACAATGAATGGAACCACACCTGATAAAAGACAGGCTAGAACATGCAATCTGAACCTAATTTTGTTTGCTAAAACAAAATAAACACTCTATGGGATTTAAACAAGACTCGTACACTTATAATGTACACTCATAGTACAATTTTAAATGTCCAGGAAAGAATTAAAAATTACTTGACATGCAAAAAACCTCAGTTCTCAAAGTAAAATCCAATCAATGAACATTGATACCAAGGTGACATAGTATTAAAATGACCTGAGAAAGACTTTAGAGTGGCTACTAGAAAATTACAGCAACATTATTTAATCATGATTGAAATAAACAAAAATAAAAGTCACAGCCAATGAAGGATTGGGGGAGTTAATAAAAATTCATTGATGTAGAAAACAGAGGAAGTAGTAAACTTGAAAATAGATCAATAGATGTTATCCAACATATACTTACCATATGTCTCATCAATCTTTAAACTGTTACCTTAGAGAAGTAAAAACGTATGTTTACCCCAAAAAAACCTGTACATGAATATTTATATCACCATCCCCCAAAACTGAAAACAACCCAAGTATCTTTCAACAGGTGAGTGGATAAAGAAACTGATAGATTCAAACAAAAGACTCCTACTCAGGAATAAGAAAGGAACAGACTGTTGATATGTACAAAACTTGAATGACTCTCAAATGCAAAACACTGAATAAAGGAGCCAACAGTCTCAAAATTTTGCATACTTGGTGATTCAACGTAGATGACACTTTCAAAGCCAGAAAACCATGGTGATGCAGAACAGATCTGCGGTTGCGAGGGCTGAGGAGGCAGGGAGAATGAGGTTATATCATGAGGCAGATTTTTGAGGGTGATGGGATTGTTCTATCTAATCACTATGCTGGTGGTTACACTGATCTAGACATGCTAAGATTTGCTGAACTCTACACCAAAAAATGTCTATCTTACTATATGACAAAATAAAAATAATAATCTAAAATTGTGCAAGACGACTGGTGCAGCCATTATAGAAAACAGTATGGAGTTTCCTCAAAAAATTAAATATGGAACTGCCATTTGACCTAGTGATTCCACTTCTAGGAATGTATCCTAAGAAACCCGAAACACCAATAAAAAAGAATGCATGCACTCCTATATTCATAGCAGCACACTTTACAATAGCTACTAGTACGATCTGAAAATAGCCCAGGGCCCCATCAGTAAATGAGTAGATAAAAAAGCTGTGGTACATTAATACCATGGAATACTATGGAGCAGTAAAAAAGAATATGTTACTCTTTGAGACAGCCTGAGGGACCTGGAGAGTATCATGTTAAGTGAAATAAGTCAGTCAAATAAAGATAAGGATCACATGATCTCACTCATATGTGGAATCTAAATAACAAAATAAACTGATGAATGGAATGGATCCAGAGACATGGAAGCATGGAACAGAGTGTGGAATCTTGTAGGGAAGTGTGGAGGGTGGGTGGGAGGGAGGTAATCAACCAAGGACCTTATATGCATATATGTATGGCCCATGGACACAGAAAATGGGACAGTAAGGGCCTGGGGTGGGGTTTGGGGGCAGACTGGAAGGGGTCACTGGAGGAAAAAGGGGGACATAATGTAATACTTTCAACAATAAATAATTATTAAAAATAAATTAAAATAAATGAATAAATAAATAAAAATAAATAAAATAAAATTGTGCATGATAATTTGACAAAGAACAAAATGAACAAAGTATTTGTTCAATGTAAAATATATTCTGCTTCATGGGTAGTTTGTTTTATTGGGAACTTAATTAAGATTAATTTCCATCCCGTACAAGTGATGTCATATCTATTTACTGACCTACTAAGCTGTTAAGACTCAGTGAATGCAATGGTTCCACCCTGAATCTTCTCCTGAATCTTGGGTAAATTTGCCCAACCCCCTTTTTAGGTCACCTCTTTGCCCTATACATTCTTTTATTATAGCATTCATACCAATATTTCCCTATTAACCTATACATTTCACAAAAAAGGGACAATTCATTTTTCAGCCTCATTCCCTAGCAAAGAGTTTGGTATACCTAGACACAGAATACATGTTTCTTAAATGAAGTGTCTAATGCTACACATTATTTAAGTTGCAACCTAAAAAAGAGTAAAATTTTATGCCTTGTACGTTAAGGTTGCAATCTATATTTTCAGACCAAAAAATAGCACCTTCATGAAATCAACCACTGGTCCTGGTTTATTGCCTGTTACTATAAATACACTCCTCTACATTTGTTATACATGTGTGAAATTAATGTATGTTCCATACTCCAATACTGCACTAATGGAAACATTCTGCCTTCAATTCTCTTACATACCAATTAGCATGCAAGAGGAACTGCAGATAGGTTCCCATGTTATCAGAAGCACTGTATCTCATTGTTCTGAGATGGATACCACGGAAACGTTTACTCTGCTGATGTGTAGAATGTGTTATTCTTTCGACAATGAAACCATTATGCCTGAAATTTGCGATCTTCTTACTGTGTAACATTTAAGGGGAAATGCAGTCTGGGCATGAGCAGACACTAGGGCAATCACAATGCTTCTAAGATCATACACTGATATGCAGCCTACATCAATTGCCAATAAAAATAGAAAGATATAAGAAAAGTAAGTAGTATTAAGATTTGGAATCAATAGTCCATGATTTAATGATAGAAGTTCATCACTAGAACAAGAGCTCATCAGTTATCCAGACAAGCCCATCAACTCTAAGAGGGTGGGTGGGTATTTATAAACACTCTTCTAGTACATATGACTGACAGACCCCTCTGATCTCGAACATCATCACATTCATACAGGTGGGAATTCATGTTCATGGTATGATTCATGGACCTAATTTGGACAAGTAATTATAAGAACCTTATCTCTCACAGAATCGGGAAAAATGCTGTCTGTTTACCAAACAATAAAAAATACAATCTCATCTGTATAGAGGAAATGATGATAGATGAGAAGAGAGAGAAGCAATTGGAAGAGAGGTTATAGTAAAACTAAAAAAAAAAAAAACAGGATCTCTGGTACTTTAAGAAGACTATTAAAAGAAGTTTCTGGGCAAGTAAACTGAACTGCACCAAGTGAATCAACGAGATAGTTACGGGGCATTGCAACCAAGCAGAGCCTCAGCTGTCGCGGGCACTAAGATCATAAGCAGAGCAGGATGCCTGGGCTGTGACTATGGGAGAGTATCTGGCGACCATGACTACTCTGTCCCCAATCACGACCTGGATAGAGAGACAAGGCATGATAACATTTATTGACAGCTTTCTTCTGCTCCCTGAGAAAGTGGCAAACAGAAATGAATGATTAATGAAGCCATTTCTAATTTTGTTCCCTATGCAGATATTTTAGAAACCAAATGTAATTGTGTGCTCTATGCTACTGAACAGTATATATTTTCTTAAAGGTATAATAAGGCAATGCCTTACACATAATAAGTGCTCAATGAATGAGTAAATGAATGAATGAATGTTCATTCAATGAATGAGTAAATGAATGAATGAATGAATGAATGTTCTCCTAAGTCATGTGCCACGGAAGACAGACCACACAGAGAGCCAGGTCAGAGAGAACACACAAAACCACAAAATGCCCACGAAGGCTATGCCCTTGGGTTCATTTACTATAATGCCATCATTATACAGATGTTGAATGAAAGCTCAGACAGGATCAGTTTCCTGTCCAGCATCCCAGAACTAGATAATGATAAACCAAGACTTGAACGTAGGTTCCTACTCTTTCCAAACCTAGAGCTACACTCTCATAGTTTGAAGATGTTGTACAAGGTTTCACAGATTGCTTCTTTTCTGGCAGGAGAAAACTCCAACAATTCAAACTAAAGGTCTTTCCTCTCCAAGTCAGCCCATCGCCAGAAGATGACTGCCTAAAATTAAGGGAATTCTGCTCTCTAGGAAGGAGTTGGTGAAGCTGCCCTGACTTTCTAAGGGATGAAATACCGACAGGAAAGAAAATAAAAAGGCAACATTTCCTGCACTTATCTTTCTGTTCTGAGTGATCCCTGAACTACTCCCTAGACATACCTAAGGATGCGAGGGGAGATACTAACACTGGAATGCCAACACCCTCTGGTAAATGAATGCTTCTTCACCTCCACTCCTCTTCCCTGTGTTGTCCATGTAGCTCATCCTTCCACTAGCCCAAGTCCTGGGCTCTGCACAAACTCTATCCTACCTTACAACTGTCAAAATAAGTTTAGGAACTCTAAAGTTCTATGACACTAGCTAGCCTTATTTTTTTTCAAGCTGTTAAAATGAAAACAAGAAAATGTTTTTGCTTTGCTTAAGATTACCTCTTAAATCATCATCTCAGAAAGAAGTGACACCCTTGCCAGATGTCCCCCCTGATACACTAGAAACTTCATTGCAGGCTGAAGAAAAAAACACACATTGGAGAAATAAAAACCTGGAGCTAAAAGTCAATTTTCAATTTGAAAGGAGAATGATTTGTGGCCGAGTCTGATGAGGCAGACCCAATAATGTCAGAGAGAGGAGAACGAAACACACTTGACCGTCACGGCAATCCTGCACCTGGGAAGGAATGGACCAGAGGAGAGGAGGAAGCATGGCGCAAGTAAGCAAGTGAAATATCCTGCGGAGCAGCAGAAGCCTCCGGGGACACAGACGGAGAACGCTACTTCACACTCACGGAAACTGTAAGGGTGAAAACAGTACATACACCATGAAGTACAGCTCAGGTATAACTTCAAACTTGAACCCCACTCCGACAATTTGATTAGAGTTTACCTCTGTTACCATAAAAAAAGACAAGTGTGGTCAGTAAACACTGAACCTAAGGTATCTGCATTGCTTAGAATATCTTCAAACCAAGCACTCTCCATATCTTACATTAGAGCAGGCTTGAAAATAAAACAGAATTTATTTTATTGAAGAATATGTCAATTCATCAGCAACTATTAATTAAGCACCTACTAAATACAGTACACTTGCCCACCGGTACTTAAAAATTGAGTGTTTTTATAGGAATGTCAGCAGAATCCATTATGGATTGATGAAATGTCATTCAGAGTTTGTTTTTCCAGGAGACTATAACACAGTGTGTACCCACAGCTAATATTCCAGCAGTGTGGGTTCAGCTACTCTTGGTAAGAACTGAGTAGGGCATAACTGACAGACTAAGTGGTGGAGCTGGGAAGAACCAAGTGACATGGTTTGCCCCTGAAGGATTATCATAAAATCATAAATAATTCATATAATCTTGAGGAAGAGCTGACCTATTTAACTTCGGTTACAGGAAATAGTAATTTTAACATATAATGCAACTTAAATTACTTGACTGCCTACTAGGCGCTATTCATTTGGTGTTTTTTAAAAGCACAATGTAATTTATTAAACAGTTTAAAAGACTATGTAATGATTTCTTTTTTAATGCATGCAACCTACTAACAGATGCTGAGATCTAGGCCCTGTAATAGATGTAGGAGATGTATTCAGTAGAGATTAGGTTGGTTCTCGGGGAGGATTGCAGCATGTTAGGGTTTGTCTGTCTGAGTGCCAGGTTGGGCCCTCCAAGAACTGGTTCCTAGACATGCTTGTCAAAGGCCTGATCAGAGGAGAAGAAGAGGTTTCACACACAGCACCATGGTGATCTCAGACGTGAGAAATGAGCATCTTCAGCTGCCCACTGTTAATGACCCTTGGGAATGGAGCTACAAACAGAAAAGGGCAGTCCCAGAGTAGCAATTTCTGTGGAGAATCTTGTGCTTGTAGTTAAATTATGAATGAAGTATATTACCTATCTTAAGACTTCACCTTCAGAGATGAAGCATACAAATAGGTACAGAAATGTTTACCAGAGATCAAGAACTTGAGCCTATAAGCTGAATTTATTTATAAATGTTTGCTCAAGACTCTAGTACAGAACCTTACAAATGAAAAGAATCACAAGGCTTCCAAAAGAATTTACATGCTTTTCCTAGTTTGTCAGAGTTACCCCCTCCTCCTACTGCTTTACACTTACCCTACTGCCCTTGTTCATGTTACCTGCTGATCCCTGAATAATGATCTCAACCTTTTAGCCCTTTGTGACCTCTGGTTTAGACAAGTTAATGAAGGACATAATTTTAATGGATAAAACCAGCTATCAAAAAGAATTTGCAATCACAACTCTCCCAACCCTCCCTTCTTGACTTTCCACATTTATCTGCTTTAACTCTACTTCTACTTCCACTGCCCACCCCCACCCAACATGCACCCATTTCTCTAGCTGCGGTCACACAGTCATCCATTCAGGTGCCACCACCACTTCACCAACCAACCTGCAGCTCTCCTGCGTGAGGACTGAACACATCTCTTTTTCCCAGAGACCAGCTAGGAACAGACAGTAACTTTTCAATGAAATTTACTAAGAAATCTACACTAATAAAAGAGAAACATGGTAATTAGCGTACGACCGCTACCCTTTTCATTGGCTAATCAGTGAGTATATGTAAATTAACTGTCAGCCAAGATGGCGGCCGGCAGCCAGGCACTGAAGTGAGCAGGGAGGCTTGCTTGCTGCGGACTCCAATGTTCCCAGCCTAACTTGCCGGACTCTCAGCGGCAACTCTAAGCAACTATGTACTATGTTGCAAATAAGAAGCAAAACAAAACCCCAGAAAACAGCCGGACTGAAAGACAGCCAGACCGAAACTTTGTATCGATGTTTTCAGCAGTGAAGCCTCAGAGCTAAAGCTGGCCCAGAATAAAAAAAAAAAAAAAAAAAAAAAAAAAAGGGGCG